>NC_043713.1:14535438-14547131 GCF_006229205.1 Suricata suricatta
TTTCCATAGGTAGCTGTATTTCTCACAGTTTCCTCTCAGTCATACTAATTAATCAACAAGATGAACTGAGATTAATGTGTGTATTATTTTAGTCCAACTTTTAAAACCTGAATACTGATAGAGGTTGGATTCTAACTCTTATGTGATCCACAGCAGATTTGTGCCATCATTGGGTGGTCTTCACACTCAAAATATGGCAAGAAGCAAGGCTCATTAAAGGCAGACATTGTTTTTCTTCCCTGTCTTTATCCCTAGAACTTTAGATAGTGCCCTATGCCTAGTGACAATTCAAATATTTGTTCAGTACGTTTTGTATGTTGTGCATGGTGTGCAGTGCTAGAATGTAGGGGCATACAAAGGGACATGATTTCTTCATATACAAAGATAAGAAATGAGGAAGCTTTAATATTTACTTGAATTTTTACTTATTTTACTTGAACATTTTTAATATTTTTGATATTTACTTAAATATTTACCATGTCTGGGGCTATGCTAAGTGTTTTAATATCATTTTATTCGATTCGTGTGATAATTTTATGAGTTTTTACACTTAAAACGAATAGTTATTCCAGATGAACAACTATGAGAAATAATTTAAATGCTTCATTAAAAAATAATTGTTTTCTATTTCTCTCATTTGTGATTTCAAAAGAGGAGGTGGTAGAATCTTTATTTGTTTATACCAAATTACATATTACTGCTGTATTTTAAAGAGGATATAGTTACTGTATTTGGAAATCATTTGGAGTTTTTCAAAGATAAAAGCATATTAGAAAAAAACCTCTAGTGTCATTTAATGATACTATATAATTATAGAGATAAGGGCACTGAAATAAATACTAACTGAACAGGGTGTTTAAATATGTAGTTTATTACAAAGGGCATAAAATACATCAACATTTGACAAATTTTCTTTTAAAAATCCAAAAGTGGTTATCTATTCTGAAAAAAAGATTTTTTAATAAACTTTTCCTTTTTTCCCTCAATCAGTTCTTTGCTCATTTACTTTATAAAATTAATGAGAAATCTAGATTGCATAGAATTGTTATTTTTAGAGAGAATAATTTTTTTCAACAAATAACATTAATGGAAACTATTTTTTCCTTTATTGGAAAATACCTTTTGGTAAAGGGATTCTAAGCATTGGCAACATGCTAGTTTTGATTTTTTAATGTAAAGGGGAAAAAACAACAAGGAAGTTGAAATTCATATAATTTCACTGAGAAAGTTTATTTAAAGCTTTTCTCTTTGATGTGGATTTTGTGACAGTTTTCCTATTAGGGAATAGCTGAATTCCTCAGTAGCATCTGATGTTTAGAAATGCAGGAGATTTTGGTTAATGACATTAGGTTTTTTTTTTAACATTTATTTATGGGGGGGGAGGGGCAGAGAGAGACACACACACACAGAATCTGAAGCAGGATCCTAGGTCTGAGCTGTCAGCACAGAGCTTGATGCGGGGCTTGAACTCATAAGCCATGGGATCATGACCTGAGCCAGAGACAGATGCTCAACTGACTAAGCCAGCTAAGAGCCCCTGGCTAATCACATTTAAAAATTTTAATTATATTCTTCCAGTTATTTCAAACATTGCCTTATTCGAGCAAATCCCTTCAATGATTGTTTTAAAAAAAAAAAAGAGAAGACACTTCCTCAGTTCTGTGGATTTTTAAATTTTTATTTAAATTTTCTTCTAGACCTTTGGGTTTTTTTTTTTTTTTTAATATAAACATACTTTTTAACAAAGAATTTGTAGAGCACATAATTGTGGCAGTCAAGATGGGATCCACTGTTGGGATGACACAGTGAATGAGTCCATCAAATTTCTTAGAATGTGTCATGGAGTTTTTGAATATCTCAAAAATATTCCTTTGAAACTTTCAGACAACTGTTTGATAGGGTTTTCTTATTTGTTAAGACTCACAAGTTCTATTTTTCTCAGCATGCGGTGTTGAGCACAATGTGCAGTGTTGACTAGCCTTTATTTAGATAAGCTGGAAGAGCATTAGTTTTCCTTGGGAAGCCATGCACAGGCAAAATTAATTGAGGAAACCAACTGAGTTTTTCTTCTCCAGCTGCAATTCAAATGACCCAGGTGTAATACAGGCAGTTGAGAAAAATCAAGCCACACAAAGCCCTGTATTAAACAGTTGCTCCTCACAGAATGAAGTGTTGATTGTTAAATCATCGTCAAGAAAATTAAGAATTTCCAAATGGAGACAACAGAAATTTCCCCTTTCTGTAGACTGTTGCTCAACTAGCAACTCTGGGGTTAAAGCAACAACTTTCAAAATTCTGCATCATCTTCTTCTCAGTGTGAACTTGGTTTCAAGAAAGTTGTTTTCTCAGTAATAACATTGGTCATCCTAACAAGTTGAATAGCAATTTTCAAGTGCAAGCATTTCCCAAACAATAGTTTCTTTGCTTTAAAGTGATATGAAGCAATAAATGTCTAAGGAACATGATATTTTGGATGAATTAGGTAAAATTTTGTTTTTTCTCTTTCATGCCTAGCTCATGCTCCACTAATCATCAGAAATGATGTTTTGTCAAAAACCATTGAACAATTCATTGAATCCTTTATTGTATTCAAAATAATATTCTCCTTTGTGGGGTTATTCACATTGTTCATTGAGCTTCAAAATTGTTTTTAATCATCTGAAACATGGAAGGTCTATCTGTCTGTAATAATCACAGCTCTGTGCTTAACCAAGATCCAAGTGATAAGATCTCCCATTATCTTCTCTAACCTTGTTTTGTGTGGTTTATTTTAACAGCAGATACTTGAATAATCTACTACCTGAATTAGAGGTCAAACTTGTTCTTCCATTTCATTGAGTTTGCTCTTTAATTCTGTTTAGTATCATAACACAGCTTTATTTTTCAAGTCCCTGAAGATATAAGCTAATTTTCCATTCAAAATATTGTTTATGGCATAATAAACCAGACTGTGCTTATTGATGGTTCAGGGATAATACATTTCAAATGAATTTAACATTTGTTGGGATGGAAAATTTTTCCCTCTAGGTTCTTTAGTTAGTCTAATAATTAAATTGAGATAAGATAGATTAACAGGAGGAAAACAAAAATTTAATAACATGTATACCTCCTGTATATATGGGAGAGACCCAGGAAAACGGAATACTTCCCCCAAATCGCCAAAGCCATCATCTTAAATACCACCTTCAGCTAAAGACAAACATACTGGGGATGAAGAGTCAGTTACAGAAGGCAACCAAGGAGAGTACAGTAAACAAGAGGAAAGTTGTTTGGAAGATTCAAACAACTTAGCCAGGCGGGCACCCTTACAAATGGAGATTTCCCGTATGAATTACTTGCACAAAAGGGTCATTTCTACTTGGTTTTCAGAGCTTTTCCCATGTTTGGCACTTCTTTAAATTAGCCAGTTTAAAATAATATGCCAGAAAGGAATTTCTAGGGTGACATTTGTTCCCTTCACACCCAATCCATCATATTTAGATCAGGATCTGAAATTTCTGACAATGCAGAAAACAATTATATTTCTTTGACTTTCCTGAAGTTTGACTAACCCGACCAATTCAGTCATTTACTCTGACTTTCTGTAACACGGGCTTCAGTACTGAAGAGTTAAAAAACCAAATGCTTCATCCTCAGAAATGACTCATCAACACCTTTCAAGGACAGTTCAGGAACCACTGGGGGGATAATCATCTTTAAGGTAAGGAAGTTAGCACACAAATTAGAATCTGAGTTTGTTTCGTTTTGGAGAGAATGAATGGCCAAGGAAGTCCTCTGCCAGAAAGCTAGTTGTTTATCTCTAAAATAACTTGATTTCTGGAGGGAAAATGAATAGAAAATTGCATTGTTCAGAGATTTGGTTAAAAGGTGAACTTCAGAACCACTCCGTACTCCAAGGGAATGCTTTTAGTGTTGCTCCCTGAAGTCAACTAATGGATTGAAAAAGGCCTGGGCAAAGTGGGCACCAGAGGAGACCTGATGATAGGCAGCTGCGGCTGAGCCCGTGCCAAGTACAAGGCATTCAAGATGGAGAAGAGTATGTAAAGATACATCAGAGGCTTCGAGAGCTGTGGAAGCAGCAGGCGACAAGTCTCTTTCTCCTAGAGAAAAATGAATGGAAAAATGTGCAGAAGAATAGAAATGCCATAAAATATTTCACAGAAGAAACCAAATCTCAGATAAAAATGAAAATTACTGGATATTAAGCCATTGTAGCAAAAATAAAAAATCACACCCATGGATCCATACATGGACAGACATGGATAGAAGGCGCTGGAAAGACAATAAATATGGGAGTATTGAGACACTGATCCAGTCATTCCCTCCCTGCATGATTAATAACTGATGGACAACGTGAAGCATCTACTTACATGCTTGTGATAGAATTTAAACTGTTTGGTTAATGCAGTAGTAGTGTGTGCGATTTGCAGTATTTTTTTTTTAATAAGAAGATAAAAGGGTCAAATCTACTTGATGTTTCCAAATTAAGAGGCTCTTACCCAGGTACAGCCTGAGATCTTGCCTCCTTATTCAGACATGTCCTTCTTCTTCTTTTTTTTTAATTTTTTAATGTTTATTTATTTCTGAAAGAGAGAGTATGAGAAGGAGAGGGACATAGAAAGAGAGATATACAAAATCTGAACCAGGCTTCAGGCTCTGAGCACTGAGCACAGAGCCTGATGTGAGGCTTGAACTCAGGAATAGAGTGAGCATGATCTGAGCCGTAACTGGAAGCTTAGCCAACTGAGCCAGCCAGGCGCCACTGCCCCGCTCCCCAGACATTTTCTACAAGGCATCAGTACAGCACCAGAGAAAGAATATGAGCTTTGGATCAGCAGACATATATTATGATATATATTTGCTGTGTGACTGAAAGCAAGTTACTAACCTTTCATGGCTTCACTTTCCTTTTGTATAACACAAGGATCATAAAGTCTATTCTAGGACATTGTGAGAATTACCATAAATGACATATGAAATTCCAGACATAGAAGCAGCCAAAAAAAAAAAAAAAAAAAACAGGAAGCGTCTATTGTTACTACTGTTGTTTAAGGTATTGTCTTAGTCCGTTTGAGCTGCTATCACAGAATTCTACAACCGGGTAGCTTATAAACCACAGAAATCTATCTCTGATATTTCTGAAGACTGAAACTCCAAAAGCGAATGCCAGTATGTTTGGGTGAGGACCCTCTTCCACGTTCCGGAGTTTTGCTTCTATCTTTACATGGCAGAGCGTGCTAGGGAGCTCTGTGGGGTCCCTTTTGTAATATCGTTAATCCCATTATTGAAGCATCCACCCCCGATACCATCCTGTGGGCATTTGGATTTCAACACAGGAATTCTGAGAGAGCATACGCATTCAGACCATAGCAGTTATTGTTATAATTATTGAGAAGTAAAATTGTTTAATAATGTGATCATTGAGTGTGGCTCAGAGGATGTATGTGGAATAGTAGTCCTTAAATTATGGGTAGGGCATAGACTCCTAGAGAAAAGGGGAGAAAAAACCTAGCTGGAGGAAGAAGCATTGGTAAAGACACCGAAGGGGAATATACATGGAAAATATTAAGCAGTTTGGTTCGTTTGGCCATTTGGAGGCATGACCAGAGATCTCTCTCTTTCTCTGAAATGCATTATGCGTATTTCACTTCTGCATGGATTGCCACACAGTCAATTTGATTGCAGTGCTTACTATAGGTCTGCGGTCTGCATGTTTTATATTCTTGTGGTGATTTTTCATTCTCAAGAATTTGCTGGAAGTCGTATGTAAATGCACCCTCTTTTGTATTGCCAAGGTCTGTCTGTTCCTCACAAGTCAGAGTGAAAATCTACATCAAAATATCACTTGACTTCAAAGAACAATCATTTTTCACTTGTTTGTATCAAGGGACAGTGAACATTTGTGAAGCCTTCTACATTATTTCCAAAATACAGCTTATGCCCAGTTGAAAGAGCTACCCAAATCCTTTGCATGTATTTGCAAAGCTGCAGACAGGCTTAGAACCTTCCAAGATGAAGGTCTTTAGATGAGCATGACTTCTGAATTTCAGGTGGAACAGATCCCCCAAAAAGAGACATGGCTTTTCACTAAGTGGGGCGAATTAGCTGAAAGCAATCTTGGAATTGTGATGCTTTTGTAATAGGCTGAACCGAAGCAAGGATTTTGAGATTAGATTAATGGCAGCCTGAGCTGGAATAATTTGTGCTCTTGAACAGCTGCAGCTGTGAAATCACTACAACATGCTCTAGTTGAGTATGTTTCTTTCGCCCTGATCCCTGGTACATTTTAGTTCAAACCGAGATCCATATGTAGAAATGGGTCACTCGGGGGCATAATGTGCACTTCTGATACCCTCAAAGCACTTCCAGATTTACACATTAGCAAATGACTTACAACAAGGCTGAGAGAAAACACAGCATTTCCATCTGTGGCCTGAAGATCATTGACATTTAAGGGGAAATTGCACATATTTCCATTTATAGCAGCCCTTGAAAATAGAAAAATGTACATGGCATCGCTAGTAAAGGCCAGTATTTGGTCCATATTTGTTCTTGTCAGCTGCTTGCTAGGCGAGTGAAAGACAGGAATACCGGCCCAGATACATCTCCTAGTCTTAGTTCAGGCTTCTGTAGACAAGGTGGCTTTTAAACAAGAGAAATGGATTTCTCATAGTTCTGGAGGCTGAAAGTTCAAGATCGGGTGTCAGCATGGTCAGGTTCTTGATAAGGATCTGCTCCCTCAGTTGCAGATGGCTGTCTTCACACTGCACCCCCTACCCCATGGTGGAAGGGCCCCAGGGCTGCTTGGAGGTCTCTGTTCTAAAAGACTGATCCCATCCCGGAGGGCTCCACCTTGTGATGTAATCATCTCATACCATCACATCAAGGGTTAGGATTGCAATATTTCAACATATGGATATTTAAAGGACACAGTGTCAAAAATCTTAACATACATTGAAAGACTACTCCTGTTTCAGATCAGCAAGGGCAGAAGTCACTAATCTGTAATGGGAGGATGAAATGGCATAGATTTTACTTGACTGAAAATAACCGAGTTGTGACAATGGAATGAGTCATCTGTGGAATCCTCATTTCATTGTTAGATTTTCAGTCCTAAGAATCTAGGATTCTGAACTACATCTATATGCACCAATGTGTAGATTAATCTCACACACAATAGTGAGAGCTTGAGAGAGTACCTATTATATATAAAGTTTAAAAAGGCAAAAACTAATCCAAGATGTTAGAAATCAGAATAGTGAGTCCCTTGAAGGGTAGAGAAGACTGGAGGAGTTTACAACAGGGAGCATCTGAGTTGCAGATCAAGTTCTGGTTCTCAATCTGGGTGTTAGTTACATAGGTACGTTCACTTTATAAAGTGTCCATCAGGCTGAACTTTTGATGTGCGCACCCTTCTGTGCACATGTGCATTTGTGATTCAATGAGATGGTTTAAAGAATTTTAGTTTCTGTCAAACCCTCTCTTGATAGCCCCATCAGCATCTACTTTAATGGTGAGTCCTATGGCTGTGAAAACGAGTCAGTGACCATAGGACACTGTGACTGAAGTGCACTACAGTTTTTGTGATGCCAGATGCTTGCCTTTCAAAGGCTCAGCAACCCTGTTAGTGGGAGTGAACCAAATGTGCATGTTAACAGAGCAGCTGAGACGTAGAAAACCCCAGAGTTTCCAGGACCAAATAAAACCACCACAAGACAAGTTTAGGGGCCATTTGGGAAATCTTACCACCTTTCTCTAAAGCCAGAATTTTATAATATTTTTGTTAAGTTTGCCACTATGAAGTAGGAAAATACACATCTGCATCAGGGGAAACATACAATACCTCCCTAAAATAATGTAATTATGGTAGGGACATTATGGGGAGGCAATTTTTCATTCAGTGCTGTTTGTGGTATCAAAATGAAATGAAAAGTTATTTTTACCCTAGAAACATTATGCCCAGGGAACTAAAACTGTCCTTTGGAAGCATGCGGCATGATTTTATTTGTGGTCTGCCCATTTCTTTACCTGATGGGACCACTTTCCAGCCATTGCTATTTCACAAATGCTGAGAGAACTTATGTATAATTCACTGTTTTGTGTGCATGTCCAGATTCGAAACCAGATCTCCATTTTACATGATGGAAGGATCACCCACCATTTCATGACACGATGCTGATGCTTTTCCACACATGAGGGCATTTCTTGGCATAGTCAAGGTGACTTCACAGTATCAGTCACATCTCAGTCCAGGTTCTGACCACTCACAGACCAATGAAAGAAAGTCACTTCTGTTCTTTCTGTAAAATGCTTACCTCCTAGGATTTTTTTGCGTTTTAATTAATTAATTAATTAATTTTTTTTGTTCTTTTTTAAAAATTTATTTATTTTTTAATTTACATTCAAGTTAGTTACCATATAGTGCAATAATGATTTCAGGAGTTGATTCTTTAATATCCCTTACCCATTTAGCTCATCCCCCCCTCCCACAACCTCTCCAGCAACCCTCTGTTTGTTCTCCATATTTAAGAGTCTCTTATGTTTTGCCCCCCTCCCTGTTTCTATACTACTTTTGCTTCCTTTACCTTATGTTCATCTGTTTTATATCTTAAAGTCCTCATATGAGTGAAGTCATAAGATACTAGTCTTTATCTGACTGATTTCGCTTAGCATAATACCCTCTAGTTCCATCCATGTAGTTGCAAAAGGCAAGATTTCATTCTTTTTGATTGTCGAGTAATACTCCAATGTGTGTGTGTGTGTGTGTGTGTGTGTGTGTGTGTGTGTGTGTGTGTGTATTCCATCTTCTTTATCCATTCATCCATTGATGGACATTTGGACTCTTTCCATACTTTGGCTATTGTTGATAGTGCTGCTATAAACATTGAGGTGCATCTGCTCCTTCAAAACAGCATACCTGTGTTCCATGGATAAATATCTAGTAGTGCAATTGCTAGGTTGTAGGGTAGTTCTATTTTTAATATTTTGACGAACCTCCATACTGTTTTCCAGAGTGGCTGTACCAGTTTGTATCCCCACCAGCATTGCAAAAAGAGATCCTCTTTCTCCGAATCCCTCTCAACATCTTTTGTTGACTGAGTTGTTAATATTAGCCATTCTGATAGGTGTGAGGTGGTATTTCATTGTGATTTTGATTTATATTTCCCTGATGGTAATGTTGAGCCTTTTTACATGTATTAATTGGCCATATGGATGTCTTCATTGGAGAAGTGTCTGTTCACGTCTTTTGCCCATTTCTTCACTGGATTGTTTGGTTTTTGGGTATTCAGTTTGATGAGTTCTTTATAGCTTTTGGATCTGACCCCTATATCTGATATGTCACTTGCAAACATCTTCTCCCATTCCATTGGTTGACTTTTAGTTTTGTTGATTGTTTCTTTCCCTATGCAGAAGCTTTTATTTTGATGAGGTCCCAATAGTTCATTTTTGCTTTGATTTCCCTTGCCTCTGGAGATGTGTTGAGTAGGAAGTTACTTCGGCCAAGGTCAGTGCACTTTTGCCTGCTTTCTCCTCAAAGATTTTGATGACCTCCTGTCTTACGTTTAGATCTTTCATCCATTTAGAGTTTATTTTTGTGTATGGTGTAAGAACGTGTTCAGGTTCACTTTTCTGCATGTTGCTGTCCAGTTCTCTTAGCACCACCTGCTGAAGAGACTGTCTTTATTCCACTGGATATTCTTTCTTGCTTTGTCAAAGATTTGTTTGCCATACATTTGTGGGTCCATTTCTGGGTTCTCTATTCTGTTCCATTGATCTGAGTGTCTGTTTTTGTGAGAGTACCATACTGTCTTGATAATTACAGCTTTGTAATACAGCTTAAAGTCTGGGATTATGATGCCTCCAGCTTTAGTTTTTTTTCTTTTTTTTTTTTTTTAAGATTGCTTTGACTATTTAGTGTCTTTTCTGGTTCCATACAAATTTTAGGATCATTTGTTTTAGTTCTGTGAAGAATGCTGGTGTTATTTTGATATGTATTGCATTGAATATGTAGATTGCCTTGGGTAATACTGACATTTTAATGATATTTGTTCTACCAATCCATGAGTGTGGAATATTTTTCCATTTTTTTTGTGTCTTCTTCAATTTCTTTCATAAGCTTTCTATAGTTTTCAGTGTATAGATTTTTTACCTCTTTGGTTAGTTAGATTTATTCCTAGATATTTTATGGGTTTTGGTGCAATTATAAATGGGATTGATTCCTTGATTTCTCTTTCTGTTGCTTCATTATTGGCGTATAGGAAAGCAACCAACTTGTATGCACTGGTTTCCATGTACTTTTTAATTTCCCCTTTAACTCCTTGGTTAGCCCATTCATCCTTTAGTACGATGATCTTTAGTCTCCAAGAAAGGACCTAAATAAAAAAAATCAAGAATGAAAAGGAGTGATCTCAACCAACACAGCAGAAATATAAACAATAATAGAATATTATGAGCAATTATACACCAATTAAAAGGGCAATCTGGAAGAAATGGAAAAATTTGTATCTTTTCACATTTTTTCTTGTGGTTGATTTTGAGTTTTGTAGCATTGTGAACTAAAAATATGCACAGTATGATCTTGATCATATTGTACTTGTTGAGGGCTGATTTCTGTTCCAGTATGTGCTCTATTCTGGAGAACATTCCATGTGCACTGGAGAAGAATGTGTATTCTGCTGTTTTAGGGATGAAATGTTCTGAATATATCTGTTAAGTCAATCTGGTCCAGTGTGTTATTCAAAGCCATTGTTTCCTTGTTGATTTTCTGTTTGATGATCTGTCTATTGCTGTAAGTAGGGTGTTGAAGTCCCCTACTATTATGGTATTATTATCAATGAGTTTCTTTATGTTTGTGATTGATTTATATGTTTGGGTGCTCCACATTAGGAAAATAAATGTTTACAATTGTTAGGTCTTCTTAGTGGATATATTCCTTAATTATGATATAATGCCCTTATTTATTTCTTGTTACAGTCTTTATTTTAAAGTCTAGATTGTCTGATATAACTATGGCTTCTCCAGCTTTTTTTGGTGGCCATTAGCATGATATATGGTTCGCCATCCCCTTACTTTCAATCTGAAGGTGTCTTTAGGTCTAAAATGGGTCTCTTGTAAACAGCATATAGATGGATCTTGTTTTCTTATCCATTCTATTACCCTATGTCTTTTGACTGGAGCATTTAGTAAACTGACATTAAGAGTGGGTACTGAAAGATATGAATTTATTACCATTATGTTGCCTATAGAGTTGGATTTTTTGGTGGTGGTCTCTGGTCCTGCCTAGTCTTTGTTGCTTTTGGTCTTTTATTTTCTTCATCTTTTCTCCTTTCAGAGAATGCCTCTTAAAGTTTCTTGCAGGGCTGGTTTAGTGGTCACAAACTCCTTTAATTTTTGTTTGTCCGGGAAACTTTTTATGTCTCCTTCTATTTTGGATGGCAACCTTGCTGGATAAAGAATTCTTGGCTGCCTATTTTCCTGATTCAGTACATTGACTATATCTTGCTACTCCTTTCTGGTCTGCAATGTGCTGTGGACAGGTCTGCTGGAAACCTGACCTCTCTTCCCTTGTAGGTTAAGGACTTTTTCCCCTTGCTGTTTTCATGATTTTTTCCTTTCCTTTCCTTCCCTTTCCTTTCCTTTCCTTTCCTTTCCTTTCCTTTCCTTTCCTTTCCTTTCCTTTCTCTGAGTATTTT
>NC_043713.1:14547231-14601776 GCF_006229205.1 Suricata suricatta
TTAGTTTCCCTCTTTTTTTCTGCTTCATTATTCTCCATAAGTTTGTCCTCTATGTCACTGATTTGCTGCTCTGCCTCATCCATCGATGCCACCATGACATCCATTCTACAGTGTAGCTCAGTTGCAGCATTTTTTATTTCATCCTGACTAGTTTTTACTTCTTTTATCTCCACAGAAAGGAATTGTAATCGATTTTCAATCTCAGCTAGTATTGTTATTATCATGACTCTAAATTCTGGTTCAGACATCTTGCTTGTATCTGTGTTGATTAAGTCCCTGGCTGTCATTTCTTCCTGCTCTTTCTTTTGGGGTGAATTCCTTCATTTTGCCATTTTGAAGGGAGAAAAGGAATTAATAAGATAAAAAAACAGAATTAAAAAATTAAAAATGACACAAAAAGAATCAAATAAATTATGCTAGATTCTAGGTGTATTTTGGTCTGGTTGTTGAAAGAAGCTTGATAGATTAGAGAAAAAAAGAGAAAGATAAGAAAAGGAAAACATTTGAAAATTTGAAAAAATGAATACAATGAAATAGAATAAAATGAAATGATGGAAGTAAAACAGAATTTGAAAAATTTACAAAAATGTTAAAAATATAGTAGAAAACTTTAAAGGAAAATATTGTTAATAAAAATTGAAAACAAAAATAAATTGTTGCTCTTTATGCATTCAAGAATAAGAAAAGAAAAAGACAAAAATGAATAGATGGATCAGTGAACAGACTGAAATATGAATGAGATTACATCATTTTCCCCCTAGAAGTCAAACTGTGAAGCACTTTATAGTCTGTAAACTAAACAGCTGGAGAGACTTGTGGTGTTCCTGAAGAGTGAGGTTGGCTCATTTGGGTGGGCTTAGTGTAATGGCTTCATTCTCACCATATGGTGCTGCTTAGCTTACTGGGGTGGATTGTTGTGGCACTTGTAGGTATGTATGTGCATGTGCAGAAGGGTGAAAATGGTGTCACCGAGCTACCCAGTCTCTAGTCTTGGAACTCTGTTCTCTCCGACCATCATGCAACTGCTCTTTGTCTCCGGCTTTCATCCACTCCCTGCTTTTATACTGTCTGTGACCAAGCCACCAGGTTGCCAGGTGGCACCTCCATCCTGAGTTTTATCTCACATGTGGCTGTGTTTCCCTCCCCTTCACTTCTGAGGGACTGTGGCTTTGACCCATTCTGACCCTATGGGAGAGAGTTTCACTGAGCACTGGCCCACCCCCAGGAATGATTATAGGACCGTGCTGTTGCTGATGCCTAGAGACTACAGCTGTGTGCCAGCCTCCCCAGAAAAAGTTCCTGTAGCTGCAGCATTTCAGGAATTATGGAAAATCACAACACACATCTGGCACCAGACTTCACTCTTCATGTCCTTATTCCAGTACCAGTGAATGTGGTTGTTCTCCAGGGTCTCCTGGGACCTCTGCCTGTGAGGTCACCACACAGCCTCTATCAAAAGTCCTCCCAGCAGGGGAGCCGCCTCTTCCTATATGACCCGAGGACCCTCCGGACTTTGCTCGGACTTTGCTCTCTGCTCCGGGGATTTGCCTTCCCCACCAGAACACCACAAGGTATCGAGCTGCAGAGTTTCAGACTTTGCTTTCCCCCTGTTTATAAAGTCTTAATGGAACTTAAACCCTCTTCTTTCTTCTTTCTCCATTTTTGTTTAGTCTCAGCTGCTCTTTCCACTTTTCCACTTTCTCTCCAGCTGCTTTTGGTCAGGAGTAGGGTGCTTTTCCCATACCTCTCCCCATCTCCATCCTCTCTCCACAAGCAAAAACAGCTCCCTGCCCTCTGTGGCTTCTCTCTCCCCCAGTTCACCTGTTCACATACCTGCTGAGTTCTGTGGTTCAGGTGGTGCAGATAGTTGTGTTAATCCTCAGATCAGTTTTCTAGGTGTACAGGATGGTTTAGGGTTGCTCTGGGTGTATTTCAGGGACAAGAGATGCAAAAAAACCCTTCCATGCTGTTCTGCCATCTTGGTTCCTTCCTCCAGATATTTCAAGTTTTCACATGAGATAATACATACAAAACCTGACAGATACTTTCCACACACTAGGTATTTGGTAGATATTCCTCTCTGTAGGAGTAGCAATACTTATACTATTGGTGATGATGATGATGATGATGATGATGATGATGATGATGATTTTAGTAGTAATGGCTAACACTTCTATGTGACACAACTGTTAATGCTCTTTCTCCATAGTAGAAAGCAGGTCAGAATCTTAATCCAACTTCATATTAGGAGTCCTTTAACTTCACAGATTTTTTTTCTGTTTTTAACCCAGTTCCATTTCTTTTATTTGGACACCTGTATAAAACAATACAGTTTTATAATGTTCATCCCTTTCTTGGACCTTTTTTGTATACAGGTCTTTTCCATTAATACTGATAATGTGTGTTAAAATGTAAAGAAAGCATTTCCAATTAGAAGTACAGAATCTGTACTTCTGATTTTTGAATTCACTCTCTACAGTTATGACATGACTGTTACATGCCGATCATTAATTCTGTGTCATAGTAAATAATGCCGGCAAGGTGTCTGCCCTCATGAGACTTGCATTCCAGTATGGAAGAAGGAAAATAAATAAGCATGTGTGCTATTTTCTGATTTAATTTCCTTGAAAGGAACCCCCTAGGAATTGATGGTGCAGGTGTCAAAACTCACAGTCAAAGGTCCCAGAAAACCCTGGAGACATAGTCATTACAGGTAACTCTCAGAGGCTGATACTGGCAGTGAGATTGGGAAAGAGAATTTCAGGAAGGAGGAACAGATACCTTTAAGCTGAGGATTGCTCAGTGCATGGAATTGTTCCCGGGCATGGTCCCAAGTGAAATATTGGGAACATTGAAGGAGTTGAGGAGAGAGAGGGAAAAGGGACAAGGGGCAATGACATGGGGCTTGTGACAGTATCACCAGAGTTTTCTGACTGGAGGGGGACATGCTTAGTTTTTGGAATTGCTGCCTGGATACCAGCTGGGGAATGACCTAGAAGGCATGAGAATGAAGCAGTAGCTCAGGTGAGAGATGGTAAGTGGTTTGAAGGGTTTGGATTCAGTTCAGAGAAGACAGTTTTCATTACAAAATAAACAAAAACTATCCACCTTTTCATTAATTTGGTTGAGATGGTGATAGCCAGGCCAGCTTTATGGGTTTTGTGTTTAATATCTCTATGAATAACTCAGTAGTAACCATAACTATGAGTGACTAGTAATAGTTACTGTCCATGTAGATGATTTCACACATGTTTGTCATTAATCACAACAGAGCGGTATTGGATGAACCAGTCCAAGGCCTCTTCTCTATTGAAGAATCTCAAATTTATCCCCTACCATGCAATAAAAACCATTTTGTAATGAGAGAGAGAAAAAAGAAAGCTTGAGAAGGGTTAAGTGAGAATGACATGTTATTGGCTAGCACAGTGCATGTGAGTTTAAAACACTTTCATAGGAGTTAATTCATTTGATGAGCAGAGAATCCTGGGAGATAAATGCTAGGGCAAAGGTCAGTGGATGTTTCCCTCCACTTTATAGATGAGAAAATCAAGGCTCTGAGAGAATAAGTATTTTTAAAGTTTCCACAGTCAGAAAGTGACATAAGTGGGATATAAACATTATCTCTTGATTCCTGATATTAAACGAGTATTTCCCTGAAATGATACCTAAACTGCCTCTTGTGGGGCGTGATTCTAAAGGGATTTTCAGAGTATAGGCTATGCTGTGTGGCTTTGCATTTGGACTTTTACTTTCTGTCCTGGCCTATTACTGTTCTCCATTGCCAAATCCAGTTCTGTTCAGCCCATTATTGCTACCTTTGTTATAGATGAAAAAATTTGGAAATATAAATATGCACTCATTATAAAATGTGATCTGATGACCTTTTAGTATTTGTTGTGTACGAACTGTAGGCAGCAGTTAAAGATGAAAAGGAATTGGCACTGAGCCTTCTTAATTATCGTTCCTGTTTCAGACCTTTATTATAGCTCTGGCTCTTGCTGACACATCTAAATGAGGTTTACAGAACCTAGAGCCGTGAATTCTGTGCTCATTAACAGAGGACCGACAGGACTGTGGAGTTTTCCTTTTTGCCCTCTTAGAAGAGAAACCATCTTAGATACTAGATTTAGATGTTTTATTTTACATGTGGATTGCCTACTGATTTGGAATTACTGTAAGTGTGTGTTTCTGAGGAAAAGCCTAAAATGAGATCATAGGAGCATGGCAAGAGAGAGAATGGAGGCTATGCTTGGTTAGGCTTTCTGAGTTCTGTAAGTCACGACCGTCATGACTAGAATGAGAACTCAAAATGTCATTGTAAACTGTGCTACCCAAGGAGTGCACAGTGGCAGCAGTTCACACATCTGGTGAATTCCACATCTGTGGAGACCATGGCCAATACCATCTTTTCTGGCTTCCGGTCATTATAACTGGACTTCTGACCTCTCAGGTTGTCTCCTCTTGAACTCACCTCTATATCACTGCCAGATTTGACTCTACAGGGGGAGCTCTGGTCATGTAATATCCTGGTAATCCTGTTGCTAGGTGCCCCATTTTATAGTGAACTATACGTAAGTCCTTTTAGTAAATAACAATCCAAATCATGATGTATTAGGGGCACCTTAGTGGCTCACTTGTTTAAACATCTGACTCTTGATTTTGGCTCAGGTCATGATCTCACAGTTCATGAGTTCGACCCCCACGTCAGCTCCATGCTGACAGTGCAGAGCCCACTGCACTGAGAGATAAGTGATTCTTACTCTCCCTCTCTCTCTGCTCCTCTCCTTCTTGTGCTCATTCTCTCTCTCTCTCTCTCAAAAATAAATAAACTTTAAATTAAAAAAATAAAAAAATAAATTTTTGTACCAACAACTAAGTCAACTAGTTAATCTCAAAAGGCAAACATCAAGTTAGTAGATCTGCTTGGCCTGTCAGAGTTTGCATATTTAATGGGCATGAAATCCTCATTTCATAGACTTACCAGAACTGCCAGAACACCCATATTTTTGATAAATCTGGAATTTAGTTTTCTGACAAAAACAACGTGACCTCTTGTCTGTGTTGTGTGGGTAGAGTATCGACATAGACGTGAATGAAGAGGTTTATGATGAGAAACATAGATAAGGAAGTGAGTTCCAGGGCAAAGCAGCTGGAAAAAAATGCCATGACTGAGTTAAGAGTATATGGTGGCAGTGACTTGAAATTGTAGGCAAACTTCAAAAATTACAATTAATGAAAAACATACACCAAAAAGTCTTTACTTTGAGCAGTGACTAAGAGGATAAGAACTTTCTGTAATAAAGGAGCTTGCTGTAAGGAAGTAATTAATTATCTCTGCACAAAACCATGCGAAATAAAGTGTGTGGAGGACCAGAGAAGGATCAATAAGACTTAGATTCTAAAAGAAGCACAATTTTAGAACAAAGTAAATGGAAATGATAATTTCTTGACCATGCCCACTTCTTATTAGTCTGCTCTCTAGTAAGACTTGTAGACTGGTATTAGAACTGTATACTGCATTCATTTCTGTATATAACTGATGATTGCATTTACTGTATAGTTCTTATTTCAGTCATTCTCAACTCACTCTTCTCTAACCCATATAAAATCCTGAGGATGAATTGGGTAGGGTTATAAATAGATATCATCTTTATACTGTTACCTTACCAGAATTTGTTCCTATGTAAGTGAGCTAGGTGTTACAAATGAATTCTCAATTTAACATTTTGTTTCTGTCCTGTCTGATTAATCTTGTTAGGGGCTCCCCATATCTCAATACCTTGCCATGGTCTTCTGACACATAGCAATGTTCTCATGCCTTCATATTTTACTCTAACGTGTTGACGAAGAGAACTAGCAAATGGGAAAGATGCTAAAAGGAACTATTCAATTATAAGAAGTACTGAATACAAATCTCCTCATTCTGAATCTTTAAGACCTCCTGATGGCACAGGTCATTTGCTAATTTGTTCATTGAACAAACAGTTATTAGTGTCTCATATACCATTTACTTTGCTTGGGTCTAGAGACATTTAGATGAATAAAATTGAGTTACTGTCTTTAAAAAGTTCAGAGTCTAGTTAGAAACTAGATATGTAAATAAATAATGTAATACAAGGTGTAAATGTCATAATGAAAAGATGTACAAGATATTCTGATGATAAATTTATTTAGGGCAGAATGAGGAGGGATTAGTAACATCTTTGGGAAATAAATGACCTTTGAGTCATAAAGGGTGAATTCAGTAAAGGGTGACAAATTATGGATGTCTCAGCCACCCCACCCCTACCCTCATGCATTCATATGCATCTAAAACATTGTTTTAGATAGCTGGTCCATCAGGATCACTTGTGATAATGTTAAACATGTGAAGTTTCAGACATCACTCAAACTTCCTAGATCTAAGTCACTGGCAATCAACTTGGAAATCTGCCATTGTAACTGGATTCCAAGTGATTTCAGTGCACACTATGCATGAAGAACTACAGTATAAGAACTTAAAATAGGGGCACCTAGGTGGCTTAGTCAGTTAAGTGTCTGACTTTGGCTCAGGTCATGGTCTCAGAGCTCATGAGTTCAAGCCCCTGCTGTTAGCACCAAGCCTGCTTCCCACCCTCTGTCCCCCTCTCACCCTGCACCTCCCCTGCTCACTCTCTCTGTCTTAAAAATGAACATTAAAAAAAATTAAAATAGTTCATTGTAACTGTTACTTGTAGGGAACTTCTCAAGTGATATGAATGAACATTGTGTCTTAGACGTATCATCCTGCCAGCCAGATAGAAGATATATTGGAGGTATTTTAAGTTTATGAAAGAATGATTGTTACTTAATAGAGCTGTGAATATGATCTGGAAAAGAAAGAATACATTTCAGGAACATCTAGAAAAGAAAATTTATAAGACTTATTGCTAGATTGCAGTGGGTAAGAAGAATTAAGGGAGAAGGTATATCCCACATCTAGGATGACTCACAGAAACCTGGGTGACACAAATTATAAAAGAAAATTAAAGAGGACATAATGAGACAGAGATGCTTATGGTATACCCAGGTGAATATTAGCAGTGAGCGACTAGATTTCTAAATTTGGGAGAAAGACCTAGACATTTGTAAGTTACAGACTTCTAGATGCCATTGCATTGATGAGATTTTAGAAGGCACACGTGTTAAGGTGGAAGAGGGTCAGTGGAGCTGTCCAGAGTACTAGCCTTCAAACTGTGCTCTGAAAAAAAACATGTGGAGTTAATGGGTGCAGTTCAGGGGCCAGAGTCAGGTGGGAAAGAGTAGATATAGTGAGTAGGGAGCTCCAGCCCTGCCCACAACACCCCTCCCCACAAAAACTAACAATAGCACATTGACCCAGATAGGACTAGTTGTTGGACAAATATGACTCATGACTCAAAATGCCATTTTATTTTGTCTCTAACTGCCCCTTTAAAATATAAAACAAGGGTTTCTTCTCTGACCCCGTATTGACTGCTCCTACAGACTGATGACTTCTTAGTTGTAGGTGACAAAGAGCTCTTGGTTAGTATTAAGTCCTAAACATTGTCTCAATTATTTAATTAGAATATTCTTTCATTCAGTTTTTTTCAAAACTCCAAACCTGATATAACTTCCAAGTTTTCTGTCTTCTCTTGGTTGTGCATGTTTCAGATTGTAAGCTTGTCATGGGAGAGTGGGCTATAAATTGGCCTCTGTATTTCATTGTTGACTTCCAAAGCTGGCTTCTTGAGGGTCCATTCCCTCAGGAATGGCAAATGGGAAGAGATGGATGGGGGGAAAGTTGAAAGTTCTTTGGTGAAGCAATTCCTTAGCATTCTGGCTTCTCACTCTGGTTCTAAGACATTAGGACTGGGTTCTTTCTCTGGTGGGACACTTTCCTGATACCTTCATCATTTCTCCCCTGGGACCTTCTATCTGTAGTGTTCCTAACCTCCATGAATGCAGCTTCATTCCCTATGAACCACTCTACCTCTGTCTTTAGCTCCTTGGCTCATCTCCAGCTTCTTGTTCCTAGGCTGCTTCAGGTGGTCCTACTGAGCAGGACTTAGGGCCCCTCATGCTTGCTCTTTTTCCCCTATATGTTCCACATATGTTCAGTGGGAAACACATACTCACCCCTTGCTTACAGCCTCTGCAATTGCACAGTTACCCCTAGGCAACAGAACACTCTGGTTGTCATCTCTATCAACAGCATGTAGATGTTGTCACCTCTATCTTGTGCTGGGACCTGGTCCCAGATCCTAAAGGATATTACAGAATCAGTTTAGCTCGGATAGCCCTAGATTAAGGAATGTGCTAGATATGGATTCCTGTTCAGCTTCTTTGGACTCTGAAGGTCCTGAGAGGAAGGTTAGCAAAGATACAGTTGGTCTGCACATTGAACCTTCAGAGCCCAGACCTGGAAATGTCAGGACAAAAAGACCAAGTCATAAAGTTCCATAGCAATTCTGGAATATGTAGCATTAGTATGACTTGTGACTTAGTTTCAATCTATCACCATGTTTTCTCCTAAAAGGGTCAGAGGGTAATGAGGGATACTGTGTAACACTTGACAGAACCAGCATGGTGGAAAGGAGAAAACCGTGCAGGATGTATACTCTTTCTTTTTTTAAGGACATGTATACTTATCCCTACCTGTAGGAAACTCTGGATATAGCATGATAATAGTTTTAGATGTATTTTAAGGCCTTAATTATATATTTTATCATTGTATTTTATGCTTAAGGAGAAAAAAAGAATCTCAACCAAAAAATGAGGACTCTTTCTAATTCCTTCTTTGCTTTTGATGTCCTGTGAGAGAAGTCAAATATACCAAGGACTGTTCAGTTTTAAGAGACATGTTATTTTCATTTATCATTGGCATTTTGTAGGGCAAAGTTTTTAATTTTAAGTTGAGTTATGGATCCCAAGATGATTATTTACAGGGAATCTTGGACAGATATAATAATTGTTCTGCTCTAGGATGAGTCCAAAACTCTATCCCTAGGTATAACTCTATTAGGAGATATTTGCCTCATGTTTGAAACCTTTTATTTTAAACATTAGATTAATTACTTAGTCAAGTTAGGAGGAGTATTAGTGTTGCTGATGACATATTATGGTGATGGGGATGCTGATGTTGAAACTCACTTATTGAGTATCTACCATTTTCCTTGATTGTTCAAAGAGCTTTGCACGAATATGTTTCTTTAACCTTCGTAAGAACCCTATTAATAGACTCCATTGTAGAGGTGACAAAACTGAGTCAGAGAAGGGTGAAGTTTTATTGTTGTTGCTATTGCTCTAGCATGCTGTGAATAAGGGGTGAAGGCAAGTTACGAACTCAGATGGTTGGGTCCCTGGAGCCTAGGCTCTGAGGCCCCTTTTTTACCTGGTTTGGAAGCTTCCAATTCTATGTCATATTTCCCATCCAGTATTCATCATCTGAATTTAGCAAATGCTTCAACTTTCATGATACTCATCTTGAAATTTGTGAAACAAAAAGGCAATCATTTTCTTCCACTATAATCTTAGATGCACAACCAAAGATGATCTCAGGCCCTTCCCATTCACCCCCAGGAGCACTTTGTCAATTAAATGGTAATCCTCTTCCCTTCTCTCAGCGATATGCCTGTGTTTGGCTCAAGAGAAAATTATTCTCCTGGAAATTTGTCCAGTGAAGCTTCTGGTTCAAATGATTTTTCATCCTTAACAATAACATGGGACCCCAGACTTGAGATACACAGTCAGAGTTAAATAGGGCCAGTTTCTCTGATCATATTCTGAAGGGCACAGTAATTCTGAACCCAGGAGAAACCATGAAGTTTCATGATCTACAAAATTAGGGGAAGAAAAAAAAAACAATTTTTCATGAGATGACTCCATCTCCTTTTCCTTCTTTGAATGATAAGTTGTATTTACAGCAAAATCATAACTATCCTGCTATATTTACTTATCATTTCATAGTACAGTATAGAAATGTCCTCCTTGATATAATGAATATTCTAATACCAGTTCACACTGCACAGTAATACAGTAATACTCTTTGGTATGTTACAAGGCAATAATTATACATACCTGCTTCAATATATTTGTATCATTAGCTGTAGTAATTCAGTTGGTACAAAAGGCTGTATGTCAATGGACAGCTTTCCCTTCTTCTGATCCTCTTCCATGGCTCTGTGCTTCTGTGTTATAGTAATAATGACAAGAAAGAAAATTATGTCTCGCTGTTTAATAAACCGTAAATTTTCTACAAAATTGAGACTGTGTCATTCATAGAGGACCTGCTTTTTGGCTAGGATCTGTTAGCAAAGCAAGCTCTTGTTGAAATTTCTTAGTTTGGGATGAAATCTGCTGTCAGCACAATGACTAACTGATCAGTGAGTGTCTTCCAGTTTAGGCATTCTTGGAAAAGTTGTTCCTCGCTTTTATTCCACTTCGCAAGGCCCCGAAATACAACAAATATAATCATTCAGTAGATGATAGAAAATACCTAAAATTAATTTCAAGGAAAAAAACATTATTTTTAATCAGTAAAATAGAACAGTATTAGTAGCAATATGAGAAATTAAAAAATAAAGCAGAAAATTCCAATCATTTTGAAGTTTTAAAAAGATGAAGCAGAGTTTTTTCCTATATAGCTATTTTGTCAAAGAGGAAAACAACAATTATGGACAATAAAAATAATGCATACTAGTGCTGTCGGAATGACTGTGTGAGATCTCATTGGGCATATTTAACATGAATATAATTAAACAACAACCAAAACCATTTAAAGCCTCTGGAAAACACCATAAGGACATACAACAAATTTATATTAAAAATGAAATAATTTCTGTGAGAACAGTCAGGGCCTGCCCCCTGCTTCCTCCCACTCCCTCCCTTCCAGGCTATGGCAGTCTACACAGAAACGTGTGGCCAAGAAAATGGAGTCTCATCTCCTTTAATTCGGGGGGGGGGGGGCAGGACACTGATATCAGTCATCTCTCCACCTTCACCCCAGCTCCGTGCTCTGGAAACTGTTCCAAACAGGAATGACCAAGAGGACTGGGGTCCCTTCTGCCAGCCACCTAGCCCTCAGT
Organism: Suricata suricatta; assembly: GCF_006229205.1. Classification (NCBI taxonomy): domain Eukaryota; kingdom Metazoa; phylum Chordata; class Mammalia; order Carnivora; family Herpestidae; genus Suricata; species Suricata suricatta. The sequence continues at coordinate 14,558,298 of NC_043713.1, forward strand.
GGTAGGGCGGAAGTCCACCCCATACATGAAAGCTGAGAACGCTGGGCTCTAGTGTTGGTTATTGATAAATTGGAGATCCCATTCTGGGAGGGATATGCTAATAAGACCAGCAGGTTCCATCCTCCCACTGCCACAGACCACTTGTAGAGTGGTCTCACTCTGTGAGAAATTGACTGCTTTCCCTGACCCTGGTATGTTACAGTAGTATCAAGCCTTCCCCCAGGGAAGCCATAAGGACTGGGGTCTCCTTGATTCTGCCAGAGGAGACTTACTTAATTTAGAACAGAGCTTAGGAAAGTTTATGCCAAGGCACTTTAAAAAAAATGGACATCTTGGTGGTAAGCAATTGAGATGGGGGTGGTATCTCCATGATGCTAATAGCAACAAGGAAAAGGGTAGATCAACCAGAAGATTAACATAGAGAACCAGAGCAAGAAGATCCATCTGGGGCACCATGCATCACCATAGGTTCAGATGCTAGGTTGCAGTCAGGAATAATAAAAGTGAAAAGTGAGGTAGACTTGAAGGCATTCCCCAAGTTACATACAGAACCATCAGTAAGGGCCTTGAGCCTTAGTGGCTCAAGGGGCTGAGGAACAGCCTGACCAAACATGGACTGAAAAATAAGCTACTCTGACCCATGGATGACTTCTAAGAAGCCAAGCTTAAAAACAAAATCACACTCACCTCTACTGATAGAGAATATTGTGTGCATGCCCAAGGCTACTCCCCCACATAAATGACTGTAGAGAGAATCTCCAAGCTTCTAGTCCCTGGATAAAAATGAGTCAAAATCGTAAAGTCTTTGAATTATGAAGGCAGTCTCCAAGTTACACACACATGCGATGGGAAAGGGTAAGAACCTAATTGGCTCAGAGGACTTAAGCAGAAGTCAGACCAGTATTTGATTTGTGTGGATCCAGAGAGAACCTTAGGAAGCCTGGCAAAAAGATAAAAACAAGGGAAAAATAGTGAGATGGAACATTAGAGGCCACATACATACTACAGAGGAATGAATTTCACAGATTTATTTCTGCCAAGTCGTAAACACACAAACAGTAGCCACAACAAGAAGTCTAAGAAGGGGAAGATTGATCAGCATCCAGAGTTGATACTAGAGTGTCTAAAGTGTCAGGGTTTCAACGAAAATTATGAGACATGTAAATAAACAGTATGGCTCATATGCAGGGGGGAAAAAAGCAGGTGATAGAAACTGCCTTTGAGGGGCTCATATGTTGGACTTAGCAAGAACTTTAAAGCAGCTATTATATGTTCAAAGAATTTAAAGGAAAGCATGTTGAAAGAATTAAAGGCAGATATAATAAAAATGACTCATCAAATAGTGGCTATTAATAAAGATATAAGAATTATATATAGAAAGGAAACATGGATATTCTGGTACAAGAACTGAAATTTAAAAAAAATCACTAGAAAAGCTCATTGTAGCTTTAAGCTAATAGAAGAAAGAATCAGCAAGCCCAAGCAAAACTAAATAAAAGTAACACAATCTGAAAAACAGAAAAAACCTAATGTAGAAAAATACATAGAAACTCAGGAAAGTGTGGGACATCATTAAGACCATCAAAATACCCTTGATGAGAACACCAGAAGCAGATGAGAGAGGAAAAGGGATACAAAAATTATTCAAAGAAATAATGGCTGGAAACTTTTAAAACTTTATTAAGAAACATTAATCTACACATTTAAGAAACTCCACCAACTCTAATACATTTGATGGTAATACAATGGAGGGGGTGAGAATGAAGCTATCCTGGAATGAGGAAATGACACCAGATGGTAACTTCAGCAAACAGGAGAATAAAAAGAAGCAAAAGTGGAAAATAAGAAAAATTATCTATAAATATTTGTGTGCTTCTTTCTCCTCAGAGTTTCTTTATTTAACAGACAATATTTTGTAAATAAACAACTAAAACAATGCATTACTGTGTTTATAACCTATATAGACGTAATATGTGTAACAAGAGTAAAAAAATAATAAGGGAAAGGAGAATGACGTTATCTAGGAGTAGGGTGTGTATACTATACTAGGGCATCTCAAGAATTGACACATATTCAGTGGGGAAAAGAATAGCCTTTTTTCTCTCTCTCTTTTTTTTTTTTTTTACAAATGATGCCGGAACAGCTAGATGCATACATGCAAAAGCATGGAATTAACGCCTCTACTTCACACCGTACAAGAAATAACTAATAGTGAATCAAAGACCTAAATGTCAGCATTGAAACTATAAAAATTTGAGATGAAAACATAGAAGTAAATCTTTGTGATCCTAAAGTAAGCAATAGTTTTTTTAACATGAGTTTCCATATGATACCATATAGGTAAATTGTAGTTCATAAAAATTAAGAACTTCTAGTTCAAAGCATGACATAAAGACACCAAAAAGGTAACATACAGAACTGGATAAAAAATATTAGCAAATTATATATCTCATAAGGAACTTGTATTCAGGATATACAGATAAATACCAATTAAAAATGGGAAAATGATTTGAATAAACATTTCTCCAAAGAAGATATACAAATGACCAGTAAGTATACATGCATAGATGCTTAATATCATTTCATTAGGGAAATGCCACTTGAAATCCCAATAATACTCCACTTCACATCCATGAGAATGGCTATGATGAAAGACAGCAACAATGTTGGCAAGGACCTGGAGAAATTGGAACCCTCATATTATTGCCAATGGGAATGTAAAATGGTGAGACTACTTTTGAAAATCATTTGGCAGTTCTTCAAAATGCTAAATATATAGTCACTGTATGATTTAGCAGTCCCATGTTTAGAAAAGTACCCAAGGTAAATGAAAATACAGGTTCACACAAACACTTGTGCGTGGACATTCACAGCAGCATTATTCATAATATTCCAAAAGTCCAAACAACCCAAATGTTTATCAGCTGATGAATGGATTAAAAATTATGGTTGCCTTCTACAGTGGAATCTTACTCCATTAGATACTGGGCCAGGGTACAACATGGATAAATCTTGAAAAGATTGTGTAAAGTGAAAGAAGCTAGATGCAGAAGGCCACTTATTTTATTATTCCATTCATATGATACAGCCAGAATGGGTGTGTGAGTCTAGATAGACGGAGAGACAGACAGAGAGAGAGAGTAATTCAGTGATTCCTTAGATTGGGTGGAGCATGATGGGATGGCATGTAGGGAGAGGACAAGAGGAGTGACTGCGCTTTGGTACAGGGTTTCTTTCCTTTTTTTCTTTTTCTTTGGGGGGGGGGAGCGGGGGAGTATAGTTAACACACAGTGTTATATTCATTTCAGGTGTACAACATAGTGATTTGACAAGGTTACACATCATGCTATATTTTCACCATAAGCATAGCTAGCATCCATCCTGATACGTCACTCACTATTACAGTATCATTAACTACATTCCTTATGCTGTGCCATTTATTTCCATGACTTACTCATTCCAAAACTAGAAGCCTATATCTCCCCTCCCTACGACCCATTTTCCTAACTCCCATCACCCTCCCCGCTGACAGCCATTAGGTATTCTCTGCATTTTATAGATCTGATTCTGCTTTTGAGATCATAAAAATGTTCTAATATTTGATTTGGGGGATAGTTGAAAACTCTGTGAATATGTTAAAAACTGAATTGTACATTCACAATGAAATGTAAATTATGTTTTAATAAAGTTATTAGAATACCAGCCACAAAAATGGTAAATATGTTATGATACCCGCTGTGTCATTGAATATATCAATTAAGAACCTATCTCATTACATATAATAAGTAGTTGTCATTGGGTGCTCCTGATATACAGTGGTTTTTCTTTCATTTTTCTAAGGTTTCCAAAATTTTCTCAATGAATAGGAATTATATTAAAATTTTAAAATCTTTTGTTTCAGCAAAAGAACAAAAATGATTACATTTTCAATTTTACTTGAGAATATGGACCTTGTTCAGTTTTGTGGTTTTCTTTTTTTTTTTTTCAATTTTGTAGTTTAGTTTTCTTTTAAATTGTAATGAATAAATGATTTTGTTTTGTTTAAAAAATGCTTTTTCATCTCTGCTTTAGGAATAGAGTTAGTGCCTTACTCGCGAGGTTAGGGAATCGTTCCTTGGTCTCCACTGCCCACTCCCAGGCTTGAGGACAAGGTAATTGCACTGTTGGAACCCAAACCATGTAAGCCTCCTCCCTCAAGAAAACTTCGAACAAGATTTTATGTTTTGAGTATGTGGGTCATATCGAAGGCATTAAGCTCCAGTTGAGAGAGTAGAGTAACTGAGGTCAGTTTTTTTCGCTTTGAGTGCTGGTAAAGAAAGAAAACACTCAACGCCTATGGTTAGGATAGGAAAAGATTAATCTGGTGGCAGAAAAAGACAGACTCTGGAAATGAATAGTCTGAATTCAGAATCATTCTGAGTGCTTTTCAATGCCTGCTTCCTTAAGCGAGCAGTATGTGATCCCTTAACTGAAAGATCTAGCAAGAAGGGAATGATGCCCTGCAAATCAGGAAGAAGCATGCTTGAACAATTTGAGCTCAGCAGCTGAGTGGTTGGTTTCTGTTAAATTAATCAAGAGTCCTGAGCAGCGAGGCACCTTGAAATTATGGCCCTGGAATGACTGACTCTCTGTCTTGGGAAGCCCACAGTTACCAGCAATATTGGAGGCGATGTGAACCACGGCATAAGAATGTTAATTAGACATCCATGTTGTCGCTCTTGACTCTGAAAATTCAACCAGCTCTTTCGTACATTGGATTGGAGATAAGCTGGGAGTGTGTTTGGTGGGGGGGGGCAGGGGCATGTAGGGAGTGGAGTTGCCCACTAAAGAGATAGCAGGACCTGCCAGCTGGTCCTACAGGCAGGAACTTCACAGTTTTGATTTGGAAGAATAAAAAGCCATAATAAAACTGTCCCTGATGTTCTGGGCAGTCCATATGGACTACACCTGATCTGTGTATATTTTTGAATGTTATAATTTTCATTTTGTGATGGATATTTTATACTGTGAGTTTACTACAAGTTCAGTTGGGAAGAGACGACATGAAGCAGGGAAAATGGTGAGATGAGAATGTTATTTTATAATTAAATAATTTATATGCACCTATTTTTTTTCCTATGAAAAGTAATTATACTGAATGCAATGTGCTGTGCTGGATAAGTTCCGAGAACTGAAGAGCAGTGTTATTGGAAGAACTGGTGAAATCCAAACAAAGTCTGGAGTTCAGTTGATAATGATGTACGGATGTTGGTTTCCCAGTTTTCACAGATGTGTTATGGTAAGATGCTCACAAGAGGAGAAGTTGGGTGAAGGGCATACAGGAACTCTCTGTATTATCTTTGCAACTTTTCTCTTAATCAAAAATAGTTCAGGGGCACCTGGGTGGCTCAGTTGATTAAGCATCCGACTTTGGCTCAGGTCATGATCTCGAGGTTCATGGGTTTGGGCCCCGCATCAGGCTCTATGCTGACAGTGCAGAGCCTGGAGCCGGCTTCCGATTCTGTGTCTCCCTCTCTCTCTGCCCCTCCCTTGCTCATGCTCTCTCTCTCTCTCTCAAAAATAAATAAACATTAAAATTTTTTAAATTGAAAATAGTTCCAAAATAAAAATTTGTTTAAAAAAGTCATTACGAATCACATGTTATCTTTGGCATGCTGTTCTTCTCAAAAATTTTCAGCTGAGAATTATGAAAGTTTTAGTGAAGAGCCAATTCATGTGAAATTTTGACCCTACAGACTCAAGATGATGGCATGTGGGTCATACAAGAGTTCAACCTAGTTGCTGCTTATTCTAAGGAAAACTCAGAACCTTTTCCTATTTCCTGGAATCGATTAAGCAGGCACTACAAAGGGATATCATCAAACAAATAAAGGAAAAGAAATCCATAGTTAACATCATTAAATTTGACTTACACTGACAATTACAAAGAAACTATATATTCATTCTTTGTTTTTCAAGTGAAAGAAATTAATTGGGGCACCTGGGTGGCTCAGTCAGTTAAGCCGACTGAGGTCATGATCTCACAGTTCATGGGTTCGAGACCAGCATCAGGCTCTGCGCTGACAGCTAGCTCAGAGCCTTGAGCTTGCTTCAGATTCTATATCTCCCTCTTTCACTGACCTTCCCCTGCTTGCACTGTCTCTGTCTCTCAAAAATAAATTAAAAAAAATTAAAAAATTAGAAAAAAACAAGAACTCTTTAAAAAAGTAATTAATTAATTAATATTACACAGTATTAATTTTGCAGTGGCTTTATTCCAACTTTTGAGTTAGTAGCCAGAGAAGCACACACCGAGAGGAACACCATGCAGAGCACTGTGTCATGAGCTCTTCGGCGCGCTTTCCCTGTCATAACCCGGTCCCACTATCGGGATGAGATTTCTAACCTTCATTCTTCTAGTTTATCTACTCTGGAGGTGAACAAATGCCTCATAAAACAACTCAATGGTGCAATTATCACTTTGGTAGCAGAGGGACACCAGAAAGTGCTAAAATTCTACATTAGGTACAACATTTTACTGTTACTATAAACGCCCAGTGGCCTTTAGGTATTTGCTACAGTGTTAGTAATGATTCATTCTTGGCATTTACCAAGAAATGGAAGGGTGTGTTATTGTCACTTTTGATAAAGCCAGTATAAGGAGATTAAGAGGTGAGCTTAGGGTAAATTGAGTGAAACATAACAGTACTTCAAATATCCAGTGCCACACTTCAGAAAAATGCTGGCAATTTAGCATGTTTCTTGGCAAAATATGCTATTCTAAGTTAAATATTACTATCTATGATTTTCAGAGTTTACGGTGATACCCTGAGCAGTCTTCGTAACAGGTGAGAATATGCAGCAGGCTATCTTCCTCTTTTTCTCTTTGTACAAATAGCTTGCAAGATAATCCTAGGTTATATGATTGAATTGAGCCTAAAAGGAAATCACTGTACCTGTTAGTTGATAGCAGGAAACTTTTACCTTTTGCTTACCCTAAATTACAAAGTTCTGGTTTTGAGTTAATTTCCCTTTCTCTGGAATTTTCACTTCAACCACTTTTCTTTACTGTTTGGTAATAAGAGAAAATCACCAAACGAAAGAATATTTTGTAAAATAAAATAAAATCCTTATTACTCTTATTGCCTTAATCAAATATACTATTTCTATAGAATCCTCCTTCATAATTATTCCAGATTTAAAGAAATCAGCATCACTATAAACCTATTGTGTATTTCACATTTTTCAATTAACATCGATTAAAGTTTTCTATTTTCGCAAAGATTTGGCAATTATAATGGATAAGTAATACTACATCAAGTGAGCCACTGTGCCAGAATTGATTGAACTGTTCATCTGCTGTAAAACGTTTCAATTTCCTTCAACATTGTGGATAATGTTGCAATTGGCATCTTTATGCAGTTTTTTTTCATGTAATTACTTTCTTAATATAAATTTCCAAGAAGCAAGATCATTGACTCAAAACAGTAGCTGTTCTAGTTCTTGGGATACATTTCCATATTGTTTTATCATTTTGCTATACCGCTTGCATAGAAATTTCATGAAATATTCCTTGTAAGTTAACAGAACTCCTGTTTTCATTATAGTTCCTCGGAATACCATTTGGGTACAGAATTTGGATACATTTACTTATATTTCTGTTATACAAAGTGATGTGCTTATTTTATTTAAAAAATTTAATGTTTATTCATTTTTGAGAGAGAGAGAGCGATTAGGGGAGGAGCAGAGAAAGAGGGAGACACAGACTCTGAAGCAGCCTCCAGGCTCCAAGCTGCCAGCACAGAGCCTGATGTGGGGCTCGAACCCACGAACCTGGAGATCATGACCTGAGCTGAATTTGGATGGCTCATCCAACTGAGCCACGCAGGCGCCCCTGCTTATTTTATTTTTTTTAAAAAAAGATAGACTATATCTGCCTAGGATATGAGCAGAGTTTTTTTTTTCTTTTTGCCTTTCTTGATTTTAAGAATTGTTCTGTTATCAGGTTGCACACTTAATGTTGGTATTTGATAATAGTAAATGTTCCTACTTAAGATTATATTGGTCGATATAACGTTTTTCCTGAGGTGACATCAAGTGTAGCTTCAGTGCTTAAGGTACTCTAAGTTACTAGCTTTTTCATATCTTTGTGTGCTTACGTAAAGCCGTAGAGTGACATGCTGAACAACAGAAAACATTGTCACATGATTAGTTGTAAGGAATCGATTCAATTAAAGTAGCTTATAAAACATTCAAGACTCCTGCTCCTCTTAGTATCGGTGATAGCAATTACAGAAGCCATTCAGTTGATCTGATTCTTAAAAAAGATTTGCTTCTGTGATTATTAGATAACAATGCATTGATGTTGATTAATGAGCTGCGAACAATGCAGTGATTTAGAAAAAGGGATGACAAGACCAGATGAACGGAAGGATCTATTTTAACTCAAATAATCTAGTCATTGATCCACTCTCAAGATGTACTTGCTTTCATTTAACTGACTTTCTTCTGTCTCATCATTTAGAGAAGATGTACTATGTGAGGAGGAGGGTAGATTTCTGTTCTCACTCATCTGTGATCATTCTGGGTATTATAGAAGATATCACTGAGCCATTTATTTGTGTATATGCTGCCAATTCTAAATTTTCATAATCATATGATGAAGAGTAAGTGGTAGAATGTAACTATAAGTCATGGAAAATAAACTGGAAGTGGGTGAAGGTTCACTGTTGTCTTGAGCAATACAAAAGAAATCAGTACAAAACCGCTTTCTCTGTGAAGGGATTTTGGGGGAATGTTCAAGTATAATTCAAGCACTACCTGTATTCTCAGAGTATTATTTTCTTATCCTTAGATACAGTGCATAGTTACCTGTGGAATCACTAATTGTCTTCATTTTGCTGATTTGTTTTTTTTTAATGTTAATTTTTGAGGGAGTGCCAGTGGGGGAGGGGCAGAGAGAGAGGGAGAAAGAGAATCAAGGATTCCAAGTAGGCTCTGTGTTAGTAACACAGAGCCCAACACGGGGCTCGATGTCATGATCCGTGAGATTGTGACCTGAGCCAAAATCAAGAGTCAGATGCTTAATCTACGGAGCCCCCCAGGGTCCCCAGTTTTATTTGTTAACAAGAAGAAAGACATGTTAGTCCTACGTGGATTTCTCCTCAACTTTTATGTAATGAACAGGACTCCTGAGGAGGAGTTGTGGTCAGAGGCATTTCTCAACAAAATTAAGCCACTTCTTGCAACCTAACTAACCTAATGAGGGCCCTAATAAATCCACTTGGACTGGAACGTCCTTCATGTAAGGCAGTTCTGTGCAATAAACAACTGAAACTTCATAAATCATTTGAGATTGAACTGTCTACAATAGAAATTGCCTGACAACCATTCTTTCCTGTGAAACCTCCTCACAGTTTTTCTACATAAGTCTGCCCCGTGGAAGGAAAAGAGAGACGGTCCCAGGGAAAAAATGAGGCATGGGTATATTCACCTGTAAATACTTGCTTTCTCAGTGGCGATCTGAGTGTTGCCCCTTTTCAGTTTTCTGTGGTTTCTAGAAATTTGAAGCCCACCTGTATTAAAATATATTTGGCTAATTTCTTGGTTTGCTTTGCATATATTTGTTGAGTAACTAATATATTGATGGTGGGTAGGCAAGGCATATTTGTGTGAAATTTTCCCTGATGAAGCCAGAATCTGTTTTAAGTTCCTGTCAGAATTCCTGCCCGCAGTTGGCGATACGGTGGGAAGTAGAGATTACAAAATCTTGTCTGTTATCAATTAGGCCTGAGGGAAGCCCCGTGCATTTTTCATGGGCACCAAGGAGCATCTCAGAATTTCTGGGTCACTGAGAATGATTTAGGGTATCTCAGTTTTCTCATCAGTGAAATGGAAAAGTGATTTGAGAATTAAAGGGGTAGAAGGACCTGGAATACTTAGAGTTTAGAATAGTGCACATAGTGGGGCGCCTGGGTGGCTAAGCTGGTTAAGCATGCAACTCTTGATCTTAGTTCAGGTCTTGATTCTCAGGGTCGTGGTTTTGGGCCCTGCATTGGGCTGCATGCTGGCATGAAGCCTACATTACAAAAGTAAAAAAGAGGGGCACCTGGGTGGCTCAGTCAGTTAAATGCCTGACTCTTGATTTCAGCATAGGTCATGATCCCACAGTTCGTGGGATCAAGCCCCACATTGGGTTCTGCACTGACAGCGTGGAGCCTGCTTGGGATTCTCTCTCTCTCTCTCTCTCTCTCTCTCTCTCTCTCTCTCTCTCTCTCTCTCTCTTCCCTGCCCCCTCCCTGTGCTCTCTCTCTTTCTCTTTCTAAAAAAAAGAATAGTGCATATAGTAAGTGATCAATATGTATTATTATTAGTGTAAAATTGGGAAAAATAGACTGAATTCTATCCATGTTCTACTTGTCTACAAGCATTGCAAATGCCAGGATAGGAAAGAATATAGAAAAGATTTTAAGCTAACAGTAATCCTGCATATTAATTATAAATACCTTCATATATATTTTGTGCACACACACCTACAGTTCATTTCACAGATCAAATGCAATTCTTTGCCAATACTTTTTATAGGAAGTCCTTAGTTACAGAATCTTTTTAATTATATTTAAATAAAAACACCTGAAATGGGTCTCCTCTGACACCACAGTCACTAATTTCATGTGGGTTCTTCAGTTGGACCCATCACAAAGTTCTATTCACCTGACAAAAAAGAACAGAAGGGGACTCGATTGGAATTTATTTAATTGACCCTTCAATTGATTGGAAAAGAATGCAGACTCACTGTGTTTGTTTAATAGATTCCCTCTTCAGAGCAGGGATCTGGATGTTATCCTCTGGTTATGCATCACACATTCCCTGTAGAGAATTGTATATTTCTATTAAATATCTATTGAAACATATCACAAAAAACTCCAAGTCTACAGTTTTTCATGAAAAGAAAAACGAGGCATGCGTTTAGTTTGTGAGGTCAGTTTAGGGGATTTTAAATACAGATACAGTGTCAGAGAAAGAAAAGTGATTTATGATCTCAAAATCCCTATTCTGTCTTTTTCAAAGATCATATATTCTTGTTGCTCATATTATGCATTTTCTCCAAGTGCAAATGCCCAGTTACCACAGTGCCCCTAGCCTGAACTTTGTGTCTGTTAGCAAGGTGTTGTGTCTGGGGAAGATCCTTTATTCAGGATTGGGGATCGAGGCTCAGTTTCACTGCCCTGACCATGAGAATAGTTCACTCAACATTGTGCAGAGAGGGCCAGCAGACTTTCAGGAGGAGACTTGTCCATAACTAAAGTCAGAGGATGGAATGTGGTCATGTTGATGACAAAGTTCATTCTTCAAGAGAGCGATTTCCTAATTGTGGAACCGTGGGGTATTTGGGTGTAAAGGAACTCTGTGGATGGAGAAAAAATTTGACTCTCAGGAAGGTAAGTGTAGACTTCCCTTGGCAGTAGTGGGGTAGAGACTATGGCAGAAATCTCGAGACCTCAGGGAAGTAACTCGTAGTTTTGATCCAGATTTACTGGTTGGTCACTCGTGTGGCAGGTCGTTGAGAAGCTCTGAATATGAGGGAAAGCATTCTACATGAAAAATTCATGGTAGATTCAGGTAGTTTAAATGCTATTTAACACGAAGTCCAAAAATGGAAGTAAAAACAAAAGCAAAACAAAACAAAAATCCTCAGTGTGTACTCAATAACAAACTAGTTGCATTCAAATCCCTCTGTATTTGCCAAAGAGTTAGAGGAAATTCAAGGACAAATACCTAAGGTGTTGCTCTCAAAGAACTATAATATGTTAGCTTGTGTTATGCTCATAAATGAGAAAGAGAGCAGCCATTTGCGAAAATAAGATGTTATAAATATGCCACTGGATGAAGAGGAGGAGAATAATGCAGACCGACTATTTGTTACAGGCCTGTGGCTTACAAGAGAGTTCTCCGAATCACTGTGTGACATCACTTGTAAATTGATGACATTCATTTAATGGGGCCTTGCAAAAGTAAAGTGCTGTCTCAGGTAATGCTACATGACTAAAATGAAAGAGAATGAACTGCCCCTTACTTAGGACTTCCCACTTCTTATTTCCTACCATAAATCTAGGAATTTTTCTGGTTCTTTTGGGTCCTGGAAACAAGAAAGTATTAGATGGCTCTGTAAACATTTAAATGCTTACTATATTGGTTTTCAGTGCTAAAGAAGCAATGAGGAGCAAAAGAAAAAAAAAAAGGAGAACCAGCAAAAAGATGGGGAAAATACACATATTTCATAGCTCATAGGAGTCATAAAAGATGTGGGCATTACTTATAAAATTTTGGGGCAACTCATTTTTATACAGTTTCTGTTTAAATACATTTAATGAAAGTATTCTAGGAAATTAGGAAGAGAAGAAAATAATATCCCTAATCTTAAAACTTCTGTGTCTTATTTTGGTATCTATAATGTAATTTTCCTTTTCGTGGGCATATGTGTGTGTATGCACAGTGGATCATATGGTGCATTTCGTTTTATAATTTCATTTTTTTGCACCACCTGGATTAATTTCTTTTTTAAATAACCTTTATTTTTAGAGCAGCTTTAGGTTCACAGCGAAATTTAGTTCGACCCTTACTGGAGTCCTCTGTCTGTATCTCATTCTTTAAATGATACATATTCAAATAATGAGGGCCTCATATTTTACACCAATTTATCCTTCCCTCAAACACTGTCTTCAGACATACTCTGCTCCACTCCACGTTCCCACTTTCTTTTAAATAAACACAATGTATTAATCATAGTCCTCTGTTGTACAGAATTCCACCTGGAGCTGTCATTCACCCTCCATCAACTGAAAATATTTGAGAGCCTTCTCCTGTGCCCTTCCCCTTCCCCAACAATTTTATGCATAATCCATGGGTAATTCTATAGTACTTTTTTTTTTATGACTGAATGTATCCCTGATCAGGAAGTAGCAATCACAGAATAATAAGTGTAATCACATCAAGGAGGGCTTTGTTCCGTCTGTGTAGCATGCCTATTGAAACCTGCACCTGCTCCAAATCAGGAAATGCTTTCAGGTTGTCAGATATCAATTGTCGATGACTTCCAATGGAACAGTACTGAAAACAGTTAATATGTTTCCTTGAAAAGTTATCTGAATTGGCTCATCCATAGATATCTCTAATCACTTTATGGAGAAGAAATGTACACCATATCACATCTTTAGCTTCTTTTATAGTCTAAAGAACAATTATTCTTTCGGCGGGGAGCTGTTTAAAGGACACGCACGCACGCACGCACGCACGCAGGCACACACAGTGAATTACTTACTCGCAAAATGCTAACACTGTTGAAGTTTGAAATCCTCGCAGAACCTGTAAGACTCACACCAGAGTGGAAGAGTATGGACTTAACTAGCTTTCATTTAGCATTGTTAGAGAGGTCTTAAATCATATAATTCGAGGTTATCACCAAACTATGTGTTATTGTTTCACAATGAAGGTACTATCTTCATGTCAAAAGATAAGATATAGTTCCTACAAAAACTTGATGAAATAACTTCTCGTTCCATTCTATGCAAAATGACCATTAAATTGTTTTTCACTGTATCTCTACATCCTGTCGAATCAGTAATCTATGGGATGTTTCCTTTTGATTCTCAAACATATAACTATTTTATAAGTTCCATTCGTTTGACGTATATTAATATTTGCCATCAGTTAGGAAAAGAAGTGAGATTTAAAATTTGTAAAATGAATGACTACCACATAAACAAGTTGGTGAATGAGGTGATGTTATAGAAATTTTAGGAAAAAAATGAGAAAGAAGACCTTTTTAATGTCTAATTTTTTTCAGACTCTGATCGATCTTCTCCCCTCTTTTGCTGGCTCACATCTTCCTTAACAAAAGCTGCTGTTCAGATTAATGGGGACTCACAAGGAGGAAGGCGCACAAGGGGCGAAGAGCTGAAAGAGCAAAGGGTGGATGATAAGCAATCAGAAATACTGCATAATTAAATGATGCTCTGCTGGCTTCAGCTGAGAGCATTTAAAATGATTTTAATGGGCATTAGAGGTTCTTGATGAGATCTTAGTCGGCTGTGACATTATCCTTAAGGGAAGTCTTCTGTAATGTCTGGAGAAGTACCATTTCAGCGATCAGACTGAGTTGCAGCGATGATCATTTTTGTTAGCAGTCAGTTTGAATGTTCTCTTGAGACAGCAAATCAGGGTTCTTGGCCACAGGATTGCCTCTTTCTCATAATGGCCTCAGGCATTTGTCATTTTTCTAAGCCGATTTCTTGAGTTTCGGGGATCAAAAGTCAGCTTTTAGGAGTCTTAGAAATCACAATCATTTATTGGATGCTTATGATGAGCCAATCGTTGTGCAAGGGTTTTGAGGATCTAAACAAATAGAAACATTACAACCTACAAATATGTCATACTGTGTGGGCAATAAACAAACACCAAGAAAATAAACAATAGCAAATTATGTAAAAACTTGGACACAGAATTTGTTCTCTAGCTGTGTTCACCTGATTTGATTATGTTGTCTACTAATTGGTATTAAATTTTAATGGAGGCATGTGTTGACCAAAAATGGCAAGCATCTATCTTTTTGTCTCTCTATTTAGATTCTTTTATTATAAAAATGTATACTCCCCTTAAAAGTATCTTCTGTACATATGCTATGTGTTTCAATATCTTTCCTGTAAACATTACATTTTTATAAGTAATTATAATGAAATCTAGCAAAATAGGAGTAAAGTATAAAGCCCCCTGATATGTGTGTATATGTGTATATGTTGATTTATTTAAAGAAGTTTGGATGGGGCACCTGGGTGCGTCAGTGGGTTAACTGTCTGCCTCTTGGTTTTGGCTCAGGTCATGATCTGATGGTTCATGGGTTCGAGCCCTGCATCAGGCTCTGCACTGACAGCTCAGAGCCTGGAGCCTGCTTCAGATTCTGTGTCTCCCTCTCTCTCTCTGCTCCTCCCCTAATCACTCTCTCTCCCTCTGTCTCTCTCAAATATAAATAAATATTTTTTAAAAATTTAAATATCCTTACAGGATAATATATGCAGATTCATTTCATTCTTTATAAAGGCTGCATTGTGTTTTATTTTATGGTCATATTAATTTGATATAATTTTTGATAGTCATTTACACTGAATCTAATTTTCAATTTATTAACATCATTGCACATATGCCAGGATTTCTATAGATATGAAGGGTTGCTGGATGCAAATGATTTTAGATTTAGAGATATTGCCTGATTGCCCAACAAAATTTTTATATGCCAATTTGTATTTCCCCCAGTTATATTTGAAAATACCTGTTCTCCCAGAATGTTGGGTCTTCATAGGCAGACTCCCTCTACATTTTTTGTCACTATTTCTGGTCACGTCAATGTCTGCATTGTCTACTCTGCCTCTGCAGCACCTTCTCATTGCCTACAGTCGGCTCCCATTTTTGTCTCTCCGCCTCATCCCTGCTGTTCCCTTATTGGCCTCACCCCCCCTCCCCACTCCAGCCACACTGATTTATCTTTCAGTTTCTCAAACACACTTTCTCCTCCTTACCTCATGCTTTTGTCCATGTTGTGGATTTTGCTTGGACGCTGCTTGCCCCACCTCTTTGCCCTACTAATGTCTACTCATCTTTTAGAGTCAGATCAAATGTTAATTTTTCAAAGGAAAATTCTCTTGCCCTAACTAGGCTAACTCCTCTAGGAGCCACAAAATTTCCTTTATAGCAGATTTCACTATTTTAAATATATATATATATATATATATATATATATATATATATATTTGTATGTGTGTGTGTGTGTGTGTGTGTGTGTGTGTGTGTGTGTGAAATGCCTGTCTCCTCCGCTAGCGTGTAAGCTCCATAAGAACCAGAAGCCTATCTGTCCTGTCGACTGGGGCCTCCCGAACCTCATACACGATAAATGGTCTGTGTTTGTTGAGTAACTGCAAGTATTTCACATATCCCACTACCTAGCAAAACACCTAGGACACTGTAAGCGCTCCAGAAGTCATTACTCAGTAGAATAATTTGTGGGTTTTTGCATCTTTTCCCAACATTGGATATTATCTTTTATTGGATATTATATTTTATTTTATTTATTTATTTATTTTATTTTAAATCTATAATATTTAAATAATTATATATTTGCTGAGAAGAGGCAAACCCTCAGTGCAATTTGACTTTCTCTTTAGCTGCATTGAGACTTATTTTCATGTTGGTCATTTCATGTTTATCGGTATATTTCATCACTCATTCTCGTTCTCTGCCTGTCTTGCTGCCAGGACGAAGGACCGTGACTCTTCTCTAGTACAAGTGAGCGTGAGAAGACCCATCCAGCTTGTAGCTCCGACTGCCGTTTCTGCTGCCTCCCATGGCGACTCAGGTAGGAAGGGCTCCCTGTCGCCCACACCGCTGTCACAGAATGGTGCTTGATGGCTTTCCAGAAAACACTTCCTTCAATTTTACTCTCCTGTCCTCTTTCTAGGACTCAGGAACAAGCCCTTTCCCTTTCTTTCTCATAATAATTTTTAATATCTGAAATGGTGCTAGCTATCGATTTGTTTGCCTGTTTATTATTTGGGAATTTCCTCCTTTTCAACCCCAGTAAGAGAAAACGTGGAAAGTCAAGTAGCTGTGTCCTGCTCATGGAGATTATAGGGAATGCATTACTCTGCTTTCTGGCCATCTTTCCTGTAAGAAAATTGTTTTGAAGACAGGGAATCTAGATTTCTTGTTTCACTGATGTCTTTATTGGTAACAACACTATCTGGAATCTAGTCGGTGTTCAATAATTATTTATTGACTAACTGAGTGGTTGACCAGTCTAAAGGATATTTCCAGTTATAGGCACCCTGATGTTAAAATCATTGGGGTGCCTGGGTGTCAGTTAAGCATCTGACTTCAACTCAGGTCATGATCTTCCGGCTTGTAGATTCAAGGCCCATATCAGGCTCTGTGCTGGCAGCTCACAGCCTAGAGCCTGCTTCTCATTCTATGTCTACCTCTCTCTCTGCCCTTCCCTTGCTTGGGGTTTGTCTCTCTCTCTCCCTCTCTCTCTCAAAAATAAATTTAAAAAACTTGAAAAGCATTTTTAAAACATCATCTATTTCTTCCAATATTGGGTTTGGGTCCAAATCTGGGCTCCTTGGCCATCTCTTCCATTGGAATTCATTGTCCCTCCTGAGCAGCTCTGAGTTTTTCAGGCCCACAGAGCCCAACAGAGTGAGGGTGGCTGAGTCTTCTAGGGGGGAGCCCACTGTTCTCCATCAGACCACAGAATTAAACATGGCCCCGCCCCATGCAGTGGCATAATCTCGGGCAATGTCTTTAACCTCTTGATGCCTGCTTTCCCTCAA
This sequence comes from Suricata suricatta, assembly GCF_006229205.1. NCBI lineage: Eukaryota > Metazoa > Chordata > Mammalia > Carnivora > Herpestidae > Suricata > Suricata suricatta. Next base: position 14,575,655 of record NC_043713.1, read on the forward strand.
CTACCTAACCAACCTTCCTCAACTGAACTAACAAGAGTGTCTGCCTCTCATGGTTAGTGTGAGGATTAATAGAGGTAAGATGTGTAAAGCACTTAGAGCAGCGTCTGACACCTAGTAAGTGCTTGATAGATGTTGTTATTATTATATTAGTCTGGGCTCCCAGCAAGAGTTATGGGTCCGTCTCCGTCTCTTGAGGTTAACAAGGAATCTGCATATATAAAGGTGGTGGCCCAGGTAGATAGAACTTGTTTGCAAATTACTACCTGGGAACTATTTTATTCCAAAGCCCTTTTATGTAAATGTCAGACAGTTTTAATTCTGATTTTTTTTCCTATAAATGCCTATGATGGGAATAGGTATTATCCTACTTCTTAGAAAAGTCTGAGGCATAGAAAGGTTAAATGATTTGCTCAAGGACACAACAAATGAGTGGTGACTGGGAGATAGAAATTATGTGACGTCTAGTCCACTGCCCCAGACTGGGCTCTTTCTATTTAGATGTTATGTTCATACTTAATATTATAGATCCAAACGATCTACCCCCGTCTCCCATTTCCTGTATCGGAGCAGTATGCAGATGCTGAGCATAAAAGGAAGGTTACAAGTCAAGTGTTGTACCGTGGACAGAAAGACTATAAAATTGAAACATGATCCTCTCTATTATGCCACTTTTATTTGAGGCCTATTCTTTCTTTATATTCACTTGAAAATACTATTTATTTGCTTTCTGGAGAAGGCATATTCTAGTTTGAAATTATTTCTGTCAATTGCAAAATAAAGTTATCAACTATATAAAATAAAAGATCACCTTGGCAACTTCAAAAATAATAAAGTATGCTATTATAAGAGGTAAATTTTTACACTAGCAGCAATTTATAATAAAACATTAAATCCATATTTATTGCATGAAACAATAAATTGGACCACATTTGTATCCACTCCTTTACAGCCACATACTGTAGATTCAGGAAGAAAGCTGTAATACAGAATGGAAATACACAAATAGAGAAATATTTCCCAGAGCTAAAGTAAGCTTCTTTTGTTAAAATCCTGTAGGGTATTTCATGGATTGAAACTGGAGTAGAGGCTTAGGGAAGCCAGCACTGTGGCTGTTCTCCAGTGCTCCGGAGTGGAGCTCCTCAGTGTGGGGCTGGGGAAGTGGACGGACAGGAGCATCTGGGTGGATCCCGGGCAGGGCAGCTGGAAACAGATGAGATGTGGCAAGGGCGATACATCAGATGGTGGCAGGAAGGGCGTGATCCAAGCAGCACAAACAGCTCTGAGGTCCGGCAGATGAACAAGGTGAGGACCCAGTTCCCAGCACTGACCCAGAGGAGACAAGAGTGCAGTTGGCAGCACGGGACTTGACAGGGCCACAGGGCTAGCTGCTTGGTGACTATTGAGCAAGAAGGGACCAAAGCGCAGGAGCACTTGGACCAGAGCCTGGGTCCCAGCAGTGGGAGTGAGAAAGTCCAGCCAGCGGGCTCAGAGGCTGGTTAGTGACATGAGTCATGCTCTTCAGGTCTCTCCATGCCAGAAGAGGAAGGAGATATTGAAAGGGAAAAAATAGCGAGTGGGGAAAAAATCATGTCTAACCTGTAACATAAAATACCCTAGGCTGGTAACACCCGGGACTGTTTCAGTTCACGCAATGAGTTTTTGAGGCAATGCGCACGTTACTTCTGTTAATAAAAGGAAACCACCATGTTCTGCGACTTACTGAATACTTATTCTGTCAAGTACTTCTCCTCTCGTACCACTCATACAAAACCCTGCCTAGGAGACGTCACTATGCTCATCGTAGTGCTGATGAAAATGGGTTCAAAATACATTATTTGAATCTTCTGAGATCGCCCTGTGGAAGCATCAAGACTCCAGCCGGTCTCATGAACTTGCGACGTGACTCTACTATCTGTGCCACTTAGGAACCACGTCCGGTATTGACAGAGATGTACAGACTTAGATAAACCCTCCTGCGTCATAGGAAGGTAAAGGGGAGATATGCAAGGTAGACTCCAAAGGAAGCCATCTGCACGGTAAAAAGCATGACTTGCAAATGGAGTAGGAATCTGCCCGAGATGGTGAGGTTTGTGTGTGCTTAAACGCAGGTCTGTGATGAAGGCCTCCCTGAACCCAGGAGGTCAGCATGTCAGAGAAAAAGAGGGAGGAAAGTATACTAACAATGAGCCAAAACCAGCCACTCGGAAACTCTCCTATGTCCTCATATAATTCGCTGCAATCTCTCAACTCCATGGCAGTAATTGGACCAGAAATGTAATCTATAGACTTGATTTTTTAAAAATTATGGATGCTTGGGGCACTTGGGTGGCTCAGTTGTTTAAGTGTCCTATTCTTGATTTCGACTCAGGTCATGATCTCACAGTTCATAAGATCAAGCCCTGCATTGGGCTCTGTGCTGACAGCCTGTAACTTGCTTGGGATTCTCTCTCTCTCTCTCTCTCTCTCTCTGTCTCTCTCTCTCTGTCTCTCTCTCTGCCTGTATTTTGAAATAAATCAATAAACATTTAAAAAATATGGGTTCTTTATTAATTAATGATCACAGACAAAAAGCTCAGTGTTACAAATATGAAATAAAGGATATAAGCACCAAGGTTTGTTACAGTCAGGATACTGCTGGCTTATCAGATGAGGCCATCCTCAGACTGTGAGGCTGGATAGATGTATGGTGAAAAAATAATAATGATCTGCATCACTGAGTACAAGATCCATCTTTGCCCCTAGAGAGGGTCCACCACCAGTGTGGCCTGTGAGGGCCACAGGCTGTCAACTTTCCTTACACCTCATCAACCAACCTCTGCCAGCTTCAGACTTCTCTTCTGCAGCTTCCTCAACCGTCAGCCTTCACAGAACCTAATACAGTCAAGGCCTTGCTCTGGGTTAGACTTTGGCTTCAGGGAACGGTGTGGCCGGCTTGATCTTCTATCCAGACGGAAACTTTCTCCATATCAGCAACAAGGCTGTTTTGCTTCCTTATCATTCACATGTTCACTGGAATAGCACTTTAATTTCCTTGTAGAACTTTTCCTTTCTTTGGCTCTCTGTTTGGTGCAAGAGGCCCTGCATTCAGCCTGTGTCAGCTTTTGACAGACCTCCTCACTAATCTTCATTATCTCTAGCTTTTAAAGTGAGAGATGTGTGGCTTTTCCTTTCATTTGAACAGTTAGAGGCCACTGCAGGGTTATTAATTGGCATAATTTTAATATTAATATTCTTGTGTCTCCGCAAATAGGGAGGCCCAAGGAGAGGGAGAGAGATGGGGGAATGGCCAGTCAGTATTGGAATCAGAACACACACAACATTTATCAGTTAGGTTTGCTCTCTTCTATGTCTGTGGTTTGTGGTGCCCAAAACCATTGCAATAGCAACGATGATTACTGATCACAGATCAGGGGGCACCTGGGTGGCTTAGTTGCTTGAGCATCCGACTCTGGATTTTGGCTCAGGCCAGGATTCCAGGGTCGTGCGATCAATCTCCACATTGGGCTCGGCTCCGAGCGTGGCGCCTGCTTGGGATTCTCTCGCTCCCTCTGCCCTGCTCCCGCCTCAAATAAAAAAAAAAAAAATGCTGATCCTAGATCACCATAACAAATATAATAATAATGAAAAAGTCAGAAATACTGCAAGAATTACCAGAATGTGACCCAGAGACATGAAATGAGTAACTGCTGCTGGAAAAATAGCACCAGCAGACTTGCTCTATGCAGGGTGGCCACAAACCTCCGATTTGGGAAAAAACGCAGTGTCTGTGAAGCATGATAAAATGAGGTGTGCCCCATTTTACTTCACTCTCTTCTTAGCTTGCATGGTTTCTGAGAAGTTGCATGGAATTCTTACTTTTGTTCTCCTGTAGGTGAGGTTTCCCTCTACCCCCTCCCATAGCTTCTTCCAAGATCTTTTCTCTAATTTTAAAGTATATGCCTGGGTGTAGTTTTTAGGGTAGTTATCCTTCGAGGGGTCCTCTGCGCTTCCTGGATCTTTCTTTTGGAGTCTGACATGAATTTGAGGTCATACTCAGTCATTATTGTTTGGGCAATATTTCTTCTATTCCTTTCTCTCTTTCTTCTCCTTCCAGTACTCCCTCTATGTACATGTTACATCTTTTGTAGCTGTCTTACAGCCCTTAGATATTCTGTTATGCTGTTTTGTTTGCTTGTTATTTTTTTTTTGGGTCTTTTTGTTCCTTTTGCTTTTTTAGTTGTGGAGGTTTCTTTTGAGGTTTCCTTAAGCACAGACTGTGTCCAGTCTACTAGTAATCCCATCAAAGGGACTCTTTATATTATGGTGTTTTTGATCTATAGCATTTCTTTTTGGTTCCTTCTGAGGATTTCCATCTTTCTGCTTACATTACCCATCTGCTCTTCCATGCTGTCTGCTTTATCCATTAGGGCTGCTAGCATATTAATCATACCATTTTAAATTACCGGCCTGATCATTCTGACATCCCTGCCTGGATTTGGTGCTTGTTGTTCTGTCTTTTCGAATTGTCTCTTTGGCCTTTTGGTATGCTCTGATAATATCCCAATGGTTTAGGCTCTGCTTTACTGGTTTCTACTGAGAGCAGGTCTTGTTAGGAAGAACTGGTTGCTCTGGAATATTCCAGAATCGTTTCTCTTCCCCCTGACCCCTGCTGGTGGAAGCAGTAGGGCGTTTTCATTAGACATTTCACGTAGAACCATGGTCAAGCTCCTAGACATAAATCTCAAAGTCTTGGGGCCTCCTGATGGCTGGATCTCCCTGGGGTTTTAACGCTCAGACTTGTCCACACAGAGCCTTCAGCAGGATGTCAGTTACAGCTGCGAGTTTCCTCCCCCAGCGCTGGTTTACTACACAGGCAGTTTCCACTTGTCAGTGTCTAGTTCAGTAAATTGTTATCTCTATATTTGCTGTAGGTCTTTTCAGTCATTGGGATAGTGGTTTGCTTTGTGTCCTCGCCTCTCTTATATATCCTGGAAGTGTCGCTATTTCAGTTTGCTCAGCTTTTTAGTTCTTGTGAGGATGTTGTGGCAGCTTCTAGGCTCCTTACGTGCAGAACCAGAAACTGGAAGAGCAGCTGTATTAGTTTTTATTGCTGCTGTAGCAAATCGCCACAGACTTAATGTTCTAAACCACACATATTTATTATCTTTTAGTTTTGGAGGTCAGAAATCTAAAATGAGTCTAAATCCCATTTTAAATCCCTGGGTTAAAATCAAGGTGTCCATATAGCTGTGTCCCTCTGGAGGCTCTAAGAACATCCGTTTTCTTACCTTTCTCAACTCTAGAGGCCACGTGCATTCCTTGGCTTGTGGCTTCCCTCCTTTTCCATCTTCAAAGCCAGCAATATCTGTTTAAGTCTTTCCTACATCACTTCACTGTGATACTAACTCTTCTGCTTACTTCTTCCGCTTTGAGTGACCGTTGTGATTTCATTGGGCGCACCCAAGTAATCCTGGATAATCTTTCTATTTTTTAGACAGCTCATTAGCAACCTCAGTTCTATTTGCAACTTTTATTCTTCCTTGCCTTATAGCATAGTATATTCACAGGCTCTGAGGATTAGGGCACGGGCATTTTTAGAGCACTGTGATCCTGCCTACTACCATAGCAGTCACATAACTTGTGGCTTATTTTTCTTCTTTATAGAGAGACAGAGAAAGAGTGTGTGTGGAGGAGACGGGCAGAGAGAGGGAAAGATAGAAAATCCCAAACAGACTCCATGTTTAGCATGGAACTTGACTCGGGGCTTGATCTCACAATCCTGGGATTATGACCTGAACCAAAATGAAGAGTGGGGACACTCAACCAGCTGAACTACCCTGGCACCCCTGTAGCTTGTGGCTTGTAAGACAGCTTTTCCGAGAACTGATGACTCTTAAACAGGTACTTGCAAAGGTAGAGATCATGCTTTGTCTTCTGTTTGTCTTCTGTCTTCTATTAATATTGACATAAAATTGACCATTGTATTTTAGTTCTTTAGCTTTCTGGTTGGACTCCTATTAATCTTAATTTACAAAACCTAATCCACATTGTGTTTTAATATATCCAGTATGGTATGTCCCTAATTTTATTAAGGTCACCAAAATAGCTCAAATTAGTAAAGAAATCAATGGACTTAATTGTATTCATTGTCATGGCCACATCGGTCACATTGGTCCAGTTTGTCAGATGAGCAACTTTTATATATGTCTAACTTTCACTATTATGTGTTTAGATCAAAGGCAAATAAAGGAAAGACTGCTAATATAAAATAGCTTTTTAAAAATATTATAAAACTTATATGTTATATAAGTCATAAAATATACTTTGTTATAAAAATGATATATAAGCATTTAAAATTATTTATAATTTAACTGGCGTTCAAATAAACTAGATAAACAGTAAAATATATTTTTTATATTTTTTAACGTAAATTTTTGACAAAGTGGAATTTATATTTATACTCAGGTTTTGGAGAAGATGCCTAATCATTAGAAATTACATTCTGCCTATTTACATATGATTGAATATTTTAAGACATTCATTAGTTATTCTTAGAGACAAAGTCAAGCACAAATACCATACATTGTAAACAATTAAAATTTTTTATTGGTTTTGCAATTTTCTATCCTGGATACAATTATTTTTTTCTTTCAATACCTGACCTATGTTCTCAAAGAGTAGTTGCCATTGACTTAATATTTTAATTTAATTCCATTCTAATTTTACTGAAATTACATTTTAATAAATTGCAATGATCTCTATTTAACAGGCTATAAAAATATATAGGCATGTCTGTCTTTATCTTAGCAGCTACAGATGGCTAATCCCAACTGCTTACAACTTTTACAAATATAAGTCATAAGTGGGCACAGATGCTCCTTCTTGTGTTAATATCCAGGTATCCACATTATGTATGTATGTTTCAGTGCTGGAGTCTCAGGATCTCAAAAAGCTTTAGTGAAAACATCTTCAGAACCAAATAGAAGTGCCCTTTATTTTAATTGTCTTCCATTTGAGAACCAAACCCGGGATGGGATATTGCAGGTCCTGAATGTTTATATAACATAACCCTTATTTCTGTCATGCTCCATTATTTATGTACTATACTCTGCCATCACTGGCTAATTAACTCTCTTTGTCCTTGGTATCCAGGTGAGTATTACTACCAGTCACATTTTACTTTTAGACCACCTTGAAAAAATGAGTATGTGAATGGTATGCCTACACACGTTCTGCATACAGATTCTGTCCAGTGCCACTAAAGGGAACAGGATGTAAAGCACAGCTTCCCTGATGAGATGAGAGATGTAAGGAAATGTTTTAACCAGTGTTTTGAATGTAGTTTGTTGAATTTAATTGAATGAACCTGGGTTAGAAAAGCAACTATTGTCAAGTCTGTGGAGGATGCACAGTTGGATCTGATGCAGTTCTGTCTCTCAGAGTTAAAATCAAGAGAGTCAGGTGGATTTGTAATGACTATAAGGCAGTCAAAATGTTATAATAGAGGCAAGGGAAGAAGGGATTGATTTCAGTTTTAATTTCGTTTTTGAGATAGGTTGCGAATTGGGGGTATTTATAAAAATGTTTTATTTTAAATAATTACAGACTTACAAGAAGTTGCCAGAATAGCCCGGAGAGATCCAATGTACTCCCTGCCCAGTTTCTCTTACTGGTACAATGTTACAGAACCAGTACATTCATCAAAACTAGAAAATTAACACTGATACAACACAATTGAGTAGACCACAGACTTTACTGAGTAGTCTTTTAATATGCAAAACTAGAGGAGGGAAGGAGAAAGGAACTCTAGGTTGAAGAAAATCGCATTTGGTTGAGGATAGGTCACTAGGTCACGAGAGAATTTGGATTATTCAAGACAGCTGCTGAAAGGGACTTTAACAAGTAAGCCATTCCCTTCCACTTTATAAATGATCTAATGAGGCCCAGGGAGATTAAACAACTCGCTTATTTCGTTCTCTTTCCTTGGTTAGTGACTGAGTTTAGGTCTTTTTATATAGCACACGCCTGAGTGCTGGTCTCCAAGATCTTAGTTCAGAAACATTCCTCCTGAAACTATCTTTTCTTGGATGGAATAAATACATGCTTATTCTTTTGGGACCTCTATCAAGACCGCACTCTAGGTGCACTTTTTCCTCTGAGCCCGCAGAGCCTAGTGTGATATCTAGTACACAGTAGATGCTCAGGAAATATCTGCTGGATAAATGAACCAATGAATTTCATTTTTAACCCCTACAACTGAAGGAGAGGCATATCAACCAAGGATAACAAGAGAATAAATCACACCCACAATTAGCTCACGGCAATGAAATTTATTACCATAAGTCAATTTGCAGTTGGGCAAAATGACAGCTGTAAGAAGGACGTTGGGCAGAGAAACACATTTTATTTGAATTATGATGAATTAAAAATATACACAGGCAATTACCCCTAGTTCATCGACACTATGCAGTAAATGTGTAAATCAAAGGTGTGAGTGTCCAACGAGGAAAGCAACGTGTTCCCCTTTTCTGCATTTTGAACACAAGTGTCAGATGTCCCTTCCTAGGGATCATTATAGTTTCTAGCTTAATTCCAAGCTAAAAAACAGAATCATTATGGAGATGCTGCTTTTCTTATTGAACAGTCTGTAGGGCAGCTTGTTGCCAAACTAAGCAGCACGCAGCACTTGTTAACTTAATTAGCAACCTCACCGCTGAACCGCAGCCTGACAAAGTGCATGTTGCTCTGGATGGAAATTGCACTGAAACTACAGCGACCTCAAAAGAAGCACAATCCTGTGGATATTCATTTTCTCTTTTGGGCTAAAGGAAACCCTGATCGTCCGGGAAAACATTCCAATTCCTATCGCAGCCCAAACAGCATTACTAGAGTCAGCCCTTTACAGGCTGTGAACATTCCTTTCTCAAAGGCTGTGTGCATGAGAACTCCCAAAGGGCTAATGGATAGACTTGTGCCTCCATTAATAGCACAGAAAGCAAACTAATTAATTAGAGGACACACTAAATAAACTCCATTTATCACCAAATGGCCCAAGTGATAAACAAATTATTTAAGAGCTTATTGAAAGCAGAAATCAAGAAGGCAGTCATGAAGGATTCAACCCGATGTGTTGGTGAATATCTAGAGATTAGCAGCAGTTTCAAGGCTCCTTGCTGGGGACAGACATGGAAATTTTATGTGATAGCGCGTTTGCGTAGATTGACTCATCAACAGATCTTAAATCGTTGGGCTGTCTCCTTCTTTACAATCTGTTAGTGTCCTTCTGGCTCAGAGATAACCTGCTGCAGATAGTCCTGTTTCTGATTCTGAGAAATAGAGGCTCAGGTCTGATATGCTGGCATAAAATGGGCGAAACCTTATTCCTGATGTTACTTATTCTGGCTTCTCAAAATACAGAATTTTCTGCCTTCAGGCTGCTGTGTACTCTGAGTGAAAATGGTTCACTTTAAATGAACTATGAGGAAGAGGTAGAGAGAGAGACAGAGAGGACAGAGACCTAGAAGCAGTGAAAACTGTCGTAGTAATTTCTACTATACACTGAGAATATCAATTTGATGGGGCTTAGAGATTTACCTAACAAACGATTGTTAATTTCTAGGACTATTGTGTGTGTGTGTGTATGTGTGTGTGTGTGTGCGTGTGTGTATATATATATTTTTTTCCCCTCACTATCCATTTTTGGTATGTTTCTAGGTCTCTATCATATAGAAGAAAAACAATAGTACATAAGATGAAATGGGTTTTTCTGATAGGTCATTTGTTCCCATTTTCTCAATTATTTGTTTATTTTTTTGTCTGAGCCTCTTTTCTCATGTAACCTGTCATGTCACTGCGTTTTGCCAGGCTCTAAGAACTTTCACTGATACTTCTCTCTCACACACACACAAATTGCTGACCTGGCTGCCGTAAATTTTGTGCCACTAAACGCTTTGGGAAAAGCCTTATTAATGGAGGGCAACGCGATTTTGAATGGTTCATCCAAACTCATTTCAAGATTTGCATATGAACCTTAGTTTACCTTTGAAAATCTGCTAATTGTTTTCTAAGTTATATTAGATGTTATTAAACTAGAGGAAATTGTTCCTAATAATTTAGGGAGTTGTTCTGTGGTGTCTAATTATGGGAGTAAACACGGATTTTGGTATATATTACAACTGGAAAAAAAAAGAAATAAGTTAGTCCCTGTGTTCTCGGTCTCTGTTTCATGGCATTTTGTGTCTATCGTGGTATCACAGTTGATACTTTACAGATCCTCTCTATCTGATGTGATGGCTTAGTTAGAATGTGAATCTTTTTTAAGGTTATTTTGAGAAAGAGAGAGAGTGTGTGAGAGCAAACAGGAGAGAGAGGGAGAGAGAAAGTCCCAAGCAGGCTCTGTGCCATCAGCACAGAGGTGTGGTGCTCAGTCCCGAAACACCTGAGATCATGACCTGAGCCAAAATCAAGAGTCAGATGCTTAACTGACTGAACCATTCTGGGCTCAGATCCAAGGAATTCAAAGAGTATGAATCGTTTGGTAATAGGGACTATGTCCTTTTCATCTTAATTCAGCACTTCCCATGTACCTTGTACTCTAGAATCTGGTAATAGTTTTGTTAAATGAATTAATAGTTCTCCCATGCCCTGTACCTTCTGGTAATGGAATTTGATAATATACCTTTTATAAGTCAATGTTCTGTAATTCAGCCAGAGCTAAGAACATGGTTCTGGGGACAACAACAGCTGTCCTTAACTACGTAACGGGCCTTCTGTAGCCTATTGCTACAGTGTCAACAGGAAATGAAAATGGCCAATGTCATGGCAGCATCCAATTTAGCTTTTGCCTTAAGGAATAATTCTAATTTATATCCAGCATGCATTATGGGATCCCCCAAATTGTTTATACTGATATTAGAGAGGTGACTTTATGCAGTGAAAATCATTATGGTTTAAGAGTCAGGGGGTTGGGGTCTTATAGTTCTGTCGTACTTTGAGGTCTGTAATTTTGGGACCGATTCTTAACTTTTAACTTTCAGTGTCTTCCTAAGTCTGGAAAGAATATTGTATCTTTTTAGAGCATACTTTCCTACTCACTGTTTGGATCTCCATTTTGATTATAGCTTTATTTAGCATGTGGTTTGCGGTGTGAGCCCTAGAGAGAAGTGAAAGAGTATTTTCAGCAGGATAGGAGATGAAAACATATACACCACAAAATGCAGTGTCCATGCCCTCTCGTGTGTCCCTGATGGGTACTGGGCTATTTCTAAAGAGAGTCCTTACACATGTGTTCACAGCCCAGTTCTGGGACAGTCAGAGGTAGTGCTTGGATTAAGTTCTGGAGCTGGGTTGTCAGCTTCTGAAAGGTTCATCAGGACCTGTCTGAACAATCAGCATGAGTCTGTTGTGCTGTTCAGTGCCCAGAAAACGTCTCCTGAGCTGGACAGTCTCAGAGACCCAAGGTTGACGTGGTATCGCGTCACTTCTACTCACTCCGAAAGAGTGAGTCTGGGCCCCAAGTACATTTTGAACCAGCCATCTGAATTTTCACTCCTCAACATCAGCATCTTTTTCTGATTAAGCATAAAGATATTATATTTGCTTAGCAGCAGCTTACACTCTTTTCTAAGGCAGAATTCTTACAAAGATAATTTCATATAAATGTTAGGGATTTACCATGTCAGTCATTTTCTTTTTAAAAAATCTGTTTTAAGTTTATTTATTTTTAAGAGAGAGCATGAGTAGAGGAGGGGCAGGGAGAGAGAGAATCCCAAGCCGACTCTGCACATCAGTGCAGAACCTGACATGGGGCTCAAACTCACCAAACAGGTGAGCTCATGCCTTGAGCTGAAACTAAGAGTTGGACTCTTAACTGAATGAGCCACCCAGGTGCCCCTTGATCATTTTCTGATATTTTTGTATTTGCCTTTTGGATGTCCGCTTTCATAGATTTGTTTTCTGTAGCTTTGACAAACTGCTGTCCTTATTTTTTGAGTGCATCCCAGTTATTAAGCTGTTGGTTTTTAGCTTCAAACTCAGCCTTCTGTGCTCTGCTTCATCTCTGGGACGAGCTGGACTCTGCAAACCACATTTCTGCCTGGCAGTTACCTCCTTGCAAGACCGCCGATAGGGGTGCTAGACGCGCACCGCAAAGCCGGAGGAGAAAGGAGTGACCTGTGCTCTTCATTTCATGCTTCTTTCTTGAATGTGTTTTCATGGAGACATAACTGACACACTGCGTTGAGGTGTGTAATGTGTTGATTTGGCACGTGTGTGTTGCAGCTTGATCACCGCGGTGATAGCTGACAACCCAGCCCTCCACGGAAGCATCAGTCCCTTTTTGTGGTCGAGCAATGAAGACCTAGTCTCCCAGCAGCTTTGAAGTTTACAACACAGTATTTGTTGTCTGTAACCACTGTGCTGTGCCTTAGATCTCTAGGCTTTACTCATGTCCTAGTTGCTGGTTTGTATCCTTAAACAACATCTCCCAACTCCCTTAGAGTTACTTCTTCACCCCAAAAGAAGCAGTTCCTTTGGAGAAACAACAGTGAGCGCCATTTTGGAATTTTGGTAGCAATTGCAGAAACAGCACAGTCAACCAGTGTCCCCCTGATTTTCAGTCTGATTTTCAGCTCCCCGAAGGTTCTCTCTGAGATATCTTCCCACGTGTGGGTGTGGTCACTGCTTCCTCTAGATGCTCCCTCCATCATGTCTCAGTGGGGTTTTGTTATGCCCTTTCAATTAATATAGCTAATAATTCTTCCTAACAACTTAATACCCATATTAAATTCTCTCTAAAGAAGCTACTATGATTTCTGTCTCTTAACTAGACAGCGACTGACACAGACCTATTAGTCATTTACCCGACAAATCCACTCCTGGATATCTTCTGGAAGCCAGTCCTAAAGAACACTCCACACCATTTTCTGGCCTGTTTTCCTGACCTCACAACAAAGAGGTCTAAGCAATTGCCTTAATGGGTTTTGGTAAAAACCTCATGAATACATGTAATGAGGTTCAGTCCTTCAACAAAAGGTCACATTTCCCTTACCATCAAGGCTCCGAAGCCACATCTCTAAAGGAAAACACTCAACGCCGACAGCATGTCCACACATTTTGTGTGCAGTCATCTTTTACACAACCTCATTAAATCATAGGACTTGGAAGGAAAATTGAGAAATCATTTAGTTAATTTGCTTGCTTCAGGCAGGATTAAATCTCGATAGTTGCGTAATTTAGTTTTTCCATCAAAGTTAGATGCTCCACATTCATAAAATGAGTAGATGAAAGAATTTTACAATTTACACATTATAAATTAGAATGACTTGATAAGAAATTTCTTATGTAGATGGATGATTTTTGCCCCAAAATCTACATATTTTTTCTGTTACCTTGTATTGATACTATTTTTCTGTTACTTTATATTGATACTATTTCCAAGAGAATATACACATATTCTCTTGTTTGTATCAAATATTCAAATATTTTTAAGGATATGAAAGAAAATACTGTAAAATTAATCTTAAAATAGCCAAATGGCTACTTAAAATAAACTGTATAAATTTTGCTTGGTATTATACAATGTACATAAGTTCTTTTTTCATAAATATTATTGTTTTTTGTGGTCAAGTCAAAGTAAGGACACTACAACTTAGCTCTAGAGCATGCATTTTCCTGTAATGGATTACATCTTGCTCTCCAGCACACATTCATATGGTTGTCAGAAACTATTTAATCTTTTTAATTAAAACATCTCAGTCTCTTCTCTTAATAGTCTTTTGTGGACTATATATCAGGAGGTAACCCACTTCTTAAGGAGTCTCCCTCATCCCTCCTCCTTCTCAAGGTGCTGACTGGGTGCTGGGAATCTAATATAATGCCTGGTGTAGGGACAGGTGCCTGTGTTTCTGGTCTTTACAGCGTAAATAGTTTGGGTGTTCTGATCGGAATGCTGTTCCTTCTGGTTTCTAGTCATCAGCCTCCACCCTCATTGTAGCCATTGTGATGTCACCTGACTTGTTTGCTCAGTGCCTTTCCTGACCTGTATTTGCCAAAGTGAACTATCCTAACTTAGCTATATGGGTTGGCAAATGATAGAAGTTATAAGTCTTAATCTTAAAGAGGATAGGGTTCCATGATGAGACTTCCCTCTGTTTACCTTTTCTGTGCTGCCAATCTGTGAGGCCATGTTCATTATTTCCTGCCTTAATCCTGCAATTGCTGATGAGTGGTATACCCAGACCTAAGGTCTAATTCAGAAATTTCTGGTTTGGGATTTCTAGCTGTGCCATAAAGCCTAGAGCATTTTGACTTAATATAGGGGCTCTTCCTAGGATACACAGTCTTTACCAAAAAAGATCGGGTTACACTCTACCTCAGGTGTCCTGTGTGCCCTGTGAATATTATTACCTCTTTTTATGAGGTTCCCAAACAAATGTTTTGATCTGACTCAGGTCTCTTCTACTTTGCTATCTTTCACAAACTTCACACTCTCCTTGGCTTCTGGAAATTCAGTATCAGTGGAATTTAATTAATTTTGCTTGAACACCCTTGAAATATTGTTGCAAATCTATTTACCACTCACACATTTTTAGTTTAGTTTCATCATAAATTTAAATAGTTGCAAAGAATATAAGTTTAGTATGGTATAAATATTGACATTTTAAAATAGAACTGCTGCATCCTTTTTAAAAATGTATGCAATATAATTGAATTCCTAATGATTGGATACTCACTACCACCCATATTAAAAACAGTGAACAGACTAGTCTTTAAAAGTCACAAATTTCACAGTGCATGAGATTGAGCCCCACACCAGGCTCTGTTCTGAACAGCTCGGAGCTGGAACCCGCTTTGGATTCTGCATCTCCCTCTCTCTCTGCCCCTCTCCTGTTCACATTCTGTCTCTTTCTGTCTTTCAAAAATAAACAAATGCTAAAAAATTAAAATTAAAAAAATAAAAGTCACAATTTTATGTTGACCCTTTACCTCTGCAGTTCATATTTGCATTTCATTTCCTCTTCAGGATTTTTTCTTACATATTTTAATACTTGAAAGTCTTTTAATGATCATCCTTTGATAGATTACAAAAATGGTCCTAATGTGTCACCCATCCTTTGCCATATCACTTTGTACTATTTCCCATTTTGATTCTGGGATTGATTGTGTGACTTGCTTCACACAATCTCTTGAGAGATAGGACTTGCCTTCTCTCGTAGGTTTCTGCCAGAGTTTGTCCACTGCAGAGTGAAGACACCTGAAACAGATCTGAGTGTCCCCTACATTAGCCAACAGTCAGACAACACAAATGGGTGAGCAAGACCAGCTAAAATAAACAGAGTCACCAAGCCAACCTCTAGCTGCCCCAGATGAACAGACAAATACATGCTTCCTGCCGTGTAATACTTAGGTCTTGTGTTGCTTTTCATGCAGCATTGGTGTTGCAAAATCTGATTCAGTCTACCATACTTTTCTATGAAATAAAAAAACATTGGTCGTTTCTTTTAGTATCTGTGACCATAAGTTCTAAATTTAAAACAATATGTTTCTTTGTGTTTATCAATTCCATTAGTATTAGTACTTTGTGAATTTAAAAACCTAAATACACTACAAAATCTAATGCATATTTATAAATAAAAAGGTAAAATTTCATTTAAAATCCATTCTGTAATGTGAAAAATGAGGATTTTTTCCAATCATTTCAAGAATTTATGGATGAATATTGAATGAAACAAGACTAATAATCCATTCTATTAATTTAGAAATATTTGTAAATGTGTGTTCAGAAATCTTGCCCACATACATATGTTTATGGGAATGGCAGTGGTTTTATGACAGAAATGCCACTCAATTGTTTTTTGTCTTCTCTGATTATACACAGATTTTACAAAGTATCTCTAATCAAGAATATTTTTAATGATTTAACAGTTGACAGCTATATAGATTCTACCTAAATTTTTGAACATAAAGACTCAATAACCATCTGATTTAAAAAAATCATCCTTTAAACTCGGTTATTAAAGACACTTATTTTCTCAACAAATTACCAATCATTCAAATTGCCTCTTTGTTTTGCGTCACATACATTCTTACAGCTGGGACAGTATGCCAAAGGCTATGTTCTTGTTTTGTAAAATGAGAAAACTACTGTAAAAAGAGAAGTGGTGAGTTCTTACATGAGTAAAGTCTTGGACAAAGTGAGTACATTTGGAAGTCAAACATCTGTACATCTTATTTCAATGAAACCTTCAAAAGCTAATACCCTTGAAAATATATGTGCACATCAGGGGTGAGCATATCCTGATGTCCAGTTCACTCTACTATTACATGAAACCAGGGAGGCAAGGCTGCTTCTGGGCTCACCTACCCAAACCTTAATCAGCCATTGCTCCTCTTTCGTTTTGGTAGCCTGTGTATATAATGCTTCAAATGGAGAACTCCTCTGAAAGACTTACATTCTTCCTAGGCTAGGTATGGGGAGATTCATCCAAACTTATGTAGATAGTTTTCATCCCATCCCGACTGGGATTTCTAGCCTTATTGTTAATCATGACTCTTCTGTCTCAAATCTTGTCCCTCTTCTCCACACCATTTTGAGTCCCCCCACTCCGCTCACAGTCCTAGAGAATTTTGTTTCTTCTCCTGAGTTAGCATTTCTTAAGTAACAGAAATAAGATCTTTCCCCCCTGCCCCCCATGTCAGCATTGATTCTTTGAGCAATCCTCTGAGCTTTGTTCTCTTTTAAAAGACAGGGCATAAAAAATCATTATGGATTTCTAAAGGCCTGGTGAAGGCTAGACTAACTTCACTGCTTTGGCTGCATACATTTTCCTTTTTGGTGGTAGCAAACTTCGTAGATCTGTTTTCCAGGAAGTAATCGAAGGAAGTAAACAAAACCCCACATAAAGCTGAAGAGCAAAACAAATACTATACAAGAAGGGAAAAAATCATGTGATACTTCAAAACATTCTCCACCTTTACCATAACCTTTAACTATACTTAAGTGTTTACATTATTTTGACCTATGGTATTCTGAAGTATACATTTTGTATTCAGCAACATGTTTTGCTTAATTACGTACTCATAACCATGCCTCATGTCACTGGGACCCTGCGATGAGGCCGCCTGAGCAGTTTTCAGCACATCATCCATACCCACTAGAGTGCTGCACAAGACAGAAGGATGCAGAAGACACCATGTCAGTGACTTTTCATCACCCATGAAATAAAGCCTAAATTCCTTAGTGTGGTATCTCCAGCCTCCCTTAACATATTGTATCTAGCTCTTATGTACAAACTAAATCTAACCTAACCAATATATTCAGGCTCTCTCATTATCTTCTTTAAAAACCTTTCTGCTCTAGATAGGCTGGTCTGCTCAGAAACTCTGAACTGGGGTGCACACCCACCTCAGTATCAAAATGTTTGCTTCCATCCTTTTCTATATTTCTTTCAAAGCCCATGTCTTAAGTTTCTCACCCTGAAAGTTTTGCCTAGCATCCATCCAAGTTTATCTCTCCCCTCTAAACTCATTGTTTTCATTGCCTTCATGATTTCTTATAAACTGAACATATTCTCCCTGGTATTATTACTATTCATATATTTATTTTGTAAAGTCTCTCAACTGAGTTGCTTGAGAGATGAAGAACTGTTTGGTGCCTTTAATCCATATGCTTAAACACTGAGTTTCACACATAGTGGGTATTTTAGTGGGCATCAGCCAAGGTCCAAAGCAGCTTTCACAACTTCTGCCTCACTGTCAATATATGATATTACCTTCAATTTCTCAGAGACAACTGAGATCATCATAGGGGGATTTAATAACATTTCAGCCCTCTGTGTCTACACATTTGCCGGTAGCTGCTCCATTGGTGCCTCCCTACTTTTATCCTGATGTTCAGGCTTTACCCAGGACCAGTTCAATCAGAATAGCCAATTAAATTAAGACCAATTAGATCAGAATGATGATAGAGCTTTGAAATTGGAATTTAAAAAAAAAGCCTCTCATGATTGATAACCAGTGTTGTCAATTTCTGGAATAGATTCTAGTCTTTCTCGTCTTCAAGACTATTCTCTTTTCTGGTACCTTCACCCTATGTCCATATTAATTATTTCCATCAATTTACTACATTACTAAACATTTTTCCCTAAGCAAAGCAAACCAAACTAAAACGAATACTCTTGATTTGTATTCCATTCTTTCTATTGTAATTTATGTATCTCATTTTCATTTATTGGTTACTTTGCAAAATATATTCAGATAAATTATAAGAGTTCAGGGCCATTCAGAAGATAGAAACCACACAATAGGCTGAATGAGAAGTTTAACATAAAAAAGTACTCACTGTTTTAAAAAAGAGGTAGATGTAAAATAAGGTGTACTCTAAATGTTACGTAGGGCTGTGGGAGAATACCCAAGAAAGGACAGTTGGAAGGGGTTCAGATCTAATTGGAGTAGGTGTGGTTCAGGCATCAGATAGCAGAGAAGTTTACTGGGTTTAGCCAGGCTAGAGTTGATCTGGAGTTTCTGGGGTAGGAGTAAGTCACTGTGGTAGGCAGAATGATGAGTCCTCAAAATACTCAAATCTTAATTCTGGAAACCTGGGAATATCTTATCATACATTGTAAAATGAACTTTGAAGATGCCATTCAATAAGGACCTTGAGATGGAGTGATTATTCTGGATTATTTGGGTGGGACCGATATAATCACTTGGGTCCTTTCTTTTGAGAGAGAAAGAGAGAGAGAGAGCAGGAGAGGGGCAGAGGGAGAGAGAGAATCTTAAACAGGCTCCAAGCCCATAGTTGAGCCCCTTCAATCTCACAAGCATGAGATCATGACCTGAGCCGAAGAGTCAGACACTTACCCAACTGAGCCACCTAGGTGCCGCTCGCTTGGGTCCTTGAAAGTCAAGAACCTATTTTTCACCTATTGTCAGAGAGAGACATAGCTACAGATGAATGATCAGAGAAATCCTACTGCTGACTTTGAAGATGGAGAACAGGACCATGGAACAGTTTCTAGAAGCTGGAAAGGCAAAGAAACAGATTCTTTTTTTTTAATGTTTTATTTATTTTTGATACAGAGAGAGACAGAGCATGAGAGGGTGAGGGGCAGAGAGAGAAGGAGACACAGAACCAGAAGCAGGCTCCAGGCTCTGAGCTAGCTGTCAGCACAGAGCCTGATGCGGGGCTCGAACTCACGAACGTGAGATCTGACCTGAGCCGAAGTCAGAGGCTTAACCGACTGAGCCACCCAGGCACCCCAAAGAAACAGATTCTTACTGAGAGCCTCCAGAAGGAACCGGGACTTTTGATACCTTGATTTTAGTCCAGTGAGACATGTTGGACTTCTAAGCTGTAGAATTGAAGATAATGAATTTGTGGTTGAAGCCACTAAATTTGTGGTGAATAATTATATTTGCAATAGAAAACTAACACACTCTTCCGAGTGCAGGAAGGGAGCAGGTGATTAGCCTTGGTGCCATAGCTGTATACAACTCCTCGTGGAGCTTGGGGTGGTAGGAAGCCCTCACAGTGCGTAGGACTCTGGTTTTGAGTAGAGGGGGTTGCAGAAAGGTAATCATTAGGCTGAGACTACAAGCTCTCACAGGGATGCCAGCTGGGGCAGACCTCACAAACTGTCTTCACATTTACTAAGCCCACCTATGGATCTGAAAGAAAAGGAAATGATAGGAGAGCCCTTCCTTTTTCAGTGCCCCCTGTAGTGTTCACACTGAGAATGCTTAGCCTCATGCTCACTTGAAAGAAGATGTATTTAAAGGAATTCTGTTGTTTATCACAGACTAGATATTGGAAAGGTAATTTGGAACAGAGATAATAGATTAATAACTGACATAAATTTCCAAAGCATGGCTGTCCTTTCCTTGCATCCCATGGCAGCTTGAAATCTGTGTTTGTCTCTCCACTGAAATAAGCCTTGTCTAGGCAATCCGCTATAAGCTGCATATAGTCCTTATTTGTGTAATAATCCACCATGTTGGTTCATATATTCTCTGCAAAACTGTCTTTTCTCTTGATTTCATGACATTATTCCTCATTCCTTTTCCACATCTCTGAATCTTTATTCATATTCTCCTCCCAGAGTTTTTTGGGTTTTGTTGGTTTTTTCTGTGCCATTATGGTTTCTTCAGCTCACCGCTGACAGTTTGTTCTTGAATGAACATATCCACATTACACTTGGAAATTAAGTTAGCGGTAGATAATGATAATTCTCAAATCTATATGCGCAGCCTGGATTTCTCCTCAGCCCTAGTCCTCCATCACCAAGTCCTTCCTGGAAGAAGAGTGGAATATTGGTGGCTAATCCTAGCTAGGTCAACTTTAAACAGAACCTGGGGGAGTCACTTCACTCATTCTCTCATGTGCTCTCCAATCAATTCTTAACAAATATCATAAAGTTGAATATACTTTCTGAATGTCTCTCAAGTCCAGACACTTCTACCAACCTCCTTGCCTAAATTTAAGCAGGCTTTTCCTCTTATCTGGAACATCATGATGGATTCCAGATTCTCTCTGGCTCTTTAAGAAGCCAGTCTTTTTGGTTCCCGCCTATCCTTGTTCTAAAACAAATACTGTACATTTTTGATTAAATGAACGACATCCCAGTTCTTTTTATCAGCACCCCGTGAGTGTAGACTTCTACACAAGTAGGAGGATTTTATTAAGGGGAGAGTTTGCATCAGGCTTGCAGAATAGATTAAACTCAGATATGAGGAGACATTGGAAAGAAATAGCAAGGTTAGAATTACAGTGATTACTTGTGGGGATATGAAACTTTTTTCCAGCTAGATTTATATATTTATATAAAGATGCATGCTATAATATTTAAAAAATCCATACTGGAATCTCTTGAGTGTCTGGTTGAAGACTTTGAAGTGACTGTGTAATTAAAAGGTATTGATTGAGCAAGATTGTCAATTTTAAAACCTTTCTTAAATCTACAAATTTAACTGCATCTTTATGTATTCTTTCTTTCCTGCTCTTGTAATTGATGCCATGTCCCTCGTATCAGAAGGCAAATCCTTTCATGTGTTTTCAGGAGCTAAATTGATCCTGCCTTCTCAAATATCTTCTTTGTGTGTTATCTCTTCCCCACACTAAATCTTTAGCCTCGCCCTGTACTCTAACTTTCTCTCGTCATTTAAATATGTTCTTATATCTCGATACCCCACTTATACTTGCTTGGACCGCTCCTTCCATGATGTCTCCTAAAAAGAGTTGTGCCCATATACATTCTTAATTTTCTCACAAGTATTTCACTTTTCAAACACTCCAATCTGATTTCTGCCTCCAAAGCTTCACCAAAACTATTCTTGCAGATTTAACCAGAGAAGTCTATATTCTCAAATCCTATGGCTATTTCTCAAAATGTTGTGATGTCTCAGTCCATTTTCCACCTTATTCCCTGGCTTTCTACCTACCTTTTTGGCTACTCCTTCACAGGCTCCTTGGTTAAACATCATCCTCTTTAGCAGAAATGTTGGCAGTCTTTGAGGTTCATTTCTGGGTCAGCTTCTCTCCTCACATTATATCTCCACCTTAAATGTTTCATCTGTGTCGTTGTCTTCAAAACCATGTGCTTAACGACTGCCAGGTTTCTCTTAGGATTGCAGGCATCCAGGTATGGACCCCAGCTATAGGCAGTCCGGTCTAAAGCAAAAGGACAGATGGAGAAGCATTATGAAAGATGAGTCAGCCTGATTTCACCTGTCATTACTTCCAACCAAAGCTTAATTTTGGAGAAACTAGCTAAACTTTATGTCCAATGCTTTAAAAATCTTCAAGAAATGAATATTCATTTAGATAAATGAAGAGTTCCTCTCTCCCCCATTGCATCATAAGCCCTTCATAAGATAGTTAATTCATCTTCTAAATGTGCCTACTGATGGTTTTAAAGCAGATCTTGAATGTCTTAGAATATTTGTGGTTAAATCACAGCAACTTTAAATGTGCCTAAGCTGCCCTCATGAGCTCTTCTCTCCTGGGTAAATATTCGCCTTCAGTCCTCTCCCCCGGCAGGACTCACAGCTGTCTCCTCGGTTAGCTGCATGTTGATATTATTATTGAAGCCTGAATGATGGGGCTGCCTTTGAAAATGCTGGGTTTTTTACTTATGCCATAATTTATACAGTTTTCCTGTCTGCTGTCATCAAATAACGTGCCTGTTGGCTAGGTCAGTACAACTGACATCCAGTTGGATCTTTTAGAACAAATTTGTGTTTCAGTAAGACATAAATATTACTGTGCTTTTTGAGGTATCCGATTGAAGCAAAAATTGACAATTAAATATTTTAGTTACCTTACTGTAATACTGGGATTATATTTTTATATTCATTAAAATGATGTGAAGTAGTGGCCAGATTTCAATCAAAATAATAATCATTTCCTTAACACTGTGGTCTTTTAATAAACACTGCAGCAACCAAGTTCTGCTTTTCTTCATTTTTCAAAATTGTTTCTGTCTGAGGGAGGTTACATCAGTAGGAGGGATGGGTGTGACAATCATTCTAATGTCACAAATATTCTCTCTCTGTAGTGATTTCTTTGTTATCTTTTTTAATACCGAAGTTTGTTAAGTACAAATAGTTCAGCAGAATTTTGTCAGATTTCCACGTAACATTTTGATTCATTCACAGATAACGATGCAAATTCATTAGTTTCTCTTTGTGCTTCATTTTTTTTCTTTTTACTCTTTCACACAATTCTTCGTAGTAACAGTGTTTGATCTGAGAACATCCGCAGCAGTTGGAAACATTTTTCCAGTACTTAACTTATTAGTGCCTGCTCTTTTCTCACAGATTTGGTCACACCTCTTCGCGTTAGTTCACACACATCAGTGTTGTCTATGCATTGGAAACCTTGACAGGAATGAATAATGAACCGGCTATTTCAGTATCATACGTCAAGCCTTCTTATTTGAGTATCAAATCCTGCCAATTACCTGCTCTGCTATTACTTTAAAATTAAAACGATAAAGTCACTTTTCCCCACTAAGCACACGAGCAGCGATCAGCAGTAACTGAACTTGTTGAGTGCCTTCTACCCATAGGCCCTTAAATACATAATCTCATTTAATCCTTATGCTAAATGTATATGTTAATACTATGAAATTGAGATTCAAGGAGGCTAAATCACGTTCTAAAAGTTACAAACAAATCTAAGTTGAAAAACAGGCTCAATATCATGATGGAGTCCTAAAGCCACGACCTTGCCACTGGTGGCGTTCTAAGTCTTCCCAGTGCCCCTTCCAGATCAGATGTAGTAACTTCAGGTTTCAGGGTAACAAAGCAATTTTCATACCTCACCTTATTTGGCTCCTTGTGTGTGTCCTAGATTTTATCTCCTAGTTTTCTGTACTTTTGTCCTTCCTAGGTCTCCTTTTAATGAAACACATGATTTCATATTAAGATGTCTAAGTGTAAGGGACAAAAAGTATCCTAAATATAAAATATGTTTTGATTCACCTAAAAGATTTAATTATTTTGTTCACAAGAAAATCATTCTCCTATAATTTTTGATTCTCAAAACCAGAAAGGAACCCCCTTGAAGGGGTTTTCACTTGAAATGTTTGAGAAAATTTGAACACTAAAATAAACAAGGGCAATGATAGATTATAGCCAGTTCAATAAAATAAGAATTGTGGGTCTATATTGACGGTAGATTTGCAATTAACTAAGTAACTCAATAAATGTATATGGGGAAAAGAAAGTGCTTCCTTATAGATAAAATGCCAACTAATGAATGTGAACCGAACAATGGAGTTACAAGAGCACTATCATGGTCATCAGTAGAGGCTGCATTTAATGGAAAGTTTTTATAATATCTACCTGAACTTATAGTATTGTCCAAAAAATTCCTTATGAATCACACAGGCAAAAAATACTATAGAGTGAAGAAACCAGATTAACCAATAAATCAAAATTAACAACACTGGTGAGGGGCAAACAGATACCATGTGCCGCCAGCCGTGATACATTGAAAAGAACATAATGTCAATTATATAGTTTCCAAACAGTTCATCACATGAATATAATCGTATCATAGGGAAACCAAGGAAACCCAAAGTAAGAGATATTCTAGAACCACGATCTGCAAACTCTTTTGATAATTGGCCAGTAGAGAACATTTTACATTTGAAGCGTTTTATGGAGTTTTTAAAGAGGTTAAAAAAGACATATGACTCTTATCACATTTTTTTTTTGCGTTTTGTTTTTAAACCCTTTAAAAATACAGAAACCATTATTAGTTCTAGGGCTGTAGAAAAACAGGCTAAGGTCTGAATTTGGCTTGTAGGATTCAGTTTGTCAATCCTGTTCTAGAGGCAAACTCTTAGATTCTTCAGAAATCATGACTTGAAAGACTAAGACAGGCTGAGGAGCTGCTTCAGGTCATGGGAAACTAAAAAGACATGACACTTGGATGTAATACACAGGTTCTGTTCTAGATTTTCACCACAAAAAATGCTGTAAAGGATTATTGAGGCAGTCTATGGAACTAGAATATGAATTATAGATTATACGAAGTATAATATCAATGTTAAATTTCCTATTTTTAAAAAGAACACTACAGATATGCAGGATAATATTGCTCTTAGTCAATATACACTGTTTTATGGGGTAGATGGACAAGGTATACACAGCATACTCTCTTGTGTGTATTTATACACATGTACGCACACATATATGTACATACATACACATACACAGAGTGAAAGCAAATCTGAGTGTGGCAAAATATTGAAACAGGGAAACTGTATAGAATATTTCCATCAATGGATTCTAAAATGACACCTGAGATTTCCACCCTCTGTTGCCCACATCCTGTCTAACCCCTCTCATTGGGTGTGAGCGACACTATGAGGAGGTCACTCCATGATTAGATTGTGCTGTCAGCAAAGGTGAAGAGATGTTGCAGATGTAATTAGGCCAAATCAGTTGCCTTAAGTTAATCAAAAGGGGATCATCCTGAGTGTGTCTGACCTCAACAGGTGAGCCCTGTAGAAGAGAGTCTAGATGTCAGAGACACGCTTCCACGGGCTTTGAGGAATCGAGCGGCTGAGTTATAAGAGAAGTTATACGAGCGGCTGAGTTATACGAGGGTCTGTGAGAAGGCCACTGGCCAGGAATGGCAAGAGTAACTTGGAGCCAAGAGTAACTTTTAGCTGGCAGCCATCAAGAAAATGGATCTCTTTTAGCTGCAAAATACCAGATTCTGCCAATGACCCTGTCAGGGCGGAAGACGATCTCCAACTCCAGAAAGGAACAGTACCTAACACCTTGATTGAGAGACTCTGCGCAGAAACCCAGCTAAGCCATTTACCTGGACTCCTGACTCAGGTAAATTGTGAGAGAACACATACACGCTGTTTTAAGCTAAGTCTGTACTAATTTGTTACCCAGCATAGAAAACCCATACGGGTAAACAGAGGCTCTTTGTATTATCCTCATGTGATTTCTCTACATTAGAAACTATTTATCTAGAAAAATATTTTTTAAACACCTCTGCACATGATCTGCTTAGAAAGTCATAGGCTAGCTAATCAGCATAATCATTATCTCAGTCTTTCCATCTTAAATAAGAATGGAGAATAAGGAGCACTTGGATAGCTCAACAACTGATGGTTTCTTTTTTTTTTTTTTTCCTGTGATCAAGCAGTTTATGAGTAAATAGAGGAGCAAGGACACACAAGGATTGTACTCTCTACAAATTCCAAAGAAAGGGAAGTCACAATGAAATGAAGTATACAATCGGACCTGATCAAGTTTTTGATCCAATTAACAGAAAGAAACTAGCTCTATCTGACATGGAAGAAAAGGAGGTTATTAAAAGAATCATTGGAAAGACCAAAGACCCAAGCTGTAAATTAATTAATTGCCAGGAATAAAAAGAAAAAACACTGCAGAACCAGTATGTTAAAGAGCATTTCTTCAAGCACCAGACACTTCCCGTTTTCATAAATGTCAC
This sequence comes from Suricata suricatta, assembly GCF_006229205.1. Taxonomy (NCBI): domain Eukaryota; kingdom Metazoa; phylum Chordata; class Mammalia; order Carnivora; family Herpestidae; genus Suricata; species Suricata suricatta. The sequence continues at coordinate 14,601,615 of NC_043713.1, forward strand.
CTTTCATGATCTAATACTGCTCTCCCAGCTAGAAAGAGAAGTGCTGATTTACAAGCTACCGAGTCAGTGTCTGCTATGTGGGAGGTTGAGATCATGAGTAGTAGCATTTCTAGTTGTTAGACAAGGAGGGTATTTTTTTATCCTCTGCCAACGTTCTTCTTT
>NC_043713.1:14601876-14718525 GCF_006229205.1 Suricata suricatta
TTCCTACAAATGGCCATACTTCATTCTTTCTCATTGCCATGTAGTACTCCATTGTGTATATTTATACACCACATCTTCTTGATCTACTCATCAGCTGATGGACATTTAGGCTTTTTCCATGTTTTGGCTATTGTTGACATTGCTGCTATGAACATTGGGGTACATGTGCTCCTATGCCTCAGCATTTCTGTATCTCTTGGGTAAATCCCTAGCAGGGCTATTGCTGGGTCATAAGGGAGTTCTATGGATAGTTTTTTGAGGACCCTCCACACTGTTTTCCAGAGTGACTGCACAGCAATCTCCTACTCGACACATCCCCAAAGGCAAGGGAAATGAAAGAAAAACTGAACTCTTGGGACTTCATCAAGATAAAAAGCTTCTGCACTGCAAAGGAAACAATCAAGAAAACTAATAGGCAACTGATGGTTTCTTTAAGTATTTGACTCTTGATTTCAGCTCAGGTCATGATCTCATGGTTTGTGAGATGGAGCCCCACGTCAGGCTCTGCACTGACAGTATAGACCCTGCTTGGGACTCTCTCTCTCTCTCTCTCTCTCTCTCTCTCTCTCTCTCTCTCTCTCCCTCTCTCTCCCCACCCCCCTCAAAATAAATAAATATATAAATAAACTTAAAAAGAAGAATGAAGAATAACAACAGTGACGTGGCCACTAAATGTCTTTGAAATCTTATATTGTGTTTTGCTATTAATGTAAATATTACACTAAAGTATAATGGATCTGTTTATTTAAATATAGTAATTAAAGCTTGTACTTTCTGGCCATTATGAAGAAATCAGCATTGGATTTTCCTCCTGCCATAAACAACTGGAAAGCTGGACAATATAAGAAATAGCTACTTTTAAACACTAGAAAGCAAGAAGTGAGTAATTGTAATCTCTAAGAGAACAGGAAAACAATGAAATGAGCCATACAATCATCTCATCTTTTGATCTTTTAGCATTTGCTAAATTACATCAGCAGAGCCCAGAGGTTTTGAAGAATCGTAGAGACTGAGATAGAAGTTCAGAGTGGCTGAAATGGCCAGAAAAATGAGCAGAATGTCAGAGAGGAGGAAGCTATGCAGAAATGCTCCTTGAAACTTCTTAGGTTACTTTGAGTTTATTTTGCTGAATTCTAGGCTTGTTCCTTTAGAAGGGGAAACCCTAAGCTGAACAATTTTGGAAGACCCCCTAAACCTGAGGGGTGATGGAGCTCTGATAAAGCAAAACTGATAGACCATGTCAGGAAGCCAGTGTATTTAGTAGAAACCCCCAAATGGTTGAATGATAACAGAAAGCACTTTCGTGATTGTATTTTGACCCTGTATGCAGTGACATTGTTAAACTCACTTTTTAGTTCTAGAAATACTTTTTGTAGAATCACTGGAATTTTCTACATATACAATTTTTTAATGTGCAAATAAAGACCATTTCATATCTTTAAGCCCTTAACCATAATAGTAGGGCTAAACCTTAATCTGTATAAAAGATAACTTCCATAGCCTTGACAATGAATTTTAAAAATCTGCAGCAAAGTAAGAGAAACAAAATAAAACTGTAGTGAATGCTAGATGTGGTATTGGAAAACCATTATTTTAAATCTGATTTTACCATATACTAAATATGTTAAAAAGTGAAAAAGCATTTAACTGCTCTGAGTTTTATTCCAATTTATAAATGAGGAAACTGATATTTAATCCACAGAACTATTTTGAGACTTGAATGAGAAAATATACACATAAGAGCTTTGTAAATCATAAGATTAACATAAATATTTAGCACTCATTTTTTGTAAAGCTCAGTAAGAGGAAAAATGTAGCCTTTAAAAATAAAATTAAAATATTTTAAACAAATATTTTCAAATAAGAGTCGCTCGTTAGAAAGAACAGGATTACTGGGATTTATTTTTAGGTTTTTGTTGTTGTTGTTTTGATATAAGTAACACATAAATATAATAGATTCATTTTTTTAATTTTAGTAATATGGAGTGGAATTTTAAATTAAAACTTCCTGTTAACCAGTAAAATATTCTATTGATGTTTCTGTTGAGGGTTTATACACAACAAACATAGAGAGGGAGAGAGGTATGTACATATGTATAGATTTTACCTTAATATGGACTGCTATTTCATAAATACCTTCAATCAGGGCACTGTTGAAGTTTCCTGATCATGTATATGTTTCTTAAGTATTCATATTCAATATCACCTCTTACCATTTTGCTACTTGATGTATTTCCCATTACCCTTTTTGGACTCAAGAGATGTACACTGTCACTTCTTTTATGATGTTTTACTATCTTTTTTTTTTAATGAAATCAAAGGTATTCAGTTATAAAATGTGGGTAATTTGTTTGGAAAGTACTCCCATTGTAGTAATGACTACAGGTGTTTAAATTAAAACTATCATGAATATTATTTACAGGAAAATTTGCTAAGTGTATGAAATATTTTATTTTTCAGGTTTTGTTTAAATTCCATTTAGTTAACAAACAGTGTAATATTCATTTCCAGTGTATAATTTAGTGATTCATCACTTATATATAATATCCAATGCTCATCACAAGTACCCTCCTTAATCCCTATCAACTCTTAACTTACCCACCCCCCTTCCCGTCCAGTAACCATCAGTTTCCTATTGAGAGTCTGTTTCCTGGTTTGCCTCTCTTTTTCCCCCACTGTGTTCATTTGGTTTGTTTCTTCAATTCCACATATGAATGAAATTGTATGGTATATGTCTTTCCCTGTCCAATTTATTTCGCTTAGCATAATACTCCCTAGGTCCATCTGTGTTGTTGTGTCAAGAATTCATTTCTTTCTTTTGGCTGAGTAGTACTCTATTGTGTATATATACCATATCTCCTTTATCCATCTATCAATGGACATCAGGGATGCTTCCGTATTTTGGCTGTTGTAAATAATGCTGCATAGTAGTAGATGTATGTATCTTTTCAAACTAATGTTTTTGTGTTTTTTGGCTAAGTCCCTTGTAGTGGAATTACTGGAATATATGGTAATTCTGTCTTTAACTTTCTAGGGAAACTCTATCCTGTTTTCCACAGTGGCTGTACCAGTTTTCATTCCCACCAACAGTACACGAGTGTTCCCCTTTCTCCGCATTCTTGCCGATACCTGTTTGTCTCCTGTGTTGTTAATTTGAGCTATAATAATTTTACACTACTAATTTTAGCTACTCTAGTTTTAGCTATTATAATAGGTGTAAGATGATATCTCATTGTAGTCCTGATTTGCAGATTTGGATACTAACTCTTTATCAGATATATCATTTGCACATATCTTCTCCCATTCAGTAGGTTGTCTGTTAGTCCTGTTGATTGTTTCCTTCACTGTGCAGAAGCTCTTCGTTTTGAAGTAATCTCCAAAGTTTATTTTTGTTTTTGTTTCCCTTGCCTCATGAGACATACCCAGAAATGTTGTTGCTGCCAATGACAGAGAAATTGTTGCCTGTGCTCTCTTTTAGGATTTTTGTAGTTTCAGATCTCACATTTAGGTCTTTCATCTATTTGGAGTTTATTTTTTGTATGGTGTGAGAAAGTGGTCCTGTTTAATTCTTTTGTATGTGGCCATCCATTGTACCCAACACCATTTATTGACAAGACTATCCTTCCCCTTGCATATTCTTGTCTCCTTTTATCAAAGATTAATTGATCATATAATTGTGGGTTTATTTCTAGACTCTCTATTCTGTTCCACTGATCTATGTATCTATTTTTGTGTCACTTCTATACTGTTTTGATTACTACAGCTTTGAGGTATATCTCGATATATGGGCTTAGGATAACTTCAGCTTGTTCTTCTTTCCTAAGATTGCTTTGGTTAGTTAGGGTCTTTTGTGGTTCCATACAAATTTTAGGATTATTTTTTCTAGCTCTGTGAAAACTGCTATTGGTATTTTAATAGGAATTGCATTAGATATGTAGATTGCTTTGGGTACTATGACATGTTAATATTTTTTTCTTCAAAGCTAGGAGAATAAAATATCTTTCCTTTTATTTGAGTCATCTTCTGTTTCTTTTGTCAGTGTTTTATCATTTTCAGAGTCCAGGTCACCTCCTTAGTTAAATTCATTCCTAGGTATTTTCATCTTTTTGGTGCAGTTGGAAATGGGAATGTTTTCTTAATTTTACTTTCTTATGCTCCATTTTTATTGTATTGAAACACAATGGTTTCTGCGTATTGATTTGGCATCCTGATACCTTGCTGAATTCACTTACTGGTTCTAGAAGTGTTTGGTTGGAGTCTTTCAGGGTTTCTCTATATTGTATCAAGTCATCTGCAAATAGTTGGTAATCTTCCTTACCAATTTAAATGCCTTTATTTCTTTTTCTTGTGTGATTTCTGTGGCTATGATGTATAGCACTAGGTTGAATAAAGGTGGAAAGCGTGGACATCCTGGTCTTATTTCTGATTTTAAGGGAAAAGCTCTCAGTTTTTAGTCATTGAGCATGATGTTGGCTTTTTCTTACATGGCCTTTACTATGTTGAGGTGTGCTCCCTCTGACCGTACTTTGTGAAATATTCTTACTATGAACGGATATTGTACTTTATCAAATGCTTTTTCTGCATCTGTGGAAATGATCATATGACTTTTGTCCTTTCTCTGTTGATGTGATATATCATGTTTTTTTTTAAATTTTTTAAATGTTTTTTATTATTTTTGAGAGACCGAGAGAGATAGTGTGAGCAGGGGAGGGTCAGAGAGAGAGGGAGACACAGAATCTGAAGCAGGCTCCAGGCTCTGAGCTGTCAGCACAGAGCCCGACTTGGGGCTTGAACCCACAAACGCGAGATCATGACCTGAGCTGAAGCCGGATGCTGAACCAACTGAGCCGCCCAGGCCCCGATGTGATATATCATGTTGATCAATGTGTGGATATTGAACCACCCCTGCAACTCAGGATTAAATCCCTGGTGGTGATGCTTTTTTTTTTTTAATTTGAGAGAGAGAGAGACAGAGGGAGGGAGAGAGAGAATCTCAAAAAAGGCTTCATATTTAGTGTGGAGCCCAATGCAGGACTTCATCTCACAACCCTGGGATCATGACCTGAGCCAAAATCAAGAGTTGGACAGTCAACTAACTGAGCCACCCAAGTGCCCCAGTGAATAATTTTTTAAAATGTATTGTTGGATTCGATTTGCTAATATTTTGTTGAGGATTTTTTGCATCAGTATTCATCAGAGATATTGGCCTGGAGATGTCTTTTTTGGTAGTGTTTTAATTTGGCTTTGGTAATACTGGCTTCACAGAATGAATTTGGAAGTTTTCCTTCCCCTTCTTTTTTTGGAATAGTTTGAGAAGAATACTTATTAACTTTTCTTTAAATGTTTGGTAGAATTCACTTCTGAAGCCATGTGGTCCTGGACTTTTGTTTGTAAAGAGTTTTTTCATTAACTGATTCAATTTCATTGTTGATAATCAGTCTGTTCAAATTTTCTGTTTCTTCCTGATTCAGTTTTGGGAGATTATATGTTTCTAGGAATTCATCTGTTTTTTCCTAGATGGTTCAATTTGTTGGCATAATTTTAAATAATATTCTCTTTTAATCCTTTGTATTTCTCTGATGGTGATTATTTCTCTTCTTTCATTTCTGATTTTTTTATTTGAATCTTCTTTCTCTCATATGCACACACTCCCCCCCCCCACCATTTTTTTGATGAGGCTGGTTAAAGGTTTATCATTTTGTTGATATTTTCAAAGAAGCAGTGCCTGGTTTCATTGATATGTTCTATTGTGTGTTTTTGTTTGTTTTTAGTTTCCAATTCATTTATTTCTGCTGTAATCTTTATTTACTTTTTTCTACTGGTTTGAGGTTTAGTTTGTTCTTCTTTTTCTAGCTCCTTTAGGTGTAAGATGAGGTTGTTTATTTGAGATTTTTCTTGCTTCTTGACATGGGCCCGTATTGCTATAAACTTCTCAAATTTCTCTCTTAGAATTGCTTTTGCTGCATCCTAAAGATTTTAGACTTTGCTTTTTCACTTTTATTCATCTTCATGTGTTTTTTTATTTCTTCTTTGATTTCTTGGTATACCCATTTGTTGTTTAGAAGCATGTTATTTAACCTCCATGTATTTGTGTTCATTCCAGATTTTTCCTTGTGGTTGATTTCTAGTTTCATAGCATATTTTGTCCATTCCATCACCCTGTGTCTTTTGATGGGAGTGTTTCTTCTATTTCCATTCAGAGTAATTAGTGATAGGTCTTTATTGCCATTTTGTTGCTTATTGTATGGTTGTTTTTGTAGCTCTTCTCTGTCCCTTTACTCCCTTGCTCTCTTCTCTCATGGTTTGATGGCATTCTTTAGTAATATGCTTGGATTCCTTTCTATTTATTTTTGCGTATCTTACCAGTTTTTGATTTGTGGCTTATACACACACACACACACACACACACACACACATAACATGTGTATGTAGTGTATACATACTATACTATAGTATAGTATAACATACTATATATATGTACACCATGCATAAGGCAGTCTGTATTAAGTCGATAGTCATGTAAATTTGAACTTATTCTTTACTCTTTTCTTCTCCCCCCCACATTTTAGGTATATGGTACCATACTTTACAACCTTTTGTTTTGTGAGTTCTTTGACTGATTTTTATAGATATACTTTCTTTAAATACATTGTTTTTGTTTGTTAGTTTATTTTACTGCTTTGATGCTTCTTACTTTTTTACTCCTACTTATGGTCTTTCCTTTCCACTCAGAGTCCCCTTTAATATTAACATTGCTTGTAGGGCTCATTTAGTGGTGATGAATTCCTCTAACTTATGCTTGTCTGGGAAACTCTATCTCTCTCTTTCTATTCTGAATGACAGTCTTGCTGGATAGAGTTTTCTTGGCTGTAGATTCTTTTTCTTTCAGCTCTTTGTATGTATCATGCCACTCCCTTTTGGCCTGTAAAGTGTCTGTTGAAAAATCAGCTGATAGCCAAATGGGGTTTCCCTGTATGTAACTGTTTTATTTTTCTCTTGCTGCTTTTACATTTTCTATCACTATTTTTTTTTTTTTGCCATTTTCATTGCATTGTGTCTTGGTGTGGACCTTCCTGAGTTGATTTTGTTGGTTCTCTATACCTCCTGGATCTGGATTTATGTTTCCTTCCTCTGACTTGGGAAGTTTTCAGCTATTATTTCTGCAAGTAAGTTTTCTGCCCCCTTTTCTCTCTCTCATCCTTCTGGGATGCCTATAATGTGAATGTTATATGCTTGATGATTTGTCACTGAATTTCCTAAGTCTGTTTTCCCTTTTTATTACTATTTTTTTCTCTCTTCTATTCAGATTAACTGCTTTCCATTACCCTGTTCTCCAGGTCACCGATCCATTCTTCTACTTCCTCTAGTGTACCATTTATTCCACTAGTGCTGTTTGTTTGTTTGTTTGTTTTCTCATTTTAGTTATTGAGTTCTTCATCTCTGATTGGTTCTTTTTCGTTTAGTTAAGGGCCTCAATGTGGTTCTCCACCTTTTTCTCAAGTTCAGTAAGTATTTTTATGATCATTACTTTAAATTTCCAGTCAGGCATATTACTTATCTTTGTTTCATTTAGCTCTCTTGCTGTGATTTTGTCCTTTTGTTTTATTTGAGACATATCCCTCTGTCCTCTCATTTTGTCTAACTCTCTGTGTCTGTTGCTATGTGTTAGGAAAGTCAGCTATGTTTTCTACTCTTAAAGTATTGGCTTTATGAAGAAGAGGTCATGTAATGTCCTACAGTGCAATGTCCCCTTTTCAGCAGAATCTGGGACTTCAAGGGTTTCTCCTATATTTGTTGTATGTTCCCTACTGTTGAGAGTGAGCTTCTTTTGCCTTCAGTCCAGTCATCTGTGATGGCTCTCATTGCCTTTTGAGGGCAGGGTCTGTTCCATGTGTTATTGGTGGTCTAGTCTGTGACAGCTTTGGGCTTAAGTTCTGTCAAATCAGGCATTTTCCCAGAGACACAGTGCTACCAAACTGCAGGGCTCTTTTCCTGTGTTGTCCCTGATAAGCTTGCATGGATTGGTGGGTCCTGCTGCCAGACCAGATGTCTGCCCCCAGTCCACTACTCAAACCACAGTCAGACTGGTGTGTGTGGTTATCTTCCCTTCTTCCTGGGGCACGAAGCAGTTTAGAATGGTGTTGGCCTTTATTGGGGCTGCCTGCCTGCCTGCTAGGCTTGTGTCACATCAGTTTCCCTCCCTCTCTCAGAATGACCTTGGTCTCAGAAAATCTTTACTCCTCTTCCAGCTATACATATGTTGTTGATGAATGTAGAATCATGGCTGGATTTTTCCCCCATCAGGTCTTTGACTATTTCTTTCTTTTGTCTTCTGGTAGGAATGGAGTTTGAGAAAATGTCTATTGTAAATATCTTTGTTCTTATGCATATAACATCTCCCCCCCCCCCCCCCGCCACACTGACTATTGTGGAGATACTCTTTTTGTCTTTTTGTTGTTGTAGAATGAAGAAAATATGACAAAGTCTGTATTTGTTTTTTTGTCTGTTTTGTTATTTATCCTGTTTGGTATTCTTTGAGATTTTTGCTTCTATAGATTGTTATCTGTTATTTAACTTGGAAAATTATTAGCCATTATTTCTTAAATACTTCTTTTGCCCCATTTTCTCTTCTCCTTCTGGGATTTCAATTACATTTATGCCAGAAAACTTTATATTGTCATATAGTTTATGAATACTCTATTTCTTCTGTTGCTGTTTTTTTAATTTATTAAACTGTTTTGAGTAATTTATATTGACTTATCTTCATATTTATGGATTCTTTTTTCCTCAGCTGTGTCACACCTACTAACAAGCCCGTTTTTCAACTGTGTTATTGTATTTTTCATTTTCAACAGTTCCACTTGATGTTTTCCTCATAGTGTCCATCTCTGCAAAAATTATCTATCTGATCTTCACTGTGGCCTACCTTTTCTATTAGAGCTTGGTAATGGGCATTCCTTTACTTCTGCTAAGCCTTTATTTGGGTATTTTAGTCAATACAGTGAGGAGTTGAGTTGGGTTTGAGTTTTGTAATTGCTGTGGTACTCTCAGAATACATAGATTTCAGAATTTTCTGGAGATATATATGTTAAGGAAAGGGGCTGATTTGCCAGAGGACCGAGTGCTGTAAGTGAGGCATTTGCTTCAGATGTAAAATTAAAGGGCATGCTAAAAACTCTGTCTTCAAGATAAGTACCATTTTAATTCAGTATTTAAGAAATTAAATTAATGAAAAGAACCATGATGAACAAACATCAAACTTTAAAATAAAGACAGGTTGTTGTCGTTTGTTTTACTGTATTATGTTATTGTCTGTGGGAACAGCCCGTGGTCTCCAGGCCTTGCCTCCTTGCTGGGCAGGTTAATGAACATTGACCTTGGTGTGCAAACTCCCTGGGCAACTTGGGCTTTATAAATAGGTATGTGTATTGAGTGTTAGGCTTTCATTCACTTTTCTCCCTTGGTTCACAATATAAAAAGGTATTTGATGAGTGTGAATAGGGACACAGTTTTTCTTTTGCCTTAGGCTCCAGCCCAGTTTGTCGTAGACTTCCAGCAGATTTTTCTCGATAGCTTCCCTATGCTCAGCTTTAGGTCGCCCCTTTGAGCTATTCTAGGAGTGTCTCTCTCTATGCTTCTGTAACTCTCCCAGCAACATTTCACTGTTACTTGTTACTTACTGCTCATCCGCTTGGCTGGAACAAGAGAAGGAGTGAAGCCTCAGTCCTAAGGGGCACTGTGGCCCTGGCTGGGGACTGTGGTTGCCTACTGGTCTCATTCTTCAGCCCTGGGCTTTGCTCTTGTTCCTGTCCTTCAGCTGGGGAGAGAAAATATTTTTTTCTCTTTTTTATCACATCAGTGGGTTCACAGCAGTGCTCTAAAGATGATGGTTTCTGTCGCTCTTTCCCTCGTTGTTTAATGCTCTGGTCCTTAGGACAGAAGGACTTGAGTTGCACTTTGTGCCTCTCCACAGCAGGGGCTATTCTCCCTCCACAGGCCACCCGGGAGGGATGAGATGCCCCCTCAGATCGCGCTCAGTGAGGTCCAGTGAAAAGAGCTGTTAAGTGGGTGAAAACGTTCCCTGTATCTGCGTTTCCCAGGGGCTCCCCACGCTCATCGGCCACACTCAGCATGACCGATTCGTGAACAAGTTCAGCCGAGTTCTTTGTACCCGTGTCCCAGTTAAACAGGTGCTTCTAATCCGTCTCTGCCTGTATGCACTTGACTTCCCTTAGATTCTGAGTTAGTTTATTGCCTTGTAACCTCAGCTTTATGATGAATTCAAGAGAAATTGAGAACTTTGCGATTTGTCATTTGTTGTTATAAGGGTAGAAATGATGGTCTTCCCAGCTCCCTACAATGGACCAGAAACCATAATTCTATATACATTAATTTTTTTTCTTCTTAACCTCTCGCAAGTTCATACTGAAGGCATACATCTTACTTAATTTTTTATATCACTTACACAGTTTGACATTTTATCATGCATTTCTTACACTTTTTGTTGCTACTATTAAAAACCATTTTTTAACTTCACATAGTTGTAAATATACAGATACTAAAAACAAACTTATGTCCTTTTAAATTTTTTCCAAATGAATACATAATTTAAAATTGGATGCCACCAATTAACGTATAATGGAAGATATAAATGTCAGCAGGCTGGATATTTGTATGGAATGGTCAGTTTATTCTCTCCCAGTCTATAAAATGAGCCGAATAGAGTCAGAAGTGTATCTGCTGAACTGAAACTGAAGGAAGAAGGTACTTGAAAGATCCCAGTGGCCCTCATACCGTATTCACCGTTAAATGCTGGAGTCCCCCATGGGCGGCCTCCTCTCCCAGTCTGTATCAGAAACCAACTAATCAAACATTGTTATGTGGCATCTCCTTTATTTTTCCTTTAAAGATTTCAGGAAGTGTTTATTCAGTATGAGGAGAGACTGTTACAAAATAAAGTAAAGGGAATACTTTTCAGGATTCTTGTTGTGATCATAGTATGCTTTGGTTGTTCTCCTATTGATTTTGTATTTTCATAGCTTTTTCCATGACATGTCTTCAGAAAATCTCTTGTGTTATTTCATACAGATGACTAATCCCATACATCAGTGGGTTTCATCTGTTTTCCAGTTTTGTGGAGACTCATTTTGTGGATATTCTTTTTTGCGGTGATTATTACCACAACCCCTACCCCAACCCCCAACGTACATTTTGAAAATCCTGGAAAACAGGGAAGGTAATGCATGTGCAGGGGTGTATGGGAAATATATTTTCTGTACCTTCCTCACATTTTGCAGGGAACCTAAAACTGCTCTAAATAATTAAGTCTGTTTTTATTTCATATAATATTTCTGAAGGCACAGTTCAAGTATTTTTCACCTTTTAAGACTTCTGGTAATTATTTGATACGTGTAAAATTCCAAAGAACTATGCATCTGCAAATGTATTTCGGTACTTGATTCTTTGTACCTGCATCTCATTAGATTTTATCTCATAATATTTATCCATTTGGATGACTCTTATTCTGAGACTGTACTTTCTTCTGGATAATACAATACATGGTTTCCTTTCTCTTCTCTCAGCATTAATCTATTGTATCCCTTCATAGTTTGGGCTTTCATTATACATGTCAGGCTGTCAAATTTTTGACATTGCTGAAAATGAGAATCCTTTCATGAGTTGTTATGGTGGGTAAAGACTCCAGTTTATTTCTGTTTTCTTCTCCTTTTAAGAAATAAGCAGAGTGTATACTGTGAGATAAGTTCTCTTGTATTTTGTTTCTTGCCAAAAGACGATGTCTTATATCTAAAATCCTTCCTTCAAGGGCATTATTTTTTTTTTCTTTTCAGATTTTTCACCTTTTAAATATAACACAACATAAAAGTTTCGTGGATTGATAGGCATTATATTACAGTTCTGGCTAAAGTGTAGTACTGTTTCCTCAGGGATTGTCTGCCAAGGATATTTTCCCCCCATATTTCTAATGATGACATATCCTGAAACAATTGGCCTTAGTAACTCATGTCTATTTTATTGTATGGAACAAATACATGTATGCTCAGGATTTGATCACTCAAGTCTTTTGTGGGTTTTTCCCCTACGTATGCTGAAGGTCATGAAACATGACAAACTAGTTAGTTGAGTGAAATATGCAACATTCACATATATTCTTTTGTGAATCTATTCATCACAATTGTTAAAGCCACACAGTTCAAAATACATATTCCCTCCTATATCTCCAGTCTCCCAAACCTACCAAAAAATGGCCCAAATATATAGTAACTCAACAGCAAACCAATAGTACTACCACACAGTAACATGAGTTTCATTTATGTTGATTCAGTTTGAAAATAGGGACTTGCTTATCTTTAATTTTTGTAAATGTTCATAAAATCTGGCAGATTAGGCTGGATATCTGTGCTTCTGAATCTGTAAAATTATTATAATTTCTGGGAAACTTTTTGTTTGGTTTATATGAATAGTCTTTAAAAACTTCCTACAATTAAATGTGACCAAAAATGAGTGTTATTCATAAGTATGTGGCTGTTGGGATAAGTCACAGTTTTTCACCTTCCTAGAGTGGAAAATCCTGGCCCATTCTGATTTATAATAATGAGTGAAAAGGCTGTCATGTCTTAAATTCCTATTATGTACAAATTCCCCTGTATATTTTATGTCTAACTTTCACAACAACCTTGTGAGGTAGATAATATTGTACTTGTTTTAACTGATGCGTCTTAGGGGGATTCCTGTAAGAATTGCAGCCTTTAAAATGTTGACAGTGTTTGGTCAATTCCCTCTACCCTAAGATCTATGGATTTGCCAAAAGCAAATGCTGCATTTGCAATGCTCTGTTGCTTAAACAAGAAGAAAACTTTATTTTTTTAAAACTAAAACTATAACATATGTTTCACGCAGAGATTTAGCGTGGCTTGTGGTAGCTTGGTAGGTTCTAAGTAGGACCTGGCATTTCCTTGTCATGGTCATCCATAGTCTAGCATTAGGACTTTGTAGTGTTCACCAGAAAAGATAGAAAGAATCTGAGGCTCTAGCAGTCAGCTAAAATATAAATCACGAGTCCCTAACTCTAGTGACCCCTGTAGTTGTGGTGGATGTTTCCAAAAGGATCGCTTTTATAGTTTCTGCTGAACTGAGGGAGTATAGTAGATGCTACTAAAAAAAATTTCCTGTGGACACTGTGTACATGGGTATGCCCTACTACGTCATACAACTATTATTCTCATTGCCAAAAAGTAAGGAGGAGGGAATGGTGATGAAGTCAGCAATTGTCTATACTTTAAACATCAGGAAATGCCTGGAATTGGTTTACTGCATCCTAATAGCTGTTGGCATCCCAGAACGACGTGGGAGCTGCTGGAATAATATCCAGAGATGAAGCCTTTGTCATGTATGCTTTACTTAGACATTCCTTTAATTCTAGAATGAGGGCCATTTTCTTTATGACAAAATCCATTCTTATTAGTGCAAACAGCTGGGTACATGTGCACCTAAGAAGTTTAAAAACAGAAAATACCAAGCTAATGTGTGTATGGGCATCTGTGTGTGTGTGTGTGTGTGTGTGTGTGTGTGTGTGTGTGTGTGTGTTAAGCATTTAAAATAAGTCTGGGGACTATCTCAAGAACATGTAACCTGGCATCAGTGATGTAGTGGTGGGCATCGCTGCTTTCAATAACACTTAGTTCTTCATTGCCACACTGTAATGAATGGCTACACCTGGGTTAAATTTCAGGGTTTTTTTATTTCCTGTAAAGTTTGAGTTTTAAGTTTCCTCCGTATGCCATATTGTCTCTGTGTACTTTGATTTTATTCCTTTCTTTTTTATTTTTTTTCTCTTACAAAGTTGATGATTATAGTACAGTATTGTTGTTTATATTCACTATACAGTGCATTAGATCACCAGGACTTATTTATCTACTTGGGAACTTAATTGCGTCATAGTTTTGAGAATGAATATTTGATATACAGTCTGGTTCTCAAATTTTCTTTCCATGAATTTTATTCTGCCAACATGCCCAGACTTCACTGGACCTCGGGAACAGAATAAGGCACCTAAACTCACAAAAGATTTACACAGAAATAAGAATGTCAATTTATTGATTTATAATGATTAATGTAAGTGCAAAGAGTACAAAAAACTTGTGCCAGTTATCAATTTGGTTTCATCTCCATAGGAAATTTTATATAGAAAGCAAGATATAACAAGCTACTTAGAACCAAGTGAGTCAGAGAAAGGGAAGGTACATGGCTGGTTTTGATAGCTCTAGTGTCTGATGTATGCATTTCTATCATAGGAATCTATTTGCTTTGGAGTCTTCTGCCAATTTATCTACCCTACTGGAGAAGAAAAGAGAACATGTGGTTGGGTTTGGATATCTTTTATCATCTAGGAGCAAGGATTAAATAATTGACTGGGAAGGGACTCTAGGAGAAGGGCGAAAGTTTTAAGCTTAACTAGTAGGCACAGAAGGGTTGAAGTGTTAAATTCCAGAAAAATTATCAGTCAGATCTTGAGGAGGGGGAAGTAAAACACAAAAGCAACAACATCTGACAAGAGTCAGAGGAGCAAAGAAGACGTTGGACCAAGTAGAGAGAGTTAAAGGTTCCCATTAAAAGTTGCCTAAGCATGCACTACTCATGGAGGTCCAGGAAACAGGCCCTCTGCCCTATGGCAGAGCTGGTTGTCTTTACCACTTAATCTTTCCTCATTTAACATTGTGTTACCAAATTTGAAAAGTTAAGGGGCGCCTAGGTGGCTTAGTCAGTTAAGCTGACTTTGGCTCAGATCATGATCTTGCAGTCCATGAGTCCGATCCCCGTGTGGGGCCCTGTGCTGACCGCTCTGAGTCTGGAACCTGCTTAGGATTCTGTGTCCCCCTGTCTCTCTTCCCCTCCCCTCTCATACTCTCTCTCAAAAATAAAAAAATAAAACATTAAAAAAATAAAAATTAAAAAAATAGAAATATTAAGTTTGATTTAGGGAAATAAGAAAGGCTAAAACATGTGCCATTGGGGTAATTTTGCCTTCCCATCCATTTATTTCTGTCTTGGGCCTGGCTTTTTTTCTCCATTCCCAGCCCCCATTTATCATTACCAGAGTTTGCACTGGTTTTTAGGTTTTAATTACTCCCCTCCCACAGCCAGGCTTTTGCCAACAATCCACCATATACAATATTGCAGCTACAAGCTGTTCTCAGAAAATCCACTCAAAATAGCTGAGGAGCAGCTGCTTCTGTGATATTTTCAAAAAGAAGAAATTTGTATTTGGTTTTACAGGCAAAGGGTCTGTTGGCTTTGCACAGAAAGAAATAAATGAAATCCTTCACTCCAGCTGAAATTCTCTGCCCCTCACTCTCTAG
Organism: Suricata suricatta; assembly: GCF_006229205.1. Taxonomy (NCBI): domain Eukaryota; kingdom Metazoa; phylum Chordata; class Mammalia; order Carnivora; family Herpestidae; genus Suricata; species Suricata suricatta. The sequence goes on from NC_043713.1 coordinate 14,617,254, forward strand.
CTCCAATTTCAATGTATGGATAAGTGGGCAGGGAAATGGAAAGATGGTTCTGGAAAAAAGTGTGCATCATTTGCTTAAAGACTGTTCATTTGCTTCTCATATTTTTGCAACCGATATTTACAAGTAGATTAACAAGAGCTAATTTATGGGTACAAATTGGAAAAAAAAAAGGCCAGTTGAATCTGATTAGCATTTTTTAGCATTTTTTGACTCATTTGTCAGTCACCTAGTATAACACTGGTGGGAGCACTTTAATAATGTAGAGGAAACGTATCATTAACGTGTGGCATGCTTCTTCTTCTCTTGAAATTTAAAAGCTTTGAGAAATTTTGGGAGTGGGGCTAAGTATCCTTAATTTTTTTAGTCTGCTATTAGGAGTCTCTTCTTCCCCTTCCCTCTCACACCTCCCCAGGAAGCATTTGAAAGAACAGTGTGGTTGTCAGGATTGTAACAGAACAATTAGATGTCAAGGATGCAATTAGTCTAAGATTAGAGCATTAGGGACTCAAAATCATGGCATCTGAGACCAGGCAGCTAGGAACTAGTAATTAAGAAACTACTTTCTACTTATTACTTCCCGGAAAAAATGTATTTGTGTGTTTCCTGTGAGATAATGTTTAGTCACTGTACAATTATGGTTCAGTTGAGCACTTGATGCCATATCTTGATTCTGGAAGAGTTGACACGCCTCTGTAGAAGGAATACTCCAGGCAGTGGGTGCATGTTAGCAACATATCCCATTGCCTACAAAGTAGACTTTATGCTGCAGATCAAGCAGGGCTACAAATAATCACACTTCTTGTCACATGCTGTGGGATCACATCAAGCATTATAAATTATCAGAGAATTCACATGGACTTCATGTAATACCACAGGAGTTCCATTATGATTTACCGTTAATTAACATCCACTGACTATATTTCAAAGTGCTATTGCTCTGTCACACCACAGGCTGTTATGCAAACCGTAAATGCTATCAATATTCCTGTGTTTATCTAAGCTCCAACTGATTAAATGTGATTTGTCCCATAATACCTTCTTAGTTTGATATGTGACTTAGATTGCTGACCTAACATTACTTCTATCTAAGTTGTCATGCAGTCAATTATACTGAATAACTGCAGGGCTTAAGAGCACAGAGGAGAACCAGTGTTGAAAGGAAAGCAATACTCCCATAACTTAAAGAGAGAAAAGAAATACTAAGATAAAGAGCATGGGGGTTTTTCTGTGCCAATGAAAACAAATTGCAAAGGTTGTTAGTTTCTAGGAAACAATCATAATTCAGTGTGTCCTTTACAATATGGGTGAAAGAGAGTGTTCTCAATTTTGAAGAGAAAGCCTGCTTGCTTGTTCACTTTTCTCCACTCTTTCGTGTCTCTCTTTCTTTCCCTCTTCCTCCCTTTTCTCACATACATTTATTTAATGCATATTCCATGCTCTTTCCTTAGTGGGCCAAGGAGAAGTCAGAGTTTCTAGATGGAAGGGCACAGAATAAGGTCTCTCTCCACTCACCCTAGTTTAAATAGTAGTATGAAATAGTTAACAAAGAGTTTGTTTTCACTATCAAGGAATACACCGAATAGTAGAGTTACATGGGATGCCATGATCAAGAATCTCCTTAGAGATGACCTAATTGGACACCCATCAAAAAAATGAAGCCAAGACTATCAGACCAAAAGTCAAACACCAAGTGCTGGGGCACAAGGAAATCAGGACAAGAACTCCCAGCTCTTAGAACAGAGCTAATCTATGTTCTTCCTTCTTGTACTTTCTTTTGTACTTTGCTAGCCTAGTATTTTTGTTTACTTTGTAAAGGCTGTATATCAACTTCAGCTGATTTCACAAGGAATTAATATTCATTCATTCCACAAACATTTGAGTACTTTTTTCATGCCAGAACTGTGGCTATTCAGATATATTTCTATATTCACTTCTTTTTTACTTTTTCTTCTTTTAAGAATTAATTTCATATTTCAGGAATTATTTTAGGGTGAGTTGAATAAAATAATAGAAGTACAATATTAAATACATTTTTTTGCATGAAGAACCTTATGATAAACTCAAGATGACAGAAATTGAAGAATAAAAGGAATATGAAAGGAACAGTACAGGAGCATGGACTAGATCTTTGTGGAAATGCCATTGTGTTCAGAAGCGGGCATCAGCCTCCTGGGCAGCTCACACAGTTTTGCACACTGAAGATTGATGGCTTCCCTGTGCTCCCTTAACTTAGAATAATAGTGAGTCATTGGGCACCACTCCAGCATAAAGCAGAACTTTGGAAAGAACATTTTTTGCACCTTTTCCTAATGAATCACTTGGAACTCTCTTAAAGTTAGAGGGCCCTGCAATTAAGAAGGACATTGAACCAGTTGGGCAAGGGAGTTTGATGCATAAGTAATAGCCTTCATAATTGAGGCTGTGGACTTGGAGAAAAAATATTCAATCTGTGCACAATGTAGGTAATATATTTCTTCAATTTGTCCCCAATCTCTGAGGTGTACAAAATGGCATCTAAAGGGTTACGTTGCCATTGCACTGGGCACCCTATCAGAGACTCCTCTCCTGAGAACGTCACTTAGACTTTTAGGAGCACCCCTCTTCCTAATGGACAGAGTGAGCCGTACTGCTAAGGAAGTTTTATTTTTTAGAAGAGATGCCAGTTATTCTGCAAAAAGACAAAACCTATGCTAAGCAAACAAGGGACTCTAATATTGAGATTTCTTCTGCCACCATACTGGTACCTCCAGATGTCTTGGCTGCTTTTTAGAGATTTGTCACTGGACTAAACCACCCTTCTCTCCCTACCATTTGCTTTGTGTTCAATTCTGTAATTAACCTTTTTCTTTAATGTGACCAACACCTCACTCTAGATGTGACATTCTTCTGATGTTTTGGAATTCTGATAAACACTTTTCTTCCCTCAAATGACTGAGCTCTGTTTACCTAGAGATTGAAAGGCGAATATGCTTTTCCAAGGTTTTCTCACTGGCCCAGGAGGAGTTCCTACAGCAAAGAACTGGCCCATCACAAGGCTTTGGATGCAGGAGAGCTGCATGGTTTGAGGGTTGTGTTGACAGTTCTTTTAGTAGCTGAACTCCAAACTCAAAAATTGGGGATGCCGGGGTGGCTCAGTTGGTTGAGTGTCCAACTCTTGATTTCACCCCAGGTCATGATCCCAGGGTTGTGGGATAGATGCATTGGGCTCCCTGCTGAGCGTGGAGACTTCTTAAGATTCTCTCTTTCTCCCTCTACCCATCTCCCCTGTTTGTGGGTCTGCACTCTCTTTCTCTCTAAACAAACCAACAAACCTAAAAAAATTGTGTTGAATGAATTAGTGAACTTAGTAGTCATCAAATCCTTAAAATGAGCTGAACTTTATAGCAGATCCCTGGAATACACAATAAAATAAGACAGTCACTGACTTCAAGAGACAGTGACTAGACACACATATAAACACATAATTATGGTGCCGAGTGATAGGTGCTAAAGTAGATGCCCACTGTAGAGCACCAAGGAGAGAGAGAAACAGCCTAGAGTAGTCAGGAAACAAAATAGGCATATCTGCAGGAGCCTTTAATCTTTTAATCAAGACATCACTAATTCCCCAATGTTATTACTTTTAAGTTATTTCTTTCACATGTCCCTTGCTTGCTTTTATAGGCTCAACAGAATTGGCTAAGAGTAGTGAAATTATGGCTTCAAAATGCATTTTGATTTGACTGTTCTGTACTAGTTCACCAATTGAACAAGAATTTTAGGCTCATAGTTTATTTTCTGTTATTTTCTAAACTGCAAACAAATTTAAATCACCCAAATTGTATCAAGAAATCTATACTATGCCTATGAACCTACAATATTTAACAAAAGACATTCATTGTTTTAATATCCTCACTCTTGCCATTTTTCTAGTATCTTATATTTTTGACAGTCATGTACTTTATTCAGGCTTTAACATTTATTTCCATAAATTTGAAATAATGATTCTCATAATTTCCTCTTTATCTGTGGTCCATTCTCATTACCAATACTAATTTTGTTATTTTGTGCTTTTTCCTGAATTTTAAAGTTAAGTTTACATATTTATTGATTTTTTTCAAAAGAACAATATTCTGAATATATTCATTAAGATTATTATTATTTCTTAATTTCTATTGTATATTTATTACTTCTCTCCTGCTACTTTCTTTTGGTTTATTTTGCTTCTTTTTCAAACATTTTTGTGTGGAATACTTAATACTTTTAAAAAATATATCTTCTTAAAGCTCTGGGTTGTTTCTTTTATATGCACAATATTAGCCATTTCCCATTGTACGTAATTTTTGTTTGGCTTCCTTTTAAATTCAAGAGTCTTCTTCACTAATTTATAGTCTTGTTTCATACTAACCATAAATTTGGGACTGCTTTACTTCCCCTTATGGAGTTTATTGAAAGTTTTCCTTACGGAGTAATGTATTTTCAATGACATTTATACAAAGGCATATGTCTTCTTTATACTATCTAGTTCTATACATTTTTTTATTAATATAAACAAACTTACTTGTTTTGTAAACATTTTCAAATCCTTCTGACATGCCTGTGGTATATTTTTATCATATTGTATATGAAAGTTCTTTGAGAGAATCAAAACCTTAGTCCAGGCTACCAAAAATTATTGACCGCCCTTTGGAGATTTCAGCAGGTTTTACAAAGAAAAGTAAAAGGTTTAGTGTTCAAATAATTTTGCCTAAATAATTTTGGTTAACAAAATTAAAAATTACCTTATTCTGTGTTTCTCAAAACCTTTAATATGTTCAATATGAATTCAGTATCCCTAATGGGAAACTTTGTTACATGGGTCTCCCAAAGTTATTTTGTTATGGGAAGGTGTTTTATGAGCAAGTAAAGCAAGACAGTTGCATTTCATAGGAAGTATTTAATGAAGAAATAGAAACTAGAAAGTGAAGATTGGAGGGGCACCTGGGTGGCTCAGTCAGTTAAGCATTGGCTCTTGATTTTGGCTTAGGTCATGATCCTATGATTTGTGGAATCAAGCCCAGCATGGGGCTCTGCACCAATAGTGTGGAGCCTGCTTCAGATTGTCCCTTTCCTTCTCTCTGCCCCCCCCTTTTCTCAAAATAAATAATCATTTAAACACATATTCTGGAAAATGAAGATTTCTTTTAAAAGGCAGTAGTTTTTTATTGACAGTCAAGTTTGGATCTAATGTTTCCACGGCATGACTAGTACCATATCAGGAATACCAATAGATAGTTGAACTTCTCATCGATTAGGTGGAAAGTGAGTGAAATGGCTTAGTCAGCTAGCTGGGCTGCTTTGAGCCAAACAGTCTATTAAATTCCAATCTGTATCTCTGTCTTAGGGGTTCAATTTTCTAATGCTGTGATCTCTGATCTATTTATATAAGTAAATATTATTTCATACTATAATTGTAAATAATTTATTAAATAAATAATTGAGCCCCTAGTCATGTGATATTCATGGTTCAGTGTTAAACAGGACGTTGATACGGTACCTTCTTGAAGGTGATGTTTTTAGTGAAATAGATAATAAAAGAGAAAATAGTTGATAGTCAACAGAATTACGAATAAAGTCAAACTAGGTATGTGATAGGATTCATGGTAGGCTGCTTTAGATTGGCGGGTGTGGGAAACCCTGTATTCTTGAATCGCCCTATTTCCTAATGACCTAGCACAGAAACTCTGCTGTGTCAGCGGATGGTCTCAGATCAAGCATAAGAGCATGAGGGGTTCAGCATGAATGTGTAATAAGCAGAGACAGCTTCTGTTCATCTGAAACCAGGAAATAGTAGTTCTGGTTAGATAATACTTTCCATCTCCTTTGTTCAGTGGGGACAGATGCTACCGTGATCTTTTAAATGTACATGTGAAGTCATGTTTATGGCATGTAAAATTAATGGTTTTTTATAGGAAATGTTTCACTTGGATTTAATAAAGGTTTTTTTTTCCCAAAAATAAGAGTAACGACAAAAATATTTCTCATCCATCATGTGTGTTCATGTCAACTTATGATCTTGTGGCCCTGATTAAGTTAAAATTAGCACTTTCTTTTAATATATATGATAATTACAAGAAAATATAAAAGAACGTATTTTGTTTTTTTTTAATTTTTAAAGTTTATATTTGAGAGAGAAAAAGAGACAGAGAGAGAGAATGGAGTGGAGGAGGGCAGGGCAGAGAGAGAGAGGGAGACAGAGGATCTGAAACAGGCTCTGAGCTGACAGCAGAGAGCCCAATGCAGGGCTCAGTCTCACAAACTGAGGTCATGTAATCAGACACTTAACCCAATGAACTACACAGGTGCCCCAAAGAACAAATTTTAAAGCACATTTGGAAATGTATATCTCAACATAGATATTAACTAGATCTCACAAAATCATCAGAAAAAAATACACAGAATTACATTCTAGTGTTAAATGTTCTTACATTGTTCACAGTTTTATTTAATCCTTTTATAAGTGATTGTCACTGACACCATTGATTTTGAGGGAAACACACATTAATAAAGGGAGGTGCAGTAATGTGATTTTTAGATTTTCAAAAAGCCATTGTGAAAATATTTTTGGTAAATATATTAAACATTTAGTCACAAGCATTTATTAATATCTGCAATTTGTGGTAGGTTGGTAGAAGAATGGACTTTTATAAATTTTATAAATATGCTAGAAGCTGTCTGGTTTTGCATCACTTTGAGTGCTGAGTGTAAATATCCTTCAAGTATTAATTTACAATTTGTATTTCTTCTATCATGGTATTCATCCCAAAATAATGGACATAGATACTCCTTGGGCCCTTTCACAAATCATCTAGATGCTACTGTGATTTTTTTCACATCTTAAACTGAAGCACGGGCGGGTAAATCATCAGATTTAAAAGAATTTGGAAGAACTGGAACCATGGATCATCCCAAATGGGGAAACTCAGATCTTCATGGTAGTTTTCTCATTGCTTTTGAGAAAGTTCTACACATGAAGGGTCAAGGTTCCATTTTGGTCTCGCCTGAAATTGAAGTACATGGTGAGTCCTTTGTCCTTCCCAGTCTTGTTGTCTTCCATGTTGGGAAGCGTCTCTAGCATGGAAGGTAAGCTGCGTCACAGCGTAGCCCTACCCTTCCAGGGTCTGCTGTGACCACTGATGGCTGTTATGACAAAATGTTTCCCATCGTGTCCCCTTACTCTTTTTTTCATTTCAGTCCTTGGACATTCAAACTAAGAGCTATGTTAAAATCTTTCCTTATTTTCAGTGTCAGTGTACTTTCTTCAAAGGAAAAAGAGCTAAAATGTGTCCTTTACTCTTCGCTCTGAATATGTGAGACTTCTTAAAACTCACAGATGGTTTATCCTTAAATTTTATATCTTATGGGTGGTACATTCCAAAGTTTCTAGCATTAATTAAAGTAGCTCCTTTAAAAAAATACCATGTGGGCATTTGAATTGAATTCCATTGTGTGAAGGAGTGGGCAGGGAGATGTCATACAAAGGTATTAAGGCACCTCTATAAAAGAGCACTCCTTTTTTATTGCTACATGACAAATTATCACAATCTCAGTTGCTTAGAACAACCCGTATTCATTATTTCATGGTTTCTATGGGTCAAGAGTCCAGGCACAGAATAACTTGATCCTCTAACTGCTTATGGTCTCACAAAGTAGCAATCAACATGTTGGCTGGGCTGCATTCTCCTCTAGTGGCTCTACTGGGAAAGGATACACATCCAAAATCATTTAGGTTGTCGGCAGATTTCATTTCCCTGCGGCTATGTGAGGACACCAGCTTCTGGCTGGCCGTTGCCTGTGTGCCACACGAAGGTCCTAGAAGCTGCCCACCTGCCTTTTCCCTGACAGGTGCTTTTCTCCAGTGTGCCCGCTTCCTTCATTAAGTCTGCAAGATGGGTCTCTGATCTCAAGGAGAGTCAAATCCTCTCTTAAGAACTTCTCTTAATTGTCAGACTCTCTGAAAAATATATTCCTTTTGATGAATTCAAACTCAACTGATTTGGGAACTTTCTTCTCCAACATTTCTTTGTCTTTTCCATTTCCTTCATAGGCTCCAGTCACACTCAAGAGAAAGATATTATTCAAGATATAAATACCAGAGGGCAGAAATCATAGGAGACCATCACAGAATAGCCACATTAAGCCATAATTTTCCCTAAGTATATTATTTGTGTGTGTGTGTGTGTGTGTGTGTGTATAAAGTTTATTTACTTTGAGAGAGAGAGAGTGAGCAGGGGAACAGCAGAGAGAGAGGGAGACAGAGAGAATCCTAATGGGGCTCTGCACTGTCAGCATGGAGCACAGTGGAGGGCTTGGACTCACAAACAGGGAAATGATGACCTGAGCCAAAATCAAGAGGGTTGGTCCCTTAACCAACCCAGGGGACCCTATCTGTGTATATTTTATGTATATATTTTATTTCATATATCTATAACTAAGATTTAATTTTAACTTAAGCAGTTTAATTTATTTTAGGGGAAGAGTTAAGTCTATTTTGGGGGAAAGCATTATACTCAATGAAATCTTCAAGATTTTACTCAACTTTCTAAAATAATATAGATTATTAATAATATACTCCTCAACATCCATGAAATTATTATGAACTGAATATTTTATTTAATACTCTGACAGTCTCATCACAACACTTATTTTTTTAAGTCTAAATTTCAAATGCCCTGTTTCCATTGTGCACAAAATACACATTGATTTCCAAATCATAGAAACAAAGCACTAAGAGAATGACCATATCAAATATGCATTAATGTCTATAAAATAGTCCTTCTGTGGAGGACCATGAAGATCACTGACTTAATTTTTTCAGGTATTCATTTTGGAAATTTTAGAGAAAACAGAGGATTAGAATAAGATATGAAAACTGGGGATACTTATTTCTATGAATTTGGCCAAGCACAAGAAAGATGATAATGTTCTTATTTAATTAGTTACTCTTCTCCAGATTGCGATTCAAGAATCATTCAACATTTCAAGCTGAAGATGGCTATGGGTGTATTTATTCCCAATACCACTCCTTTTTTTTGGACACCCAATAACTACATGAATAAAAATGTTATAATGGTCTCTATTTTATTTTACAAAATGGAAGCGATAAACAAGGACAGAGTAGATGGCATCTAGGTCCTCAATCTCACACTAACCAGGATTACCATGGAATTATTAGATGCCAGGAAAACCAACTTTTTAGAAGTCATAAGCTCACATGACCATTGACAAGACTGTCTTTGTGAAAGTGGTAGAAATTGACTCTGACTGCAAGTCAGCTGATACTAGTAAGAATTGTGGGCACACCAGCTTCAGGCAAACCCCTCCATGCTTCCTCTTATTCTGACTTGCCGGCAGGAAGGGTGTAGGAAATTATGGTGTTCATTAAGAAAAGTGCCTTACAAACATCCCTGGATTCTAGCCCCAAGTGAGCTGGCTGCAAGTCTGCCTGTTTTAATGTTGCAAAAAAACAAATTTTGCAAGAAAAAGCAAACAACTTTAACAGCAGGTGGCTGAAGCATAGCCTTCGGAAAGCTGTTAAGAACCATTTTTGTCTGTGAAATAAAACATGGTTGCAAGCGATGTTATTTGCACTTATTGATTCAGTGAAAGAAATCACCTTATGTTTAATTCAAATTGCAGTCCTGACATGGACAGGCTTAAAACAATCATGTTTTACAAATCCATTTGTTTAAATGATTCTCTTGTTGGCTGTTCACACTGTGCCCTGTGTTATAATATCGCTCCCTGCAAGTGCTATTTAAAGAAGTGAGAAACCAGCACACACATTGCTTTAAGCAACAGGGGTTAGATGTAGTAGAAAAAAAGCAAAACATAGTAGGTGACCATTAATTTCAAGGTGTATCTTTGACATTGCCTTAACCTGCTTCAGCTGTTCATTTTCTATTCCCATTGCTGAGTTTAGGATTTGGCTGGGTGCGTAATTTGATGGCCATATCTTTCTTTCTTTCTTTTTCTTTCTTTCTTTCTTTCTTTCTTTCTTTCTTTCTTTCTTTCTTTCTTTCTTTCTCTCTTTCTTTCTCTTTCTTTCTTTCTTTTTTTTCTTTTGGGGTTGAGATACTCCAAATTGCTTAATACCTTTCAGCTAAGTTTCTTGGTAATGTTATCTGTGTTGGATATCAGAATACTTCTCAGAAACTTTATTTCTAGGGGCGCCTATGCACCTCAGTCAGTTAAGCATCTGACTTTTGCTCAGGTCATGATCTCATAGTCTGAGTTTGAGCCTTGCATTGGGCTCGGTGCTGACAGCTCAGAGCCTGGAGCCTCCTTTGGATTCTGTGTCTTCCTCTCTCTTTCCTCCTCCCCTACTTGTGCTCTGTTCCTTTGTCTCTGTCTCTGTCTGTCTCTCTCTCAAAAATAAATAAACATTATTTTTTTAAATAAAAGAAACTGCATTTTTCTACTTTAGAAGCTAAGGTTCTGTACTGTATGGGAAAGAACACCTTGTCCAAGGTTGGCATGATGTTGTAGGCTAATTCTCTGCAACCAGTTATTCTTATTATTTACATTAGAAGAACATCTTGAAATTGCTAAGAGATTATTGCAAATGAAGTTTGTGCCCATTTTGTGGCAGTCATTCTGATCTTGGTTGCTTCCCTGGAAGCTTCTCTGATGGCATTTGTGAAGTTCTACAAGTAACCTGGAGAAAAGGGGTAAATAAGTTCCCTCATCTTCTAAGTATTAATCAGGAAGAAGTGAATCTTGTTTTGGCGTTGCTTAAATCTCCCATCAGGAGCAGATGGCAGATGTATGTGTGTGGAATGAGAAGCCCCAGACACATGATGCTGTTCAGAGCTTATAGAATCTGGTATCAAGTCCCAATGTTAGTTGCCCAGGGAAGGATTCTAGAAAACACTGCACGTACTGATGAACCAAGTGACTACTGGATACAAAACTCAAACTGAAGAGGAAACCACAGCTACTCAGTATGGTGCTTGCTGGCTTGATTTTCCTTCTTTCTTTTTTTCTTTCCCTCTTGACCAGCAAACAATGTCAATCCCTTGAGGCCCATTCGGCCCTAAACAAATCTATACATATAGCTTTGCAAAAATAAATAAATAAATAAATAAATAAATAAATAAATAACAAAAAAAACAGTGCCTTTAGTGTCAAACCCAAGTTTGTATCTCAGATCCTCCACTTACTTAACTACATACCCAGGGCAATGAGCAGACTCCAGGAGTCTGATTCTTCATCAGCACAAACAGATAACACGTCCCTTATAGATTTGCCATGAGGGAGTAAATGAAATAAGTGACCAAATCACCTACCGAAATGCCTCATTCATTGGCTTCTTTGCTCCTGAACTTGTAAAGCGAAGGTCATGGGGATCACCCCTTCAGGAGACCCTGCCTGAGCACCTGCTGTGCATCTCCACTTACAGAGAAGTCATTCTCTTGTCCATAGCCGTATAAGCGAAACACAGTTTTTGAAAAACAAATGAGCTTTCATACAGGGACATCAGTGACATGGCCAAGTAAGATGTCCCTCCCTTGTGTCCCCTCTCGGCAACAATTTGGAATCCATCCTTGGACCGAGGTGCCTGTCTGGGAGCTCTGGGATTGAGCACAGGGAGGAGTCTCGCTCACCCTTGTGATGAGTACCAGGCTCACAGACCCAGGCACAGCTGTGACCCTGCAGTAGCTATGATCCAGCTCCGGCCCCCCTTGGCAGCAGTCTGGAAGCCCCTGGAGAATGCGATCAGCCATGGGTGAAAGAGCCTTTGCAAAAGTCCTGGTTTCCAGAGGAGAAGTTTTAGGACACCATGGAAGCAAAAAATATACCAATTTGGACACTGGGAAGAGCAAGAAGAACAGAATTACTTTATCCCCGTCACCTCCCTCCAAGGTGACACAGCTCAGTGGCAAGAGACACCTTCTAAGTCTATGATTCTTTCCCCCAGGCTGTGTGAGAAGCTATCAGGGAGACCCATTTCTCTCAGCCCCATCCAGAGTACTCTGTGACTGGGGAGCAGGTAGAGGCTGGTAGAGCAACAGATAGGACTCTTAGAGGACATTACAAGGCCAGGGACCCTAATAACTGCTTCACTGATTATATCAAGAAGCCTACCCATGAGCCACTGGGGATGCCTTACAGATCCCAGTCCCCCACCTATAGGCAACCCCAGAGCTCTGTGTACCTTGCCCATACCTATGCTCACCCCACCCTGTGGCCCGCTCCCTGTGCACACCCCCAGTGACTTGAGAGCAAGCTTTGGCAGAGGACTAGTAATCAGGCTCAAAAAGCTGACTGCATCTGTGGGCCATGGGGAGACCACAAACTTGAGCTTTGGCTCTGCCTTTGGGAAAGTGAAAGGGAGGTTGTGGGCACATGATCTGGTGGGCACACCAGTGCTGCAAGAGAAGTTATCCAAACTTAAAATACTGCCACACGAGGGGGCAGGAGGTATGGAGCAGGCTTATTCATAGAAGGTTTGAGAAAGCCTCAGAATCCCTAGCAGAGATAAAGAAAGGTGTTTCCAGAAGTTAGTCAGTAAAGGCTGAGGGAGCTGACTGGTACTTCAAATTGGAAGACAATAACAAGACTTTCAGATTTCAGAGCACCTGGGAGGCTCAGTCAGTTAAACATCTGACTTCAGCTCAGGTCATGGTCTCACAGTTTGTGAGTTCAAGGCCCACGTCAGGCTCTGTGCAGGCAGCTCAGAGCCTGGAGCCTGCTTCGGATTTTGTATCCCTCTCTCTGCCATGCCCTCCACTTGCACTATGTCTTGTCTCTCAAAAATAAATAAACATTAGAAAAAAAGACTTTGAGACTTCAAACTCAAAAATCTTCCATACAGCAAGAGAAAAAACAAAATGAAAAGGCAACCAACAGAATGGGAAGAAATCTTTATAAATCCTGTATCTGATAAGGAGTTAAGACCCAATATATATAAGGAACTCCTACAACTCAATAGCAAAAGAACAAAAAATCTGATTAAAAATGGGTGGAAGAATTGAATAGACATATTTCGGAAGGAGACGTACAAGTGGCCAACAGATAGAGAAAAGATGTTCAATGTCACCAATCAGGAAAATGCAAATCAAAACCATTCCATTACTAGGAACAAATAACCTGAAATTCAGTCATTTCTTTTTTCCTTCTTTCACTGAGTAAATCATTTTTAGTATCTCTAGTGCACAATGGGATAATTGTTGTAGGAGGTACAAAAATGAATCAGCTCGTGCTTGCCATCTAGTAGATGAACTGACATATATAAATAAATATTAAAGACAGGAAAAAGTGCTAAAAGTCCTAAAAGAAGTAGCAATATGTTCTATTAGTGAGCCAAAACAATTTGATGTGTACATTCCATGGTTCCTGGTGATTAGAATTCTGAATATTGAACTCATTGAAAAACTGCCAACTCCTATCACAAAGAAAGCACAGTGAGCATTATGGTCCGTTGTTCCATGCATTACTGGATGAGGAGACAGGGCATGGAATTGCCTCTTGTTTGAACCTCTCAGTGGTCGGATCTTTGTGTATATCTTGCACATGATTGAACTCAAAACATGAATGAAGGAATAGTGGGACTAAGAGAACATCGCTAAGGCAAGAATGAAGATACTGTAGCCTCAGTTGGCATAATGAACAAAGATTTCCCATGTCTTTCCCCCATTAAAAATGTACCAAGTGATACCCCGTCCTAGGACAATAGCAGATTAAATCCTGGCCTCAATTTTCCAGGCAACTGAGTTAAAGATGCCACATGCTCAGACTTGGCAAAAGAATTCATATGACCTTCAAGGACTTGTGTGTGAATAAATACATAAATGGAATATGTAAATATGAATAAGTAGATCTGCTCTCTAGTGGTCTTATATTGAGAAAAGAAGTTCTCAAATTGTCTCCTACCTTATAAAAATCATCTTGGATAACCAATATTGATACCTTAAGTCCGAGAGTAACTTTTGGTCAAATTGGAGAACCTAATGGTGTTAAAGCAACCCAAAATTTTAAGCCTGTGGTTGCTATCTTAAAGACAAATATAGTTGTGATTGGGCACTCATTGTCACTCAGCCAGAAGGCTGTCATTAAAATAAATTGACAATGGGAACATTGGCTGAGCTCTCAAATGGATGCTTCATGTGTTTGGAAAACCTCTCTGTGACCTATCAGCATCTATCTTGACAGATTCTAGAATGAAAGTCAAAAGAATCTTGGCTCATATGAAGAAAGGTGCCCCTTGGAAGTCAAATTATAAAGTAACCTAAATATGACTAATAAACCTGTCCCAACCCTTTCATTCCTTAATTACCGACCTAAATGCAACAGCGAAATGCATGCTACAATATACAACTCTCACTATGTTTCAGTATAATTTATTTATTTTTTTTATTTTTTAACTTTTTTTGATGTTTTATTATTGAGACAGAGAGAAACAGAACATGAATGGGAGAGGGGCAGAGAGAGAGGGAGACACAGAATCTGAAGCAGACTCCAGGCTCTGAGCTGTCTGCACAGAGACTGACCTGGGGCTCAAACTCATGAACCGTGAGATCATGACCTGAGCTGAAGTCAGATGCTTAATTGACTGAGCCATCCAGGTGCCCCTATTTTTTAATATTTCTTAGAGTTGTTTCACACCTACAGTAAGCTTGTTAGGTGCCCAAGAAAAATTCTACTACAGCCTCTTTTTTTAGACAGTGATCGGCATCTCAAAGAAGTTGTGAGTTTCCAAACACACAGTTATTTTAGTTCTTTAGGACCCAGGTTAAAAAAGAGTATATGTTGCCAATGGCAAGCCAAGGGATCTCCCTGCTACCTTTGTGATCTTGTAGAGATGCACCAAAACTGGGAGTTTTGTTTTTGTTTTGTTTTGCTTTGTTAATACATGAAAAAGCAACATAGTATACTGCAAAGAGCTTTTGGAGCAAACAGACCTAGGCTTGAAGGCTCTCTGCTACCCTGATAAGAATTAGTTTCACAGAGGGGCACCTACGTGGCTCAGTCAGTTAGGTGTCGACTCTTGATTTTGGCTCAGGTCATGATTTTGTGGTTCAAGGGTTCAAGCCCCATGTGGGTCTCCACCCTGACAGCGCAGAACCTGCTTGGGATTCTCTCTATTTCCCTCTCTGCCTCTCCCCTGCTCTCTAAATTACAAATATCTCTCACTCTTTCTCTCTCTCCCCCAATATAAATAAACTTAAAAAATTACTTTTATTTACTAAGTACCTCTTACATTCTGATTCCTGTCAAACTGTGTAATTCTTTTTTTTTTTATTTTTTTAATGTTTTTTATTTATTTCTGAGAGAGAGAGTGAGAGACAGCATGAGCAGGGGAGGGTCGGAGAGAGAGGGAGACACAGAATCCAAAGACAGGCTCCAGGCTCTGAGCTAGCTGTCAGCACAGAGCCCAACGTGGAGCTCAAACCCACGAACCGAGAGATCGTGACCTGAGCCAAAGTCGGATGCTTAACCGACTGAGCCACCCAGGCGCCCCCCCAAACTGTGTACTTCTGCTTGTACAGTACAGTCTGCCTTATTGAGCCTTACTTTCCTCCTTTGTAAGGGAGTGATGATATGACACCCTTTCCATGGTTTTTGTGAGGTTTAAATAAAATATATCTATAGAATTTGCCATAAAGCCTATCAATGTTACAAGAATTCAAAAACATTGGCTGCTCTTGTTTTAGCCAGCTCTATCATTACTTTTGGTTTGTAGAAATATTACTTAATCTATAAGCCATTTAGTGATTTAAAGAAGCCTTGCATGTGGTTAACTTTCGCAGTGACCAATCAAGTACTCACTTCATCGTGGGGTAGTAACAGACAGAGACTTTCTGGGGCTACTTTATGTTTGACATCAACTGTGACCAAAAATTACGTAGAATCCAAATTCTTAATTCCTTATTTCCCTTAAGAAAGTATCTTTAGGTGTAATCGTACCTATATGAGAGCCATGTTTTTTCAGAATATCTTTTGAAAATTAAATATTTTCTCACCAAATTCTATATATTAAATATTTCTTTACTTGGCAGATTGCTTTAAAGCCTATAGCTTTTGTGTCTTTAGAGAGCATTGTGGAATCCAATCTCTGTTTTTTAGTCTATGCACACTTATTTGATAAATTGCAAATATCAAAGAAAAACATGAAGTTTTACAGATCTCTAGAAATCTGACAAGCATCATTTTGGTCTTTGGGGAACTAAATAAAACATTCAGATTCAAATAAGTAAAAGTTTATAAGTGATTAGACATTTGCTTATTTTTCGATTGCATATCAATAAGTTTTCATTAGTCTACTTTATACATGTTTCTAAATTCTCTTTATAAAAAAATCACAGACTTCCTTAACTCTTTCAAATTTGCTATTTATATATTCTTCTATATTTCCAAATGCAAAATTTGTCTTGTTTTAATTAATATTGACACTTAGCAAATTAAACATTCATTGCACACTATTATAAACTATGTTAAACGGATTCAATGTAACATTAAGCATTCAACCTTTTTCTGAAGCAAACTTAGGGAGACACATAGTCAACTTTTTGCCCCCAAAAGCTGCATTGTATTTATATGTAAGTTTGCTCAGTATTCTTTTTTTTAAAATTTATTTGTGAAATTTCCTTTGTTTTTTTAAATTTATTTGTTTATTTTGAGAGAGGGAGAGAAAGAGGACAAGGAGGAGAGGAGCAGAGAGAAAGGGGGAGAGAGAGTCCCAAGCAGGCTCTGCACTGTCAGCATGGAGCCCAGTGTAGGGCTTGAACTCACAAACCTCAAGAGCATGACCTGAGCAGAAACCAAGAATCAGACATTTAACTGACTGAGCCATCAAGGTGCCCCTCAGTATGCTCTTATATCCTAAGTGGTGAAGTATACTCAGCTAAAAACTATGAATTACATCCTCTGTTCTTTCACTCAGTAGAAATTTAGGGCTGATAAGGACTTCTCAAATCAGCAAATCCAGTAATTTTATTTTATAGGTGAAGAATCTAATAAAAAAATAAAAGAAAGCTAAATTAGAACCATATAGCAAATTAAGCTGTCAGCTATAATGAGAAACCAGAGCTTTGACTTTTCAGGTCTGTGTTATTTCCAATATACTAGACCACATCACTTTTGGGAGCCAAACAACTAATTACTTTCATGTTCCACTCTTCTTTTTGAATAATTTGGCAAATATTTTAAAAGACACTCAAAGGTCTTATACACATATACAAATACATGTAATTGGAGAATATTATGGTATTTAATTCTGGTCACACTTAAAAAAAAACTATCACTATGGAGCCACTTAAATGTTTCCATGAAAATATTACATTCAGAACGATGCTTCTGAGATGTTGGTGAAAATGGAGTACGTAACTCCAAGGGTGCATCTCTCTACAGAAACAAACAGCAACACAAAAATTGGGGGAAAACTACTAGAATCAACCTTGTCAGAATTGTGGAAACTAGTCAAAGGTTTACAGCAACCAAGCAAATGACAAATCAAGAGAAAGGCAATTTCAAAACAACAGGAAAGATGTATATTGGTTTTCCTTGCCCTGCCCCACCACTGCTCTCCCCAGTCTGGAACTGGTGTTCAAGATGGCAGCCTGCATTCCCAATGTGGGAACATGGTTTCTGGTTCCAAAGAGATCAGACACACCTTAGTCTCAAAGAATTGTGTTTGTCTATGTTGACCAGTCTGAGGGCTATCTAAAGAACTGAGGCAAGGGACTTGTTTTGGTTTTATTTAACTTGGAACCCTCTTAGGGAAGAAAAGCAGCGATAAAGAGGATATTCTTTGTAAACATTGGAAGGCAAATGAACAGCCTGGTAGTGCCTGGAGCAAATGATTACAGATGAAGCAAGCAACAGACATGCCAAGAGCCCTGGAAGAACAAGTAGGACAGAATTTCTTTGGGAAATCAGGGCAATGAAGAACACTTACATAAACTTGAAATTCAGAATGCCCAGGACACTATGAAAACACAGAAAAGACATGGGAAAACCCTAAGTTTTCACCTCTGGCTGAGCTCCAGGCTTCACACAAGCTGAAAGTGAAGGCTAAGGCAGAGTTATAAATGACCTGGTTAAGCCTTGAAGAAGAGCACCAACACAGAGCCAACTTGCAAAGTCTGGGACAGGTTTTCTCTCTCTCCCTTCCTTCCTTCCTTCCATCCTTCCTTCCTTTCTTTCTTTCTTTCTTCTTTCTTTCTTTCTTTCTTTCTTTCTTTCTTTCTTTCTTTCTTTCTTTCTTTCTTTCTTTCTCTCTCTCTCTCTCTCTCTCTTTTATTTATTTTTTATTTTTTTAATACTTTTTATTTATTTTTGAGAGACAGGGAGAGACAGCTGGAGCAGGGGAGGGTCAGAGAGAGAGGGAGATACAGAATCTGAAACAGGCTCCAGGCTCTGAGCTAGCTGTCAGCACAGAGCCCGACGTGGGGTTCGAACCCACGAACCGTGAGATCTGACCTGAGCCGAAGCTGGATGCTTAACCGACTGAGCCACCCAGGCGCCCCTCTCTCTCTTTCTTTCTTTCTCTCTTCCTTCCTTCCTTCCTTCCTTCCTTCCTTCCTTCCTTCCTTCCTTCTTCTCTTCCTTCCTTCCTTCTCTTCTTTCCTCCTCTTCCTTCCTTCCTTCCTCCCTCCCTTCCTTCCTTCCTTCCCTTCTTTCCTTCCTTCCTTCCTTCTCTTCTTTCCTCCTCTTCCTTCCTTCCTTCCTTCCTTCCTTCCTTCCTTCCTTCCTTCCTTCCTCCCTTCCTTCCTTCCTTCCTCCCTCCCTTCCTTCCTTCCCTTCTTTCCTTCCTTCCTTTCTTTCTTTCTTTCTTTTTTTCTTTC
The DNA here is from genome assembly GCF_006229205.1 of Suricata suricatta. Taxonomy (NCBI): domain Eukaryota; kingdom Metazoa; phylum Chordata; class Mammalia; order Carnivora; family Herpestidae; genus Suricata; species Suricata suricatta. Next base: position 14,636,060 of record NC_043713.1, read on the forward strand.
TTTCTTTCTTTCTTTCTTTCTTTTTTTCTTCCTTTCTTTCATTTTGGCTTCCAGAATTCAAGAAAATCTCTGTCAAGTTGACTACAAGATTAAGAAATTAATATTCTAGAGACCACACATCACTAAGAAGACTAAAGAAGAATAATTTAAGAAAGACACTAACTAGGCAAACAACCACAACTCATAGCAAGCAACAAAAACAAACCCTGTAGGGGGTGGGGGCATAATCTCATTTCAAGAGTCACCTTATAATATTCAAATTTTCCAGTTTTCAACAAATAAAGATTAAGTATGCAAAGGAACAAAAATGTATGGTCCAATTATAGGAAATACTAACAGAAACTGTCACAGAGGAAGCATAGATATTGGGCTTAATAGAAAAAGACTTTGAATCAACTATCTAATTTTTTTTTAGAACATATGCACCCAAAGAAGAGGGACAGAGAGAGAGTGAGAGAAAGAATTTCAGGCAAGATCCATGCTCAGCATGGAGCCTAGTGTGGGGCTCCATCCCAGCATCCTGGGATCATAACCTGAGCCAAAATCAAGAGTTGGACATTCAACCAACAGAGCCACAGGTGCCCCTAAATCAACTATCTTAAATATGTTTAAGGAGCTAAAGGAAACCATGGAAAAAGAAATAAAGGGAAGTAAGAGAATGATATATCTTAAAGAATCTTGATAAAGAGAAATTATAAAAGGAAGCAGAAAATGTGGAGCTAAAAAGTATAATACCAGAACTGAGGATTTTACTAAGGCATTTCAGGAGAAGATTTGAGCAAGTAGAAGAAGGCATCAGTAAAATGAAAGATAAGTCCATTGAAGATATCCAGTCTGAGGAGCAGGAAAAAACATGAAGAAAAATGGAGTCTCAGGGATACCATCAAGCATGCTTTGAAGAGAGGAGAGTAGTGAGCAAAAGGGCTAGACTGAGAATTTAAAGAAGTAATGGCCACACATTTCCCAGTTATGATTAAAAGAAAGAAAATAGTCTACACATCCAACAAGATCAGCAAGCTCTGATGAGCACAAGGATAAATACAAAGAGATTAACACCAAGGCACATTATAATCAAAGTATTCAAAGGCAGAGAATCTTTTTTTAATAGTTTATTTTCAAATTGGTTTCCATGTAACACCCAGTGTTTCTCCCCCACAAGTGCCCCCCACCATGACCATCACCTCCTTCCCTCCCTCCCCCTCCCCCTTCAGTCCATGGTTCCTTTCCAGCATTCAACAGTCTTTCATGATCTGTGTCCCTCCCTCTCCCCAGCTCTCTTTCCCCCGTCCTCTCCCTATGGTCCTCTGTTAGGTTTCTCCTGTTAGACCTATGCGTGCAAACATATGGTATCTGTCCTTCTCAAGGCAGAGAATCTTGAATGCAGCAAGAGTAGTCACTTGTCATATACAAGGGATATTTAATAAGATTCGCAGCTGGTTCCTCATCAGGAGCCATGGAGGCCAAAAACTAATGATATGATATATTTAAGGTGCTAAAAGAAAAAAAGGACCTGACCATAATGAGTTCTGTATCTTGTAAACCATCTTTCAAATATGAAAGGAATGTAAAGACAGTTCCAGTGAGACAGAAGCTAAGGGAAATTTTTGCTGTTGCACTTATCCCATTAGAATGGAAGGCCTTCAGGCAGAAATGAGTACTGAGGCGTTTAGCTGGGTTTTTAGTTCTTGATCTCAGCTCAGGTCTTGGCCTCAGGATTGTGAGATCAAGCTCCAATTTTTAGCTCTGTGCTGGGCACGGAGCCCACTTAAAAAAATTAAAAAATAAAAGAACAAACTGAAAGGATACTAGCCAGTAACATGAAACCATATGAAGAAATAAAGACTAACAATGGTAGCTACATAGATAAGTACAAACGCCAGTGTGACTGTGGGTTTTTTTGTCAACTCTGCCTTTTTCACCCTGTGATTTAAAATCGTACATAATCTCCTAGCAAAGTGGATCTCGAGGGTGTCATGCTAAGCGAAATAAGTCAGGCAGAGAAGGATAAATACCATATGTTTGCGTTTATAAGTCTAACAGGAGAGACCTGGCAGGGGACCATGGGGAGAGGAAGGGGGAAAGAGAGTTGGGGAGAGTGAGGGATACAGATCAAGGGAGACTACTGAATACTGAAAACAAACCATGGACTGAAGGGGGAGCGGGAGAGTGGGAGGGGGTGATGGTCATGGTGGGGGGCACTTGTGGGGAGAAACACTGGGTGTTATATGGATAATAGACTATTAAAAAATAAAAATAAATTTAAAAATAAAATCGTACATAAAATGCATAAAAAATAATCATAAATACATATTGCTGGTACATAATGTATACAGATGCGACTTGTGACAAGATGGAGGAGGAAGGGTGGAATTGCACAGGAGCAGAGTCTTGTATATTGTTGAAGCTAAAGTGTCATTAATTCAAAATAGATTGTTACAAATTTAAGAAGCTAATTGTAATACCCTGGGTAAGCACTAAGGGGAAAAAATCTAACAAACACACAGAAAAGAAAATGAAACAGGAATCAAAATAATATAGCACAAAAATTAAACACAGAAGATGGCAATAATAAAGGGATTAAGGAACAAAAATATATGTCATATGGAAAACTTAGAGAAAAATGACAGAAATAAGTTCTTCCTTATCAGTAATCACAGTAAATACAAATGGATTAACCTCTCCAATTAAAAAGCTGTGATTGAAACTAGAGGGAAATGGCCACAAGGTACAAACTTCCAGTTATAAGATAAATAAGTGCTAGGATTTACTGTGCAACATGGTGATAATAGCTAACATTACTATGTGATATATAGGAAAGTTAGTTGTTAAGAGATTAAATTCTATGAGTTCTTATAAGAATGAAAATGGTTCCTTTTTTTTTCTTTTTATTGTATCTACATGAGAAGACAGATGGTAGATGAACCTATTGTGGTAATCATTTCACAATATGTGTAAATCAAAACATCATGCTGTCTTTAATCCTTAAAATTATGCAATAATGTTTGTCAATTATTTCTCAATAAAACTGGGACAAAAAAGACAGAGAAGTACTACAGTAAATAGTATCATTAACAACAACAAAAGGCTGTGATTGTAGAATGGATAAAAGAACACGTTTCAACCATTTGTTATCTACAAGAGGTTCACTTGAGATCCTCAGACAAAAAGGTTTAAGAGATACTCCAGGCAGTAGTAATCAAAGGAGAGCTGGGTGACTATACTAATATCTTACAAAATAGACTTTACATCAAAAAAAATGTTACAGGAGACAAAGAAGGACATTATATATTGATAAATGGGGCATTATATCAAGGAAATATTATAATTATAAACATATACATATTGAATGTAACAGTGTAATAGACTCCCAAGGTGTATGAGGAAAAAAATGACATAGTTGAAGGAAATACGAGCTAGTCCTACAATAATACTTGGAAACTTTAATACTCCATTTTCAATAATGGATAGAACAACTAGACAGAGGACCAAAATGAAATAGATGGCTTGCATGACTGTATAATGCAATTAGACCTCATGGACATATATAAAATCTCCACCCCAAAAGAGCAGAGTACACATTTCTATCAAGGGCACATTATTTCTTAAATGCACATATTCTCTAGGACAAACTGTATGTCAGCCCACAAAGCAAGTCTCAGTTAATTTTAGAAAATTAAAATCACCCCAAGTTTCTTTTTCAATCACAATGGAATGAAACTAGAAATCAATAACAGAAGGAAAGCTGGCAAATTTGCAAATGTGTGGAAGTTAAACAGCACAGTCCTAAACAACTAATGGACCAAAGGAAATAAATCACAAAAGAAATTTACAAAATGTTTTGAAATGAATGAAAAAGCAAGTAAAACATACCAAAATCTACAGGATGCAGGCGAATCAGTGGTCAGGGTAGAATTTATAGCCATAAAATCGTAAAATTAAAAAAAAAAGATCTCAAGACAATAATATAATTTTTGAGGGAATCTGTGTGGTTTATTTGGTTGACCATCTGACTTCAGCTCAGGTCATGATCTCACAGTTTACAAATTCAAGCCCTGCATAGGGCTCTGTGCTGACAGCTCAGAGCATGGAGCCTGCTTTGGATTCTATGTCTCTCTCTCTCTCTCTCTCTGTCCCAAAACTAAGTAAACATTTAAATAATATAAATTTTCAACTTAAGGAACAAGACAAAGAAAAATAAGCTAAACCAAAGGCCAGGAGAAGGAAGGAAATAATAAAGACTGCAGTGAGATAAACAGAATAGAGAATAGAAAAATGAAAATGAAAAACTGGCTTTTTGAAGTTTGACAGAATTTCCAAACCTTTAGCAATAGTGGTCAGGAAAAAAGGAAAGAAAACTTTAATTACTAAAATCAAGAAAGTGGGGATGTTACAACTGACCTGACAGAAATTAAGGGAAAAAGGATGATAAGAGAATACTATGAACAATGGTATGCAACAAATAAGGTAACCTAGCTGAAATGGACAAAATTATAAAAACACACAAACTACTGATACTCTCCCAAGAACAAATAGATCATCAGAACAGGATTATAATAAGTAGAGATTGCTCAGTCATGAGAAACCTCTCAATAAAGAAGAGGTCAGGACAAGATCACTTCATTGGAAGATTTTACAAGTTATTTAAAAATTCACACTAATCCTTCTCAAAAGACATCCTTTTTGATTTTATAAGACCAGCATTACCCTGATCCCAAAACCGGACAAAGACATCACAAGAAAAGAAACTACAGACCAGTATTTCTTGTGAACGTAGGTATAAAAAATCCTCAACAAAATATTATTGAACTGAATCTAACAGCTTATTAAAATCCCATTTTAATAAAGGTTTGTGCATGCCTGCAACATAGTTATTTTTCAACTCGAGGGTAGATTTATTCACAATTATGGGATTACAGTCTTCTGTAAACTTGCCTATTTTTCAGTTATAGGATATGTTTTATTTATTTATTCACTATGTATTTATTTATTTATTTTGAGAGAGGGGGCCAGAGAGAGGGGGAGAGAGAGAATCCCAAGCAGGCTCCTCACTCAATCTCACAAACTGAGATCATGACCTGAACTGAAATCTAGAGCTGGATGCTTAACCAGCTGAGCCACCCAGGTGCCCCAAGATACATTTCAAACTTCTACTGTAATGGTGGATTTTATTAATTTGACCATGTAGTTCTGACAAGTTTTTATTTTATTCTAACTTTGGGCCACATAAGAGTTTAAATTTTTGTATCTTTTTGGAGAAATGAAACATTTATCCTTTTTTGGCAATACCTTTTATCTCTAATGATTCTTTTTTTTTTTAAATATTTTATTTATTTTTGATACAGAGAGAGACAGAGCATGAGAGGGGAAGGGACAGAGAGAGAAGGAGACACAGAACCGGAAGCAGGCTCCAGGCTCTGAGCTAGCTGTCAGCACAGAGCCTGACGCGGGGCTCGAACCCACGAACGTGAGATCTGACCTGAGCCGAAGCCGGAGGCTTACCCGACTGAGCCACCCAGGCGCCCCAAATGATTCTTTTCCCTATTCTTTCTAATGTTAGTATAGCTCTGTCAGCTTTTCTTTGTTCAGTATTTTCCTGGCACATCTTTTTGTGTGCTTTAACTTTCAAACGCATCTGTATCCTTTTATTTTTGAGCGTCTCCCTTAAGAGATATGGAACTGAATTTTGGGTTTATCCAATTTGACTTTATCGGTTAGGGTAGACTAGATAGCTGTAAAAATGTGTAGTAGATCAGTACCGGTGTACTGATACCTCACAGTGCAGTCTTGACTCCACATGGCCAGTTCTGTAGGGCCTTTTTGCCTTTGTGTCAGATAATGAAAGATAAGACAGTGGAAATACTCAGGTGGGAATTTGGCGTGGGAAAGGCCTGGATATGGTACCTGTGCTCACATTTCACTGGCTAGAACATAATAGCTGCATGGACCTAAAGACATCTGGGGTGTGGAGTCTTTTTACCCAAGAAGAAAGGGAGACCTTCTAGTGAGCATTGAAAAGTCTTGGCCATAGTGATCATCTGGTTCTTCTCATTGATCATTTTAATCCATTTATATTTATTATGACTACTAAGGGTTTTGGTTTCATTTCTCTCCTATCTTGTGCTTTATATTTATCCTTTTTCCTAAACCTTTCTTTTCCTCTTTTCTTTTTTATGTTTATCTTTTCCTTTTTCTTTGGAAATTATGTGTTCTTACTCTGCTTTTTTTTTAGTTTTTTTTCCCTTTATACCTAATACTTTATATATATATAAAATGATGTTAAATATTTTGCTCTCTCCCCAAGCAATATTATGATCAGACCCCCATCTTAATGTTATCCTAATGTTATCCCCATCTTAAATGTGATAATTATCCAAAATCTTTATTCTTTTACTTACCCCATTAATTTCAACATAATTTTCATTATTTTCTCTGAAAAATGCTTTTTTTAGCTCATATTTTTTCCTGTCTCCTTGTCTCTCAGGCCTTTGTTTCCAGAGCTGCTTTTGCTTTCTCAAGTTCACCTTTTAGAGTTTCCTTCAGTCAACACTTTTCTGAAGCTTATTCTAAAATTGCTTTCATTAAAGGTCCATAGTTAAATTTCTGGCTTTTTAACTGTTGTACATTAACTGCATCTATCTTTTCCTCATATAAATACAAATGGAGTTTCATTCTATATTCATTCTTTATTTCATTATGTGGGAAAGGACCGAGGTAAGAGAGAAATATAAAGCACTATTATCCCAACATTCATTCCCAAAGTACTTTCCTCCATATTTACTTTTGATTTCCAAGTGTGTTGAGGCAGTAGAGTATAATAATTAATGGGACACAAGCTTTGCCCTCAGACAGATCTGTTTTGAACATTGGCTCTGCGACTTACTATTCGTATTGATGGGAAAACTGCTTGACTTCTCAACTTCAGTTACCTCATCTTTAAAATACAGTGGTAGTACCAACCTTACAGAGTAGCTGTGAAAGGTACTTGAGATCATGTATTCAGAATGTATTGCAGAGTATTTGGCAGAAAATAATAGCTACCATTTATTGAGTGCTCTGATGAGGAGGAGGATATAAAAAGTCTTTCTATATCATCAAAGATTTAATTCACTGGAACATTAGTAATCTTACTGTACCATAACTATAGTATAATTAAATTTCCTGAGGCTTTTGTGTCTGGATCTCGTTGTTTTCAATGCTCCTGGTAGAAAAATTCAGGGAAAGGCAAGTCCACCTTGAACTCCAGCCTCACAATGGAGAATTCATCCTTAGGTTCATGTGAGTGCATGGAATCCACAAGAGAGCTATACTTGAAATTATATTTTTTTGCTGATAATGTCAGAATTCTGTCTAAAACAGCAAGAAATGGCACTGATATTTTATTGGTATGTAACGTACTTTTTTACTACATTCTTTTTTTTCTTTTGCTTTTTTATTGCATTATAACTTACAGTAAAGGGAAAAAATCTTAAGTATATAGCTCAGTGTTTTTACTTTATATACATTATATAACATAGATCAAAATATAGGACATCATTAGAGTATCAGATATTTTTCATACCTCCTCTTAGTCATTATTCCATGAAGGTAATGAGCTTTTTTTTATCTTCTAGAAATGATTCATTTCTCCTGTATTTGAATTTAACATAAATTAAGTCACACAATATTTTCTCATTTTGTCTGTGAGATTTATTCATCTTGTTGTGCTTACTCTTTTACATAGCTCTGTAATGTTCCGTTGTATGCATTAATGATTATATTTTCTACTTGATGGACATCTGAAATATTTCCAATCTTGGACCATTACATTTATTGTATTAATTACCTAATTCCAATCTGACTAGAATCCTAAGTAAACAAGTTTTCTACTCACACCATGTTCATTTTTCACTCACCAACCACTGTCCATTTCCCCATACCTTTCACGTACTTGTTTATTTCATAAGACCATCCTCTTTTCTCTGATTATCTGAATCTTAACTCTTGCAAAGTTCAACTCCGTTCAGGTCAAATATAAGGGAGTGATGAATATGAACACTGAAACGGTCCAAAACGATTTACTATGAAATTGTTTCTAGTGACAGCCATGTACTTGCATAGTCGATATCATCCTTATAATCATCTTCAACAAGACTAAGGAAATATTTATTAAGACTACTCTTACTCTATGTAGTAAACAGACTATTATGTTAGGTAATTAAAAAAAAGAGGACTTTCCTTCAGAGTATTGCAGCACACATGGAGTGACATGTCAGGTATACTGTTACTGATTGTGTACCTGTTGAGGACATATGACAGATTGTAAGGAATTCAGAAATTGAGAATAAGGAAGAAGGGACAGCCTTGAGAGAAGTCATTATAGAGAGTTGCAGGAGCTGGGGCCTTAAGAAAAATAAGGAAAAATCGTTTAAGGAAATAGAAAGAGCATAACTGAGGTAAGAACCATATGTCATGTCCAGGAAATCATGGATCAACTAAAGAGATTGTGTAGGGAAATAATGAGAGACAAGGTTGTAAGAAAATGAGAATTCAGGGTTTTAAGAGACTTGTATGCCAGGTGGGTAGAAGAAGCTTTATCATCTAGGAAGTGGGGAAATAGTGAATTAAGAGAGCAATGAGAATGCTATCACATTTTTTGCAGTAGAATAAATACATGAGTAATGTGAAGGCTGAGTTGGAGTAGGTAAAAGTGAGGTATAAAGGAAAAATGATAACAATGATCTATATAAAAAATGTTGGAAGTTCAAAAAAAGTGTTACTGGAAAAGAAAGAGGGACTTAACACTAAAGAAAAAAGTAACATTTAGTAAATAACGAATGTGAGGGGGGAGTAAAATGATAGAATCAAGCATCACCCCCACCTATTACTGGGAGACTGAAAGCATAATAGTTCCATAGGCTAGCATTGAATCTCTTGGAGGAAGTACTAATCTTACAAACATAATAATTTTGGTGTTAGATATGTTGGACTTAAGGTAACATATGAAGTCTAGAATGTCACACCCAGCAGGTAGTTAGAAAAATGAGATTAACCATAAGGAGGGTAGTTAGAACTGGCATTGTATGGATAGCCCATGATATCACAGCTTAAATTGTGCAAATGCGTAAAAGCAACAATGGATTGGGTTGGGTGTATAAGAAGAACAAACCCAGCAAAAGGTCAGGTATTTAATCTTCAGGAAGTAAGTCAGTGAAAGAAACAGAGAAGGGAAAAACCTTTTATGTACAAAGGGTTAATGCTGCCCCGAAGAGTACATTATTTATAATCGCGCCTGGTTTGTATACTGGGAAAATATGAATCACATTTTTATTTCCTAAATGTTCATCCCATTACTAAAAGGGAGACATTTTTCATGTTTCTAACAGCAGCAGAACCTATGACATTAAGAAATTTTTGACGTGTTAGATTTTAAAGATGAGTCTTCAATTCTTCAATACTTTAAAATTTTTTATTTCTAGTCCTGTTTCGTATCTATGTTGCATTCAATTTCCTTATTTTTCATGGAAAGGAGAAAGATGAGCTGGAGCTGAAAAATGCATTTTATATAATCCAATTGATTTTAAACTCCGCCATTTGATAGGCAGTGAGAATGCCCTAACAGCACTGCTATGGAGTTCTCTAATTTGTTTTTTGCAGCTTCATGCTGCAAGCAATTTGTCACCTAAAATTCTAATAGAACTTTCACATATTGAAATGAGAGATGGAGGTAGCCTTGTAGATCATCATGGTTATGGTAGGACAGACTTTTCGACAGGGACTTATAAAATTTTAAATTGATCCTACATTTGACCTTAGACAAAAAGTCAAAAATGAACAAGTAGGTACTGCACTCACATAAAAGGAAATATCTCATCAGCAAACAATAAATCTGTTCTTTAAATGCCAGTTTTAACAGACCCGTGTAATGCTTGAAGGCAGATATCAGTCAAGTTTAAGGTCCTTGTCAAATAGCAAAAAGGAATTCAATATTCAAGTATCCTAAAATATATTTTTTATAAAATATAAAATTTATTGCTATTTTTATTTATAACAATAAAGTAATTATATACCTATATTAGTACAGCTAGAGGAAAATTGGGCATCTCACAGAGGTTCAACTGAGAGATAATAAACATAGCATTGTTTTGAATCTGCAGTTAAATTTTCCCAAACTGTCACTGGCCAACCAACACTGTAATGGCCATAATCTCTAGCAAATAGCAAACTCTAGCAAACGGCCAGATAAATAAGAATACACGTTTCCATGGTTTCCCATGCTACAGCAAGAGCACAGGGATTTAGACAGTCATTACTCTTGACTTCCGAAGACAGAGAGGTCTAGTGGATAAAAAGAGTCTAGTAGTGTTGTGTTCAGATCGTGGCTCCGGGTGGATTTACAACCTGGAGAAGGTATGATCTCCAGTTTTCAAGGCTGTAATTTAATAAAACCTACCAGCAAGTTCGTTGTGAAAATAAAGAGATAGTACATGAGGGACGACTGGGTGGCTCAGTTGGTTAAGCGTCCGCGTCTTGATTTTGACTCAGATCATGGTCTCACAGTTCATGAGTTTGAACCCTGCATTGGGCTCTGTGCTGACAGTGCCGATAAGATGGGAAAGACAGCAGGTTGAGATTGTTGGACTTAAGGCCTTTAAAATGGGAAGTAGCATTGGGTGTGGGTAGCATGGTCAGAGAAGCAACCAGAGGAGGATTGGGTAGCAGTAGTGAAGGAAACAAGGCTGAGGGGGGCGGGGATGGTAATGCTTAAAAGGAAAACAAATGCTTAGATTAGAAATATATTTCCCAAAATGGTACCAGGGGTACCTGGGTGGTTTAGTCAGTTGAGCATTCAACTTTTGATTTTAGCTCAAGTCATCATCTCACATTTGTGAGACTGAACCCCTCATTGGGCTCCACACAGGGCACAGAGTCTGCTTCACATTCTCTCATTCCCTCTCTCTCTGCCCCTCCGATCCCATGCACTTGCTGTCTCTCTTTCTCAAAAAAAAAAATATATATGTAATATATATATATATATATATATATAATTGAGGCACTATCTAGTAATGTGAATAGTCTTCCTGAATTCCTACCTCACTATTCCTTGCATCCTGTAAGAAAGATTAGAATTAATCACATTAAAACGTTTAAAAGAGAAAAAAATTCTCCCTAGCAAGATTATAAACTATAGTAGAGTAGGGCAATTTCCTACTTCCTTTGTAGCCCCTCCCCCTTTTTTTAAAAATTGAAAGCATGTGGAATGTGCATAATTTAGACACTGATTTGTGAAATGGTAGGTTGTTGTTGATTAGGGAAATACTTGAAACACACCTGGGCCCACAAATCTGCACCCTTTACCAATTAATTTTATAATTCTACAAGATTTCTTTTACTCTGCATCCTGGTGTACTTACAAATAACCAGATCATCTTAAATGTTTAGCATGTATGGTAGACATACTTTGCATTACAGAGAAAGAAAGATTTGAGTGTTATGATAATAGAAGCTAGACACAGGCACACGCAGCACAATGATGTATGGTTGTTCTCCTGAATAGTTGCAGGGGACAGAGCACACCTATTTCATGCCATCAAGGAAAGTGTTTTACCGTAGGGAGTAGTAGATAAGAGCTTGGTAGAACTGAATGATATGGCTGAATTGATCCCGACTGGGTTCTTTGTAATAAATGACATTACTCAGTTTCCTTGTGATTAGCAAAAATAATAACCCATGAATTTGCAAAATGAGAGACATGTTCTAATACAGGAAGGATGTGGAATGGTTCTCCAAGTGTGACTAAGGACCACATGCACTTTGATTATAAGGCCATTTCCTGATTGCCACTCTAGAATTAATGGTTTAGAATAGTTGGAGATGGGACAAAAATGTACATTTTAACAAACTTCCCAGATGACTTAATGCACTTCGTCATTTGAGGAGAAATAATTCAGAGTGAACAACTGTAGGGATGGTAGGAAAAGTGAAAGACAGCTCCACTGAGGAGGGTGTCTTTTGAGGAAGGTGACTTAAAGGAATGTGAGAAACATGCAAACACGAAATACCTTTCCTTTAATCAGTAACTCAGAATTTTTTAATGGAAAGTCCCAATTATAAGATTTAATACAGAGGATTTTTAAAAAATGGGTCTTCACAAGGCAAATATTTATTTTTGGCTCCAGTCCAACCATAAGCAATCACTGTTGTGTTTATCTCCCCATCTGTGTTGGTCAGGGATGTCCAGATAGCAGAACAAATAGCATGTATGCCACAGAGATCTAGGAGGGATGGCTCACGTGGTTATGGAGGCCGAGCACGGCCGTGGTCTACCATCTGCAAGCTGCAGACCCAGGAAAGCCGGGGTGCAATTCAGTCCCTGTCCTAAGGCCTGAGAACCAGGGGAGCCAATGTTGTGAATCCCAGTCTGAGGACAGGAGAAGATGAGATGAGATTTCCCAGCTCAAGCAGTGGGACCCTTCGTCTACCTTGTGTTCTGTTCAGGCGCTCAAGAGATAGGGTGACCCACACCCATGCTGAGGAAGGCAATCTACTGAGTCCGCTGGTCCAAATGCTCATCTGGAAACACTCTCACAGACACACCCAGAAATACTGTTTAATCTGGGCACCCTGTGGCCAGTCAAGCTGACATATAAAGTTAACCATTACAAATTCAATGATATTAGGGGCAAAAACAACCAATGTCATTATATTTTCTAAAAATGTTCAGAACTATCATGTACAGTCACCTAGTTCTTTGCTTCTTATCAGAGGCTAACCAGGAGTATCCAGTGCATATCTCTATAAATAGTTAATGCCACAGACAATCAGCACTCTCTTTACTACTTGAAATAAATTTATTAGCATCTTTAAATCTAAACAGATTAAAGATCCAACTCCAGAAACCCCAGAACAAATTAAGAAAACTTAGCCTTAAATTATTGTCCCTCTACACCCTGCTTCTGGTACCAATTTCTGTCTTAGCCTGTTTTGGCTACAATGACAAAAAATACCATGGACAGGGTGGCTTAAACAACAAACATTTATTTCTCACAGTTCTGGAGGCCAGAATGTCTCAGATCGAGGCACTGGCCAACTCACTGCCATTGACTTGCTGTGTCCTCAACATGGCATAAGGGTGAGGGCGCTCCCTGGAGTTTCCGTTACAAAGGCACTGATCCCACTCATGAGGACTCTCCCCTTCTGATCTCATCACTTCCCAGAGGCCTCACCTCCTTGTACCATCACATTGGGAGTTGGGGTTTCAATATATGAATTTTGGAGGCACACAAATATTCAGTCTATAGCACCATTATTGTTCTGATTATTAAATTAATCATCAAATCTTCTTGATTGTAACTCTAAATATCTATATGACAGGCTCTCTCCTCTTCATTTCCATGGTTATTGCTTTCTTTGAAGCTCTCAGTGACTCATCCTGACTCTTACAATAGCCTCCTGACTAACAGACTAGAGTTTTCCTCTCTATCACCCAATGAGTGTCCTGTAGTAGTGAAGTGGTGGTCGTGGGATGAATTGTGTCCCTCCCGCACCATATATATATATAACCTCCAATACCTGTGAATGTGACCTTATTAGGAAATGGGGTCTCTGCAGACGTAATCAATTTAAGATGAGGTCATCGGGATGACCAGTATCACTGGTGTCCTTCTAAGAAGAGTGACATTTGAACACAGAACCAGAGCCACCCAGGGAATTCTATGTGATGGCAGAGGCAGAGATTAGAGTTCTGCTAACATGAGTCAAAGAATGTCAGGCATTGCTGGCCAACCATTAGAAGCTAGGAAAGACCCATGGGGCAGATTCTCTTGGAACCCCCAAGCAGGAACCAGTCCTACAGACATCATAACTTCAGACTTTGGTCTCCTGTACCATAAGACAAAAAAGTTCTGTTGTTTTAGCCACTGAGTTTGTGGTATTTTGTTACAGCAACCTTAAGAAACTGCTGCAGTTGTCTAAGACTAAATTTAATTATGTATTTTCTCAAACTCTCTAATACCTACTATAGTATATAATATAAATGCAAGATGGACATGTCGCTTGATCTTCATGTCATACCTATTAAATCAGTCCCCCTCTCCTCTCATTTATATCAAACAATTTGTCCTTCTCTGATTCTGAACCTTGTTCTCATTCTGCCATTCTTTGGCACATGCTGGTCCCTCTTGCAGATGTGTGAGGCTCGCTTCTGAAACAAATGGAAACAAGTCTGATTGAAGTATTAATCCAAGTGACCCTTCCTGTCAGTGTTGTCCTTGACCTCACCCCATCCCAACAATTTTATTTCAACTTACAAATATCTCCACTTTAGCATTTATCTTGTAAAGGTCTGAAAATGTGTTTGTTTTCCCAGTAGATGATAAAGCCCTTGAAGTAAGGAACTTTGTCTTTATGTTTCAGCGTTCAATATTCAAGTCACGTCTGAAACATACTAGGCCCTGAGTAGCCTTTTTTTTTAATGAATAAACAAGTGAATGAATGAATAAATGAATGATGAAAGGGATTATAGATTAAAAGAGATGTTATCATTATCATCAGGGGGAGCATTTGGGATTTCTACTAATGGGTGTCAATGTCTTTAACAAGAAGGTAAAAATAACATTGAATTTGTCCTTTCAATGTGTCTTCCCCATTGCTTTTTTTTTTAATCTAGTTAAAATTACCACCACCTGTATGGGGCTAATAGGTAAATAAAGACTCCTGCCATGGCTGCTAGCCAAGTGAGCTCTGTTCTCTGTCTGCAGCCCCACTTAAATGACAATCGCTCTAATTTACAGAAGAAAAAAAAAGTGTTTCTGGTAGCTCTCCTCAGCATTCCAGAAAGTGTAAGTATTGATGGACCAGAACACATAGTTCTGTGACTTGCTGCACCTAAGTTTGCCCTCAGTTGCTTTATTGAAATGAGCTATGTGACATCACCCTGATTCATGTGCACTCAAAATTAGCTTAGTTTTAAAGTTATTAAATGTGGTAATTTTGCAAGTTGAGCCGGAGCCAGAGAAAATTATTTCAGTGCAGTACAGAATGAACCTCTTAAAAAGCACTGGTGGGAAAAGGGAAGTTTAAAAAAAATTACCTGATCTTGAAAGATTGCTTTATTTTCTAATTTTCTATAAGGTTTTGTAAGAGTAGAGATGATAGATAGATAGATAGATAGATAGATAGATAGATAGATAGATAGATAGATAGATAGATAGACAGAATAGAGAAGATAGATAATACACGGATATATGCATATACTGGATTACTTACACAAATACTGAATCAATGTTGTGAATAAGAGAGAAGGACCGAGATTCCAATTCAAGGCACATATGCCTCGTTAACTTCCCCCTCCCTTAATTTTCTTTTCATCGCCAGTTCTCCTACGGTGGCTCTTAGAGTAAAACAACTAGTGCTCTGAAAAAGCACTGATGGCCAGGGTGTGTCGCAGCCTGACAGATGGGTGAGTGTGCTCTAGGATGAGCCTCTTGCTGAGTCGGAGCTGCCGCCACCCGCTCCTAGCTGCATCCCGGCGACCCCTGCGGTGTGCACCTGGAGGTTGTTGGCACAGCTCTTTGGACTACAGCCTGAGAGACAGACTAGCCTTCCCCCTGTGTGCAAGGTTTCCCTCTGTGTGCATTTGGATTATTTCCCGCCCCCCTCATTTGAATTTGGCTGTGCTGGTGGTTGTAATTATTTTACAAGTGTGTGTACAAACAGTGTGCTACTTCTTTACATTTCCTAAAGACCTTGCCTACTCCGGCTTCAGGAGCAGAACCAGCGAACCAGCTACCTGTGGCGGTGAAACTGTAAGGAGCAACTTGGAGACCGTCTCGTGTGGGTTGGTGATGGCTTTTTTCTGTTTGCCTGTTGTTCTGGAATGATGGGATGTTGTAACAGAAGCAAGTTCAGGATCATTTCCAGCTTTGGCAGTTTACTGGTGTGGGAACTCTGGAGTTTGGGAAAGATAAGCAATCTCTTCAAGTTCACAGAGTCAGTTTTATCCTATGCTGAAGTAATCTCTTTGAAAGGGACTGTGCTTAGATAGAGTCGAATAATTTCAAGGAAGGCTTTCCCGACCACCTTCTCTCCTCTCTTATGCTTCACCCCCAAAACTGGATTTTCCCTTATCGAATTTGAAAACATATTGTTGCATATCACTATTGCTGTGTTTGCATGTTGAGTTATAACTGCATGTTTATAAACATATTCCTCCTAACAATAAGATCTTTGAGGGCAAGGACTCTATCTTATTCACTTCTGAATATTTAGTCCCTGTAATAGTAGGTGCCAAAATAATGTTTGTTAAATAATTTATTAAACAATGTCTCGAGAAAGAATGAATAAATGCATGATTCAATAGATGAATGAATGAATGAATGAATGAAGAAAGAGCATCCTGTATCCTCTTTCCAGAGGACTAGCATCATAGGAATTAACCTCACGCTCTAGGGAGTTTACCCAACTCTATCTTTATCTAAAAGATGTTTGCAAGCTGGGTTTTAAAAATCTGGTTGAAAAATCCTTTAATCAGGATAAATATCAAGAAGAATTTATTTCTATTTCTAGCTCACTGATTCTAACACATTTTCATCTATCCATGAATAAAGATGAAATAATACGGTACTTACCTTAGGATAATTTCAAAGTAGGTTTAAGTACATGATATTGGATTGTTTTTGGTAACCTCATCAAGAATACTTTTTGCTTCTGAACCTAGGTTTCTTTTAAAGACATTCATTTTTTTTTTAGCATTAGAATTTTCTTGTTTAAATCATAATAAAATGCGTGGTTTCAAATGTCTAGACTCATGTTATAATGTACTTTACACCTTTATCAGTAGTGAATAAAGATATCATCATGTATCTCTTCATCAATATTAACACCAATATTTGTTGGGAATCTGCTCTGTGCAACGACAGGGTCTTAACAAGATGATAAAAAGAAAAGATTATGAAAACCCAACTCTAACTTTATTCTCAGACTGCATACAATTTACTGTTATTGTATTTGGTCAAGCTGGAAAAACCCAAATTCCTGTATCTATCTAATATAAGTTATCTAATAAGTTATATATGTATTACACTGTATCATAAGCATACATATAAACACACACTTGTGTGAATATACCTATGCAATTGTGGTATCATTCTGAGAAATCATGAAAATTTCATTGATGAATTAAAATTTTTTGGAGTATTTCTAATGCAAATGAGTGACACAACTCATGCTGAAAGTTATATTTGCCAACTAAAAGATTAGGTGCAAAGAACTCTCAGAGAAAACAATTTCAGTACTTAAGAAAAATTTAAGTCAACTGCTCTATAATTTAAGCAATTTTAAAATTTTTGGAAAATTCAAACTCATAAAACTGCCATGGAAGTTAATAAAAGGACATGTCTTGGGGCGCCTGGGGGGCTCAGTCAGTTAAGAGCCCTGCTCTTGATTTCAGTTCAGGTCATGATCTCAGAGTTCATGAGTTTGAGCCCTTCATTGGGCTCTGTGCTGGCAGCACAGAGCCTGCATGGGATTCTCTGTCTCCCTTTCTCTCGGCCCCACATTCATACTCTCTCTCTCTCTCTCTCTCTCTCTCTCTCTCTCTCTCTCTCAATCTCTCTCTCTCTCAATCTCTCTCTCTAAATCAAATAAATAAACTTTATTAAAAATATAAAGGGACATGTTTCTTTACTATGCATTCCATGTAAGACAACATACACAGTGTTCACCTGTGAATAGTTAATTAGAAATCAGTGATGTGGGGCAGTCAGAGCCAAATAATACTTTTATTTTTAGAAGCCCAAGATTTGCTGTGGGCAGTACTTGAAGAAAATGAAAAGCCTAAACATGGTTAGTTGGCGGTTAGGAAAGCAGCTGTCACCTGCTGAGTGCAGTGAGGTGGACACACAGGGCACCCCTTCCAGGTTCCATAGTAGCACAATATTTTATAAAGGGCTTACGTGCCTTGGAAGCCCACGAGTTTTCATAATTTGCGCCTTGGTCACAGTTTACACTAATAGCAATTAAAACCAGCTGTGGTTTTCTAATAAGAGGTAAAGATACACTAAAAGATGTAAAGTTTGGGGCAAACTTACTAATCAGTGACGTGGCCCGTCACCAAACTGACATCAGAACTCACATCGTAGTTTGCCTACAGATGCAAAACTAGACAGAAGAGGTCTGCGAAGCTACAGTCTCCTTTTCGTCTTCAGAAACAGGTGTTTGGAGTCCGTGTAAATCAGTGCAGTTTGGCTGTGTGAGAACAAGACATCAGGGATGGGGTGGGCGGTCTCTGCGGTGCTCAGGCCCAAGGCTGAGCTCAGGGGCTGAACTTTGGCCAAATCCCCTCTTTCTTCTCTTCCAATCCGTAAGCTTATCTGACAGTCTTAGCGCTGATGCTTTTCATCTTGTGCACTAATGGTGAATAATGCATTTCCTGTGCAATATTACTGGCATGTCTAAAAGCACATATTTCCTAATTTCTTACTTGTTAGGCTAGTAGGTTCTTCAGAAATATTTGGAAAGAGTGACAACTCATAACTTGGGAGCTCTTTCCAAAGAGTACAAAAATAAACATAAACATTTAGTGCACCATTTTATTGGCTGCATTCATACCCTGGATTAAATGGGCATATTTATATAAATTTTCCATCTTCCTCCTTCCTGCTGAGTGATTTTATGTCCAAGTAACATGTAATTGTGCAAATGTCCATGTATAGTATTGAGAGTAAAATTTTTATGTAATTAGTTGATATTCATATACCTCATAACCTTGAAATATCAAGACTTTTATTAAATGAAGAAGGAGGACACAGAATAACAAGACTAAGGCTCATGTTCTTTGTTTTTTTTCGGTTCTCTACACAACTTGAAACTTTTTATAAACATTTTTTATTTATGTTTTTTTAAAAATGAAGATTGCTAAAAGATTAACCAAGACTACATTTACAACACAAAATGATGTTAGAAAATATAAGTTGACTGTCGTGTATTTCCAGTACTTCCAGGAGATGAATTCTATCAAAGCAGAGATTTAGTTTCTCTCTCAATAGTTCTGATCTGTTGCCCAGTAGCTGACCCACTGGGCTTATTCTATCATCTATCTATCTATCTATCTATCTATCTATCTATCTATCTATCTATCTATCTATTATGTCCTTCTATTCACTCACATATCCATCTATCTATTGGCAAGTTTATATTTGTGTTTACTAATTTACCTGTGAAGCCACTGGTGCAAGTGACTTTCAATTCTGTTTTTCCTTTCTCAGGACTTAGGACTGAACACTTGTGAAGACATAGTTTTGTATTTTCTTATAACTCTCATCTTTTGGAGGTTTAAGAGAAGTAGAGAGAAAGATGAAGTGAGTTGATTATGGACATGGCACCATGAACAAGGAAATGAAAAGGCAAAATTGCTAACCCTTTCCTATACAGAGTTCTAGGATTGTTTTGGGGTCATAGCAATCAGGTTGGCAATATAAGAGGTACATTTTTTTCCTGCTGGTTGGTTATCTGCTCCACTGAATTACACTAATTCCTTGGATTCAGGTGTCTTTAATTGGATTCTGATTTAAAGGGGGCATGATGTAATATAAAAAGTATAGCATTTCAATTAAGAAAACCTAACTTCATATTTGGCTTCACCACATACTCAACTTCAGCAGCTATAATGTAGAACATACTTTTTTGAGCTCCGTTATATATTAAACAGTGATACAAAACTAAAAATATATATGTTATATATATGTATATGTATGTAGATCTATCTATAATATATATATTATATATTTCTATCTTTCTATCTATCTATATGTTAATTGGTAGAATTGAGCACCAAGAATAATTTAAAATTATACCCTTGACTGTGATCAACAGCTACAATGTGTGGAAAAGTCAGGAAATTTGCTTCCTCCAAAATAAACATAAAATTGGTAAAGTTGTCAAAAGCAATCACTTTAAGCCACTGGAAATTGAGCAAAGGTAGACAAAAGAAATTTAGTGTTTATGTTTTAAAAGCAGCTACCTCTTTGGGTAAGAGCTCAATGAATCTGTGAACTTGCACTTCTTACCTAGGGCTAACCCATCTCCCAATCCTTAGCTCAGTTGGTCAGAACAGTGGTTTTACCAACATGTTCCTGGATGCAAAAGCCATCAGCTTTGTTTCTAGAGAGAGTAGATTTGATTTGGGATGGAAAGCAAAAACCTGTGATGCTGTCCGCTAAATGTGACGAACAGGAAAGTCATAGAAGTAACCTGCCCCTTCGTTAGCCTGAGGTAGTTGTCTCTGTTGGGGGTGAGTGGCAGGAAAACCAAGAATTTAACAGAGATCCTGGAGATGAGGGAACCTTAGATGAACTAAATCACCTCTCCACATATCCCTGCCTGTCTAGGAAGCTACAGGAGCGGGAGGCCCAAGAGAGCCTGGCAGACAATAAAAGCCAAAGGAGACTGGCAGAATCGCTCAGTTCTGAATGTCTTCCCAGTCCTGGCTCAGACAGCCCGGCAGCAGTAGAAACTGTACTGACTCAGGGTGTTTGAGTACAACTTTTGCCCAAACCGCTGTTGACCAGGAAGCTTTGCAGACACAGGGAAAAACACTGGGAAGGCATTTTTTAAAAATAAAAATAAAAATAGAACAATTGAGTAAAGACCTCAGGAGATAAGTACCGCACAGGAGGCAGTTTCCAGAATTCAAATCTAGGCAAGTTACCAAAAAAACCAAAACAAAACCATTTTTAAAAAATTATTAAAAACCTGTTATAATCCAGAGCCCTGCAGGGAATACCAAACATGTCAATTGATGTGTAATGGTAGTCTCAAAGGGAGGAGGAAGAGAGTAAGCGTGGAAAAAGTAACAAAATAATGGCCCAAAACTGATGAAAAATATTAAGATGGAGATCTAAGGAGTTCAACCTAACTTTAAGTATGATAAACACACAAAATCCATACTTAGATACATTATAACCAAACCCTTGAAAGCCAAACAGATCTTGAAAGGGACAAAGAAACCTGATTCATCACATACAGGAACAAAAGTAGTAAGTTGAGCTGACTTTTTTCTGAAAAACTGGACAATGGAAGGCAGCGGAATGACATTTTTCAAACTGTTAAAAACAAAAACAATGAACCAAAACTTTGAAATCCAGTAAAACTATTTGTTGAAAATAAAGACATTCCCAAACAGACAAAAACTGAAAGGATGCATAATCCTTGACAGCAGATCCGCCCTACAAGAAACATTAAAGGAAGCCCTCTCGGGTGAAAGGAAATGACCTCTTCCATTTCAGTAGGTGAATTACATAAGCAGAAACGAAGAGCATCAGAAATAGGGATAGTAAATATGTGGGTAAAAATAAAAGACTATGGGTGTATCTGTGTTCTCTCCTTTCCTTTCTTTACAAATCACAAGGTTGTTGAGAGCAATGATTACAGCATTGGATTGTTGGACTTAGAATATATATATAGGCATGACAAATATTACAATTATCAGGAAAAGACACTATATTGGAGCAAATTTGCTCTATTAGGTCAAAATGGAGTCAGGACTAACCTTACCTGAAATTGATTGTGGTAAGTTCAGAGAACACACACAGAGGAGGAGTCAGTGTGACCACAGAGGCAGGGATTGGAGCCAAGCAGACTCAAGGCCACAAATCAAGGCATTCCTGCAGCCTCCTAAAGCTTAGAGAGCGAACAAACTTGATCAATTCTCCCCTAGAGACTGGAAAGGTAGTGCAGCCCTGCAGACATTTTGATTTTGGACTTCTGAACTCCAGGGCTGTGAGGGAATAAATTTCTCCTCTTTTAGCCCGTAGAGTTTGTGGTAATTTTCGACGGCAGCCACAGGAAACTAATCTAGCTCATATAGAGGAGATTTTTTAAATGCTGGAAGAACATATATGACCTGAGTAGGTATAGAGTTGTACCTATTTATTAATGCAACTCCTCAGTGTCTTTGTTATGTCAGGTCTTCCAAATGATTCCATAAATGCAGGGCAACTATAATAAAAATTCTAAGCAAGGAAAATCAAAGTAACAAAAGATAATCTTCAAAAAGAATTGGGGCCACGTGAATACAGGGGTCCTTGCCCTTCCAAATACGGTGGAACACCATTACCATTTTTCATTGTCCGGAAAGGGTCAAATATTTGCATTTCCATGCTGTTTGAGAAGAATCATTACTACGGTGAACATTTCCTCTTCCCTAAGTGCTGGCTTTCTCTTTGAAGGCACATTGCTCCTTATCAAACAATTGCGGGGCGGAATCCTATTACTCTCTCCAAAGTGACTCTCACAAGCTGAAATTGATATTACAGACCATGGAAAAAGCCAACCTGATTCCATTATTATCATCCCTCTTCTAGAGATGAAATGCACTAGATTTGCCATTTGCCTTTAATCCCCTTCTTTCTTAATTATTTTTGTTTTAATAAAACCATTAAATAAGGGTGTAATGTAGACTTACATTTTGTTGCCCGAATAGTCCATAAACCTGATCAAACTGCTTATCCAGAAGGTCTGCTACATTTATTCACACGAAGCTTTTGAGAAAAAGATCAAAGTTTCAGATGCTTTGAGGCACAAAGGAGATAAAGAATCAGTGAAAGGTCACTGGAGGCCAGGAAGAAAGAGACTAAAGACAGTTTGCTAAAAAAGAAGTTCATTTAAACACAGTAATTTGAAAACAGACACAACAGGAGACAATCTATATTATCTTTTATTTGCTCAATCTTTTTGGTTTTACTACTGCCAATTCCTCCCCTGCAGTTCAGACCTGGCAGCAAAATCTGTGTTACTTTCCAACAGCTTTTCACAAGCTGATAAGGAACAAACTTGAAGGGGGAAAAAAGGGAATGGACTACATAGGGTCTCTGCCTTTCTCTTTTTCTCTATGTGCGTCTTATTTCTAACAGCTTCATCCAGAACACGGTAAAGCTTGACGGTGGATATCCGGACCTGACCTAGAAATGTCTCTGTGTATGACTACCATAAACCTTCATCTTCATGGTTTTATGCAACCGCATAGTCTTCAGCAGTGCTGTGTATAGCTTGGAAGCATAATGACTGGAAGTCCATTCATCCTCATGTACTCCAAAGGTGAAATCCTTTGATACGTGCTGCTGCAGAACCGGGGAACTGGACCAGGAGAAAAAGCACCCCGATTATTATCCTGTCCAGTGCAACCATTTATTTGAGTGAAGCCATCTGTTGTATTTTGGGTGGAAAATTACATACTCATGATGAATTTTTTGAAAGCACACTGTCGCCATGCTTTGGCTGACAGGGACTGATTTTTCAGATTGAAATAGTAATTCATACACATCTTCAGTGTTATTTTTGTAAAACAAATCCCTATGAACTGCTGCATTTTAAGTATCTCATTGTGATTCACACTGGTGACATTCCCCTCCAGAGCATCAATTCTGGACTAGATTGATCGAGATGTCTGTTTGGATCAGGTTCTTTATTACGGTTATTTCAGAATTAAAGAACTGCATTTTCCAAAGTTCTTTAGTTTGCCAAGTGAGTTGAGGTAATGACTCTCTGCGATCATTTTTAATCTTAGTTTGTTGAAAATGTTTTCCACTGAGGCTCCCTGAACGTTTTCCAAAGAGTTGTCTAAGGTTTTGTTCATGTCCCCAGTATGTTTCTCTTTATAATTTGGGCCCTTTCTGGCTTTTTACTTATTTTATGATATTTCCCTGATAGGTTCTGCACTTCAGTCTCTCCTCAAGCTCATCATTTATCTTCTGATTAGAAAGTTGCTGCTTCTTTTAACCATAGCTGGTGTTGTGGATGATAAACCCTAAAAGGAAAACAGTGGACTTTGAAGGGAACTTGTCTTCCCTGCAGAGCTTTTCTGAGAGTAAACAGGAAAGTTGGAACACTGATTGGATATTTGTTTCTAAACATACTGGATGTTATATAAATTTTCCAAGACTCTGAAGCCAACCGTGGTTTCTTGCTGACCTACTACTACTATGAATTTGAGAGACTTGAGCTTTTCTAATTTGGTGCTGCTACAATCAAGTGTCATCAGAAACTCGCCAGTGTTCTTCTGGATCTACAAAGAGAGAGACGAGTAGAGATAGAAATGGAGGTGGAGATGAGATGGACAAGGACATAGAGAGAGAAAAAAAGGAACTAGGTTTTAAACATATGCTTACTAACTCCCTGGAATCATGCTTCAATCCCTTCTGTGACTGTGGGGTAAGTCGTAGGGTGTGAATTCTGAGGAAGTTCATAGAACCCAGAGTTATTTGTCATTGAAATGATGATGTAAGTAGCCTAGAGATAATTATGGGGAGAGTTGAATAACAAAACTTATATTTTCTGAAGAGGTTATTCACTTCTTCAGAACTGATCTCGAGTGCCTGGGTGGCTTTGTCAGTTAAGTGTCCGACTTCAGTTCAGGTCATGATCTCACTGTTTGTGAGTTCGAGTCCCACATCGGGCTCTGTGCTGGCAGCTCAGAGCCTGGAGCCTGTTTCAGATTCTGTGTCTCCCTCTCTGCCCCATCTCTACTCACACTCTATGTCTCTCTCAAAAATAAGTAAACATTTAAAAAAACAACAACAACCTGATCTCACCTGTTTAAAATCAGATGGAAATCTTGATGTCATTTTTAAGTGTCTTTTAATGCAACATCCTTCCATCTTAGTGAAAATCTGTTCTGGGGATTCAACACTCTAAATCCCCCAAGGCCGAGGCATGCTGTATCATGGGACATTTCTGTTCTCCTGGAGCTCTAGGATTAGTTATATGTCAGCTTCTCTCTTTAAAAATTGCAAACACATGCATAGTTCCTATTTGTATGGACTTCTGGATTAATGCTGTCCCATAGAGCAAAACTTTACCTCCAAGACCATATGAATTGACAATCGACAAGGTTCCAAAAGACCATGAGTGTGGCTCTTATTTTTATAATTTTATCCCATTTCTCTTCCTTATTGTGCCCTGTATGCTTCATGTTGCTTGTTCATTTCATTTTTTGCTCAAGATCTAATAAAGTCTGATCTTTAGCCACGCAGAAGAATCCAAGGGGAAAGCAAAACAACTAAATGAGCAAAATAAATGTTTGTAGAAACGAAACTATTTAAAAAGGTACTTCATCCTATCATTCAGGTTGAAGTTCTTTTTTAAATAGTCTTATTGTTTTATAGAATATATAGAAAAAAATCAATGAAAACATTTTATTGATTTTTGCTTTTATCTTCATAATCTTTTCCCTTTCCTTAATGTATTTTGTTTTATTCCAGCCTCTTAAATTGATCTGTCAATCCATTCATTTTTAAATATTTGTTAGTTTCTAATAATTGTCTCTAAGACTTTGTAATTTCCACAGACCAGCTCTTCTACCTCCAAACATAGGCACATGCGTATCCTATCTCCCTTATAGAGTTAGTCCAGGTCAACACCCAGTGTTAGAAATGGTGCAGACTGCCCACTCATTGATCAAATAAAAATGCAAGACTCCTGTGTTATTGATAATGACTTGGATGCTACTCTTATCCATAAATAAGAATATGTAATCAATTTGTACCCACAGGGCTATTATATTTAATGGCACCAGCCAAATTGAGGATCAAATTTTTTTTTGACTCAAATTCTTCAAGTCCTTTAATAGGACGGTTTCCTTTTTTAATAGGAGTGTGTTTCATCATTTTTTATTTGTAATCTCAAGAAGAGTTTTATTCCTTTGGACTCTTTGTAAGGTGATACTATTTCCTGAAGATAATAGAAAGTTTTAAAATCTTAGAAAATATCTAACTAACAGTTCCATAGAATAATTAGCCTGCATTTTGTTGTGCTACAGAAGAGCATGATCCCACATAGAGGGAGGAAAACAATGAAAACCCTCAGACACTTTTAAGTGTGTTGTGCCCTGGTATTGTTTTGATAAATAGTCCTTTTTGCATGTTGTACTTTTTGTAATGTAAGGACCTTTTCCATTTCTTACATGGCTGTCTAAGAGTGTAAGGTAGCATTATTGGTAAAGTTAGTGTACCATATCTTTATCTCCTTGTTCTAATTGGTCACATTAAAACTGGCCAGGAGACCTGAAGTGTAGAGTTAGGGTGATGATCGCTGCTAGTAAAGTGTAGGCTCAGACAAGTCATTTTTACTAGTGAGTAGAGAATATATCATGGCTAAATCAGAAGTGTAAATGCTTATAAAGAAAGAAGGAAAGTGTGGTAAAACGGCCAGTAAACAATAGCATGCAATGAGAGTATGACCATTCATACTATGCCATTGGTTTTGGGAGGTGCTGTCTATTTTTTGCTATTATTGCCTTGCTCTGAAGACCTTGTCTTCCTGGCAGATTTAGTGGATGATCTTGCTTCTTAACACTCTGGATAACCTCCATTTAGGATTTTTCCTAAAATACAATTCACCAGTTCTGGCAAGATTCCTTCCTTTTGTCCAGAAGTTTAAGAGTAATTAGGTGAGTGAGGTTCCTGAATAAATGGCAAAATGGGAAACACAAACTATACATACATACATATATATATATATGTATATATGTATATATATATATATGTAGCACTATAAAAGCTGTGACTTTTTGAAATTTTTTAAAATCTTTATTTATTTTTGAGAGAGAGAGAAAGACCATGAGCAGGGGAGGCGCAGAGAGAGAGAGGGAGACACAGAATCTGAAGCAAGCTCCAGGCTCTGAGCTGACAGCACAGAGCCCAATGTGGGGCTCAAACTCGCGGACAGTGAGATCATGACCTGAGCCAAAGTTGGAGGCTTAACTGACTGAGCCCCCCCAAAATGATGTGACTTTTTGGACAGGAGAACGCTTCAAACCATCCACCAAATATGCATATTATTTGTAGCTCATATTTACAGTCTGTGGAAAGAACCAGTTGTACAAAGTTTATTTGGAGAGGCTCAGTGTCCTTAGATGCTCAGTGTTCCAATCTGTGTTTCACTTTTATTGTTTTCCCATAATTGTATTTGTTACAGTGCGGCATGAACGATCTATCCTCTGCTGCTCTAGAAGAGTTTTCCCACTGGTATTTATTTAATATCACAGCCAATTTGTCTCTACTGTGATGGTTTGCTTCGTGGAGGATTTTGGCAGCCATTCACTTGAGAGTTTGTTTTCTGTTTTCTGGTGCTAGCTAGGAGCCATTTTGTGTTTTGCCAGAGCTTATTTTCATGGATCTTACAGTTCAGTGATTCCAATGCTGCTCCTCAGAATTCAGGGAGTCACACTTTTTACACCCGCAAGAGAATGACTTAATTTCTCCATGGAACTGTTAATTTTTCTCTTTGGGGGTGGGGTGGGTATTATGCCATGTAAGAAGCCAAAACAGCTTCTGTGGTGATACACTAAAATATTTCTATAGTTTTTCTAAAGTACTTTTTTTTAAAGTTTACTTATTTTGAGAGAGAGCCAGAGAGAACGAGCAGGGGAGGGAAAGGAGGCTGGGGAGAGAATTGCAAGCAGGCTCCATGCTGTCAGTGCAGAGGCAACCTGAGAAACTCAGAAACCGTGAGATCATGACCTGAGCAAAACCGGAAGTCAGATACTTAACCAACTGAGCCACTCAGGTGCCCCTAAAGTACTTTTGTTGTATTTTAAAAATATTCTCATGGTATCCATAATGAGTCTTCAAGTAATTCCAATAATTATTTTAGTAGCATCAAGACATCACATGTTTCACTTTCCTTGTTTATGTTTTTATAGAGTGCCTGGGGAGATTTGTTGGTGTAACATCTCAAAGAAGGATGTTATTCTAAAAAACACGCCAGCTATTAGGAGATATATATATATATATATATATATATATATATATATCTCCTCTTTTATTTTAGTAATTTGGCATGCCTTAGAAAGGACATCAAGTTTGCCATTTGAATTTATTGGCTTCCAGTTAAAAAGAAACGGAGAGAACCCTATAGGACACTAGGTACCCGCTACCGGTCTGGCATCTTTTTTTTTGTTTGTTTAAGCTAACACCAGTGAACAAAAAACATGAACTCAGGATTTGGTAGATGTGTTTCCAAAATAGCTGTTCATGTCCATGTCTAGAAGAGGCAAGCAGTAAAACAAACAAAGAAACAGAAAACCCCACATAATTCTGCTGAAGTGAGTAAATGTTATAGAGTTGCTGCTTTAAGAATGTGACAGAAGTGGACTGTGTTACGAAAAGGATAATACAGCAAGAATTCGTAATAACCAACTAGGAAAAAACCTTGGTGACTTCTTTTAGCAATAGGTGTTCACTCTGTCATAACAGGAGATTTCGTGATCCTTATACAAGATCTGAAGATGTTTTCAGTAACTCGTTTGAGGTCTGTCATTGTTCTAAGACAAGAAGTGGCAAGCTTGGCCTGTCATCGAGCAAAGTCTAAGTTTTGACACGCGCATGAAAGGAAGGATGTGTGATTGTACTAGTTTCTTGGCTTGCTGCAAGAAATCACAACAAACGTAGTGGCTTAAACAAATAAATGTATTCTGTCACAGTTCTGGAGGCCAGAAGTCCAAAATCCAGGTGTCTGCTGGCTTGATTCCTCCTGGAGGCTTTCAGGGAGGATGGGCCTCTACTGAGGTTTTCTGACTGGGTGGCCAGCATTCTTCAGCATTTTTGGCTTATAGATGCATCCTTCCTGTTTCAGTCTCCACATGGCGTTTTCTCTGTGTTCTCTCCGTGTCGCTGTCTGTCATCTCCTTTTATGGAGTCAGTCATTGGTTTTAGGACCCACCCTAATCCAGTATAATTTAATTTTAAAGAATTACATCTGTAGGGGTGCCTGCATGGCTCAGTCGGTTAAGTGTCCGACTTCAGCTCACGTCATGATCTCGAGGTTCCTGGGTTCGAGCCCCTCTTCGGGCTCTGTGCTGACAGCTAGCTCAGAACCTGGAGCCTGTCTTTGGATTCTGTATCTCCCTCTCTCTCTGACCCTCCCCTGCTCACGCTGTCTCTCTCAAAAATAAATAAAACATTAACAAAATTTTTTTAATTAAAAAAAAAGAATTACATCTGCAAAGACCCTATTTTCAAATAAGATCACATCCTGAAGTTCCGGGTTGACATGAGTTTGGGGGAGGGGCACTATTCACCCCACTATAGAGATTATCTAGGATCCGTGATTTTGCTCCAGTTAGACTGCCTGTGTTTACAGATTCTTATGCGCATAGAGATACTGTAACCACAGCTAATACCTCAGTAATTTCTAGATCCATAAATAGTGCAAGTATTCAGAAGTCTAGATTGGTTATACTGTGAATATGTATAGGAAAATCTATAAAACCTCCTAAAATAATTTTTCTGAAATGTGTTTCATCTGGAAGTTCCATTTGTAATGTCGTTTTGGTCCGTTACATCTATGAAAACGATGTCACTTTGGCAAAAGGAGCATTCTACTAAGACGGATCCTCAAATAAAAGTTATAGTTTGATATTTGGGGGAGAATTCAGGGATTGTTAGAGATTACTATGACTCGAGCGGGTCTAATAAGGTAAGTAAAGCTCTTTTGTCCCCAAGTGTTTTACAGCAGACAGTACACCATCTTTTTCAGTCTTTTATCTCTATGGACACAACCAGTGGTTTTTACTTCAGGATCCGCTTTCTCCCTCTCACCCTTGTTCTCATCTCCACTTTCTCTTTTTATACTTTAATTACAAGTCAGGGTGCCTGCCTTCTTGTTTTTCAAGCATCTTCAGATTTTTTCTCTGGTGTATCTGATGAGCTGCATTTGTAGTGGCCTCCGTGGTAGATGTTGTGACAGCCGTATAATGAATGAAGCCGTAATGTTGCCCATTTATAACTTTATAATTAAGAGTAAAGAAAGAGCAGGATATACCGAAGTACTAATATCTGCCTCACTGGCAGATTTTGAAAAGTTGTTCTTGATGATTCTCAGCCGGTGCGGGACTTTGGTTCTTCAAGTGGCCCTTCTATTTGCAATATTTCCAGCTATCATTATAGAAGGGAATTTCTTGGTTGTTTTATCTAAATACCTTTAAGTTATATTGATTTATATTTTGTTATAGTTTTACGATTCTCTGGAAACATTCACCTACATACGGGATATTTTCTAACTGGCAGGTTTTCAGTTCATCATCTCCAAATTCAGTTTTGAGAGCCTTTATAATGACAAAGGACAGGTCTCTTGTTACTTTGGCTGTTAAGACTATTCCAGAATACTGTTGAAAGTGTCCTAAATTCTATATTAATCTTTATTTAGCTTATAATTTTGTTTGGTTTTTTAAAAAGCTTATTTGCTTGTTTTTGAGAGAAAGAGAGAGTACGTGTCTATGCAAGTGGGAAAGGGCCAGAGAGGGGAGAGGAGACTCAATGTCCATGCAAGTGGGGAAGGGGCGGGGGGTGGGGGAGAGGGAGAATCAATGACCACCATGGAGCCCTATGTGGGACGCGATCCCACGAACCCGAGCTCATGACCTGAGCCAAAGTCAAGAGTTGGAAGCTCAACCGACTGAGCTACCCAGGCGCCCCTAACTTATAATATTTAATCTTTGCCCAATTTTCTTTTTTTTTAAAGGCTTCTGAAATTTTCTTTGTTTAAATTTTATATTTCTCTTGCTCTCTTAAGGCAATTGTTTTTAAACATCTGGGTCATTTTAATCTTAGCTTTTTCATCTGCTGCTTTTAAACAGTTTTTCTCACCTGAGGGAAAACAATTAAATAAACTAGTTTCGGCACAGATCTTCAGTCCAGGCCTAAAAGAATCTAACCAAATGCTCAATTCTGCCACAGATACCTTTCTGAAGTTTAGAAACGCTCATAATTTGTAGTATTTACTTATTTTCCCCCATGGTTTTAATGTAACTATTATAGATTAATTTTCTGCCCAGGAAAAGAGATTGTTCTTTATCTGAGAAAACTCTGGGAAAAAGGGACACCTTTTTAGGAGATCAGGTAAAGCTGAGGAGAAAAATAGAGACTGAGAGAAGGAGACATGAGTAAGATAAACTTCAGAAGGTCACAGAAATTATCTTGGAGTTGTCACTGCAACATGGATCACAGATAAAGGGCTTCTCTCTCACAGTGAGAGAAAAATGACAAAATTAAAATTCAATTAAAAATGGGCAAAAGGCATAAACAGTTCACATCACCACCAGAAACAAAATGATTATTTCAGGTGGCTTTTGAATACAATACTATGCCTGAAATACCTTCATGAGAATATTCTAACAATGATAATAATTACCAAGAGCAAAAACTATGGAAAAATCTTTAACTTCACTTAGAATGTTTACTCTTGTCAGTGGTATTAGTATAATAAATCTCAAATTATTTTGTGGGAATTATAGGGGAAAGCAAATGAGTACATTGTTTTTAAGGAAAGAAATAACATTATGGAATGGGGGTGGTGGGCTAAGAGTGCTGGATTTGAACTGGAAATGTGTCAGTGGAATCACATATATTTAGCTACAAGGACCAAAAGAGTACCAAATTCACTAAATGAATTCAGGACTCCGAAATGTTTGTTTCCATGTCTGGATGCAGAATGCATATGGTTATCATTAGCTGTCTTGTTGCATCATAATGGAAGAAAGTGATGAATACACAACAAAATGAAGAATCCACATTCTGGCATGAAGGGCTCCCAACAGCCAAATTTTGGGCAGTGTGAATGTCAGAGTAATAATGACTAATGGATTTTAGCCCAGTGAATTTTATTCTTTTTAATTTTTTAATGTTTTATTTATTTTTGAGAGAGACAGAGAAGACAGTGTGAGCAGGGGAGAGTCAGAGAGAGAGGGAGACACAGAATCAGAAGACAAGCTCCAGGCTCTGAGCTGTGAGCACAGAGCCCAATGTGGGGCCCGAACCCACAAACCATGAGATCATGACCTGAGCCAAAGTCAGACACTTAACCGACTGAGTCACCTAGGTGCCCCTAGCTCAGTGAATTTTAAAAAGCCAGTAGTCTAGGGGCACCTGGGTGACTCAATCGTTAAGCATCCAGCCTCAGTTCAGGTCATGATCTCGTGGTTTGTGGGTTTGAGCCCTGAGTCGGGCTCTGTGCTGAGAGCTCAGAGCCTGGAGCCTGCTTCAGATTCTGTGTCTCCCTCTCTTTCTGACTCTCTCCTGCTCACTGTCTGTCTCCATCTCCCAAAAAAAAAAAAAAATTAAAAAAAGTCAGTAGTCTGTAATTATAATAAAAATAAAAAAAGGAAGAGAAAGAAATCTCTTTACAGAAACATTATAGGAAATAAATGTGGACTGGATGTAAAGTATCAAATTGTAATTTTGCAAACAGCCAGGAAAATAACTGATTGATCAAGGATTTTCAACAATTGTAAAACCATTGACAAAAACACTATGGGGGAACAGGATTTTCTTATGGTCTGATAGTGTCACTGCAGAGGCCACTTATTAATTACAAAAGGAGGTGTCCTTGTGCAATGGAGAAATAACATGGACAACACCTTAAGCAAGTGATCAAATATTAATTTACCAATAAGTGGACAAGAATATTTTTTAAATGTGATGCAATGGGAAGTATATCATCTATTTAAAGTCATTGTCAAAAGCATAATCTGAACCTAATCATCAGAGAACATTCAAACAAATTCAGATTGTGGGACATTCAAGACCATTTACCTTCACTCTTCAGAAATGTCAGCGTCTCAGACAAAAATGGCAGTAGACTGCTTTAGGTTAAATGTGGTTAGAAACACCAGATGATGAATATGCAATTCTTTATGTATCTGGATTTTTAAAATAATATTGGAATAATGGGGTAAATTGACTTCAGATTAGAAAATATTATTTATTATGTGGTATGTTATTTATATTGACATTGTGGTATTTTAGGAGAAATTTTCTTTTTTAGAAAATACATACTGAAATATTTAGAAGTAAGTTTTCTTAGTGGCTAAGCCTTACTTTCCAATGGTTTCCCAAAAATCTAGAGAGACCAGTGTATAGTTAAGGAAAGTAAGAGAAAGAAAGGGAGGGGAGAGAAAAGGAGAGAGAGAGAGAAAGAGAGAGAGAGAGAGAGAGGGAAGGAGGGAGAGAGCAAGAGAGAGGGAGAAGGAGAGGAAGGAAGGAAGGAAGGAAGGAAGGAAGGAAGGAAGGAAGGAAGGAAGGAAAGAAGGAAGGAAGGATGGAAGGGAGAAAGGAGGGAGGGAAAGAGGGAAGGGAAAGGAGAAGAAAAATGAGAGAATTTGGCAAAGTATTAAAAATGGTCAATTCATATGAAAAACATATAGTACTACTCTCACCCTCTTTTTTTAGGTTCAAAAAATTTTAGAAAACTGTTTAGGATATTTTACCTGGGAATGACTCTAATGAAAAATAACAAACTGTATGACAAGATATTAAAGAAGACTTAGACAAAAGGAGAAATATGCTCAGTTTATAGATATGGAGTCTCAATAGCATAACAATATCAATTTAGCTCCAAAATAAAAAAAATTAAAGATCTGACAATACCAAGAATAAGAATATGGAGCATCGGAAATGTTAATATGTTGCCAATGTGAGTATAAATCAGTTTGGAAAACATCTGGTGTTAACTAGTAAATTGAAGCTACCATAACTTCATTTCCACTCACGTACCCCAAGGAAGTGCTCAAAGGTATAAGAATAAGCAACAGTGTTTGTAGTAACATTATTTATAATAGAAGAATACCCCTATGTCTACCAATGGGGAAAATATGTAAAATAAAGCATTTAGTTCATATAATGTATTCATATAATGTAATGTGCTACATGACAGTGAAAATGAGTAAACTAAACCTCACATTAATGCATACAAATTGGCCAAACGTGTTTGGCAGAGTTTTTGTGTTGTCAAGCTTAAATATTTTGGTTGTTCTAACTAGGAATTGAGACTTTTCAAATTATTTCACTAAATATTTTCAATTTTCCCAAATACCAATAGCTTTGTTTCACAAACTATACATATATCAAATGTACTGATGTATGTGCTGTGTGTTTATATATACACATACATGAGTCTTTGAATATGTGTAGTTTCTTGACTCTTACTGAAGTTATTATATATTTTCATCTGTTTCATATTTTATATCTGTTTCTTAAGCTTTCCTTCTCTTGCCTAGTGTCCTCTTTTCCTCAATAATGTTTGGTTTCTTTAATGTTTGCAAATACATATCGCATATTCTTCTTTTCTTTGGATTATTTCAGGGTCTTCCAAACTCACGTGGATCTCAGTTTGAGATTTTCTCAGCTGCTGTCACCTGTTCTCATCAGTTTTGTATGTCCCATGAATTTCTTACATTCTATCTCTCTCTGACACTTGCCTGATTATTCAGAAATTTTTAAAACTATTTATTTTCTAATTTCAATAGAATTTCAGAGAAGGACATAAAAAACTGTGTAATCAGTAGGCTGAATAAGATGTATATTCTCTCTTTTTTTCTGACAACTCTATACATTATGCTGTGCTCACCACAAGTGTAGCTACCATCTGCCACCACACAATGAACCCTGTGACCATAACATTGACTATATTCCCGATGTTGTACCTTTATTCTCATGACTTACCAATCGCCTGACTAGAAGACTGTACCTCCCACTCCTCATCACCCATTTTGCCCATCCTTGACCATCCCCTCTGGCAGCCCACTTTGTTCTCCATATTTATGGGTCTGTTTCTGCTTTGTTCATTTTTTTTTCTTTAGATTCTACATATATGTGAAATCATATGGTATTTGTCTTTCTCTGACTTATTTCACTTAACATAATACCCTCTAGGTCCATCCAAGTTGTCGCAAATGACAAGATCTCATTTTTATGACTAAGCGCGCACACACACACACTGACATCCCACATCTTCCTTATCCATTCACCTGTCGATGGACACCAGACATATTTGCAGCCATGTCTTGGCTGTTGTAGATAGTGCTGCACTAAACGAGTGCATATGTCTTTTCAAATTTGTGTTTCCATTTTTTTTTTTTTTGGATAAATACACAGGGGTGGAATTACTGGATCATGTGGTAGGTCTCTTTTTAATTTTTTGAGGAATCTCGTACTGTTTTCCAGATTACATTCCCATAGTGCCTGAGGGTTCCTTTTTCTCTACATCCTTGTCAACACTTGTTATTTCGTATCCTTTAGACACTAACTATTCTGACAGCTATAAGGTGGTATCTCATTGTGATTTTGACTTGCATTTCCATCATGGTTAGTGATGTCGAGCATCTTTTCATGTGTCTGTTGGCCATCTGTATGTCTTCTTTGGAAAAATGTCTAATCAGATCCTCTCCCCATTTTTTAATCAGATTGTTAGGGTTTTTTGGCACCACGTTGTATAAAGTCTATATATTTTGGATATTAACCCTTTATCGGATATATTATTTGCAAATATCTTCTCCCATTCAGTAGATTGCCTTTTCATTTTGACAAAAAATACAGTGTAGGCAATCAATAGGCTAAATATGATGTATGTTTCCTCTTTAACTTAAAAATAATAATAAGGGTGCCTGGGTGGCTCAGTCGGTTACACGATCGACTTTAGCTCAGATCATGATCTCATGGTTTGTGGGTTCAAGCCCCGTGTAGGGCTCTGTGCTGACAGCTCAGAGCCTGGAGCCTACTTCAGATTCTGTGTCTCCCTCTCTCTCTGCTCCTCTCCTGCTTACTCCTCTCTCTCTCTCTCTCTCTCTCTCTCTCTCTTTCTCTCTCTCTCTCAAAAATAAACAAACATTAAAAAATTTTTAAATAATAATCCCTGTTCTATCTAGATATAAATTATTTTCACATTTTAGCCTTATTTATAGCATTTAAGCTTTATTTATTATCTAATACATTTCAAGAAGTAATTTGATAACTTGATTCCTTTCATTCTCCAATGGCAGTCTAGTTATCAGTTACCCCTTTGTGATGTCTTATCAGAGATTAAATATTGTAACAAAGTAAGGACGGTTAGGACATTAGTAACCCACTAATTAACTAAAAACAATCGAGGAGCTATGTGCCAGCTGCTATGCAACTTGATATCTCTTTTCCCCACTGACTAGTCTATCTGTTCTTGCCCTACTAGCACACTTCAACTTACTCCATTTTTATCACTGCAAGTTTCTCTTCTTATTGTTTTTAAATAGCCACATGATTACTTTACCTTTTTTTCCATCTAGATAATATAGGTCTCTTTCCTTAATAGATAATTGTTTATATTCTTAAATATTGTTTTTATATATTACACTGATCTAAGTAATTTATTTGAAGCTTTTCACATCATAACCAAGATTTATTCTTGAAGGCTTTCCAGTTCTGACTTGTAGATTTTAATTTTGGCCACAGATGTGGGAAAACAAATGACTGGGATTTCTTTTGCTCGCTTGCTTGCCTTTTTTTTTTCCCAGTGTTTGGGGTTGATATAACTTCATTGATTTTAATTATGTATGTTATTTTCTCCCTACTCCATCTGGCAGAACTGAACTGTAAAATTGAAACCAGAAGGTTGCAAATCTCAGTTAGTTCATGAAACTTAATTGTCAATGTTACTTTTGTGACCAACCATTGTTATATGTGTTTTGTTAGAGAGCCTCAAGAAGCCTTCAAAAACTTTGGCACAGCCCTTAGTCACAGTCAATCAATTATTCCACTTTGCAGGTGCTTGATTTTCCAGCATACAGCAATTGCACAGTGGGTTTGG
The DNA here is from genome assembly GCF_006229205.1 of Suricata suricatta. Lineage (NCBI taxonomy): Eukaryota > Metazoa > Chordata > Mammalia > Carnivora > Herpestidae > Suricata > Suricata suricatta. Next base: position 14,672,645 of record NC_043713.1, read on the forward strand.
AAGGTGCGCCAACATGCCCATGAATATTTGGGGGTTTATTTTTCTTTACTGTCACAGGCACATCTGTTAGATGGGAGTTTTGTAATATGCCTCTCAAACACTGCTTAGATACATTTTAGTGTCTTTTAAAAATATTTTGTCACACACGGCTTATGGAGAACTCATTAGCAAGTAGAAACATTACCATTGTTTTCCTCAATGGGACTTATTATAATAATATCCTATCAGGTTAATTACCCGAGACTCTAAAAATTATATTTTAAGTGTACAATAAAATGGATTTGATATTTGCTATATCCTGGAGAGAATTTCTTATTTAAAAGTAGTATTTTTAGTAGTGTTCTGTGATAAGTAAATTTTGAAGGAAAGGAGGTAATCAAACAGTAGGCTTCATGTAAGGGTGTTTAGCTTCATTGCTATGTGAACATTAGGCAGACAGATTATGTCAAACTGCGTGATACCTCCGCAAACATTTTCGTGCTAATGTTAGGAAATTGGCTCATAATCTTGATAAGATTGATAGGTAATAGTCCTTTCACCTCTTTATATTAATAGAGTGGAAATCAGTGGGATCTATTATAGCTTTGCGGGGGGAAAACTGTGGCTTGCCTCATAGATGATTCAGACAAAATGCCTTTCTGTGAGATAAATCTGTTGACGAATGAATGAATGACAAAATGAGTCCATTGCTTCTACACGTCTGTACCTGACTGTTGGCGAGCCACTCCCTTCCATTGCTGACACTTGGGATTCTTCTGTGCCAGAAGATCCTAGAAATGTTAGTCTTTATTACAGTGCCCAGAGCTCTAAAATCAAACTTGTCTACAGGTAAAAACAATGTCACGGAGAGGCAGACAAGCTAGTAGAGGTGTTCAAGGCAGAATCTGGGGCTAGACTGCTGTATCAGACGCCCAGCTCTGCCCCTTCCTGGCTGTGCGGTCTTGGGAACATCGCTTGAAAGTCATCATCTGGAACAAAGACACCAACTATTGTTCCCCCACAGCATGGCTGAGAAATGACCAACATATATAAAACTCTAGAATAAAGACTTTATGTTTTTTATGTGTTTATTTGGGGTTTAAACTGATTCAGAATATTAATTTTAAACTGGTCTGTCATGCCCAGACTTTGCTTTACCCACTCTTTCACGACTTCTTGAGAGCCGTTGTTAATATGGTCCTGGATCATTAGCTGACCAGAAGAGTTGGGTTCTGCTGAGCCAAGTTAAATTGCTTCTCTGAACGTCTGGACTGGATCTGCAGGCACTTCAGTCAGCTACTATTGGGAACTTAAGGAAGTTAGGAGAAGCTGGGATTGGAGCAGCCTTGTTTGAGGAACCAGTAGGTCAAGGGCAGAGAAGCAGAGTTGCAAAGTGCAGTGTGATTCTAGAAGGAGACCCTGAGAGGAGGCAGAAGATTTGAACGGCCCCTTTCCTAACAACCTCAGGGCCCTTGGTCGTTCACCTGAATTCCCACCTTGGTTCCCTGAGTGAGGCGGCCATCTTGCCATGCAGTCTCCCTTCTCTTTCTGTCAGCTGGACTCACGTCAGTTCCTTCTAACCACGTGCTCCCTGTGGCGCCATTCCGGACAAAATACTTACCCCAAAGTGAATAACCACTCATGTCTCAGACACTCCTCATGTCTTATTTCACTTCAATTTTGGGTCAAGCAAGTTCAAATTAGTGATGATGGTTCAATGAGTTTTTGCATATATACCAACCTACCATTTTTATTGTAATGTTATACAGTGCTTATTTTCATAACACATGTATTTACCTTTAATTAAATAAACGAGGTTAAATCATTCCAGAAATGTGCTGGCTAGGAAGCAGCTGCTTGTTTTCCAAAATGCGCAGCTTTGAAAAGACATCTGATGAAAAGAATTAATATTTATTGAACCTTTACTACGTCGGGGGCAATATCCTATGTGCTTTATTTATGTTGTCTTATTTCATTTCACAGCAGTTCTGTCAGGTACATATTATTAATGAGGATAAATCTGAAGCCCAGAGAGGTTCAATAGCTTACCTAAAGTCATATAGCTAAAATATGCGAGTCCAGGTCTATTTGACACTGTGCTCTTTTCAGTGTATCTTGCACTTAATCATTCAACAAAATTTGCTTAACACTTACTATGTGCCAAGAAGAGTGTTACTATGTGGGACTTGGCCACTAGGGCCCAATAAATTGTAAATCATGTTAAGAATTTTATTTAAACATTGTCAATCTCTGATATACATGAGAGAATATATTTATGGATTTTTTTCTCTCTTTTTTCCGAAATTATTAAGATGTAAATAACATAGGAGTGTCTAATGGTAATTCTGAACGTAAGAAATTGAGGATGCATACGAGTAATACCTAGATGTCATGTTTAAGGTCATGAAGCAATCTTAAAAAACGCAGCTTAGTAAACTTAGTTCAGCGCCCAGGTTTTGCAGCTTTGTGGTATGAAAAGTTCTCTGTGATCAGGCAGCAAAGACTAAGCTGTCTGGTAAGCTGGATCAATTAATAATGATGAAAGGTTCTGGAGCCTTGTAATCAATAACAATTGACTTATTTGTTTACTAAACAGATAAAAGTCAGATTAACATGAAATAGTTCACATAACTTTTAGAATATATTTTAACAGGAAGAATATAAAACCACCACTTTCTTCTTAAAGTGCATCTTTCTGAATGAACTCTAATTATTCACTTCAGATGGTCACTACTTTCTCTGATAATTCCTTGGTTAGATATAGTCACTGATGTGGAAATAATCCTCCTTTCCCATAATTGACCTAATTACAGCCATAATTATACTTAATTGAAATGGCCCCATATTGCCTTGGGATATTATCTCCAAAGTAAACAACATAGGAGCATACAGCGCGCGCACACACACACACACACACACACACACCCCTCTGCTATGACCTTTGCCTCTGATTCTTCTCGGTTTTCCATTTCTTTCCACATCCCCAGCAAACACATCTGAGACTCTATCCTGAGACCTTCTTTACAGAGCCACATAAATATGTTTTATGTAATTCTCCTACATAGAACTCACTGTTGTTTAAAATGCATATTTTACACAGCAAATTACAATTAAAATTCTTGAGTTTTGTGATATTGTGACAAAAGCATCATTTTTACTTCAGCTGGTATCAGTCCAAACTGAACCAACCAAAAGATTACAACCTGTGATTCGTTATGAAAATTAACATTAGGAGCAGACCAAAAAATGCAACCAAGCAGAAAGAACTGTGTACTTTGTTCAGATATGCAGGGTTATAAAAATCTATTTTAAATTCAACCCAGGGAATAGTTAACTCTCTTTCATCTGAGGGTCAAATAGGCCCTTGGTGATTAAAAGAGAAACTCAACAGTGATCCCTTTTAACCGTGTCATATACAAGTAATTAAGACTACACTTCACTTTAACACTGATGCCTCAAATTCATTCAGGTCTTGGAAACAGGTCTAAATGCTGGAGGATCAAAGTTTGATGTTAAGTTTAATTACATTTGAGCCTGGTGTCCCAGGCACTGGTAATTGATATGTAAGCCAAGATTGTCACAGAGGCAGCAACCAGAGAACTCAAAGGTATACAGTCTTGGAACACAAGTTTCCTTGGCTTTATATTTAAAAAGCAATGCAATTTCTCTCATTACATTAAAAAGATGAAAGAGCTGCCTTTCCTTCATTAAGTCTTTGCCTTGCCCTGACTCTGACTGTACATTCATAGAGAGAGTTCATTTTGTTCTTGTCGGGCTACCCTTGTACTCAGCTGATCATAGAACTTACTATGCACGCCAGAAGAGGAAATGCTACCATTATCCTCTGCTTTTGTGGATCTTCCATGTTGTTTGTCCTTTAAACTACTGGACCAGGGTAGGAACCCAGTCCTCCCTGGCTTCTTCAGTCTTACAAACACCATCCCTTCTTCTGAGATTAGGCTTTGCCACATAATAACCTTGTTACCAGATGTTAGGAATGTAAGGTGATCATAGATCTTTCATTTAATCCGATATGAACTGTTTATTCAAATGATACACCTGTACTTTACATTGCTAATATGTTTCACACATCAAAACTAAGAACACAATTCATGTAGTGCTCTTTTCTATAATGATCAAAACAATCTCACATAACACTATGGTACTGATATTTACCCGAACTTTATGAGAAAGTAGAACTTAGTTTGTAATCAAGGAATGAATTTACATTCCCATCATAGATTTACGACCTCTTAATTTACAACCTAAAACTCTCTCTTAGTAACACTTATTCCTATGTTCTAGTCTATCAATTAAACTACAGGTTCTTCTTACTTTCATCTATCTTGAATATGACTATTCTATGTAGAATCATTAAAGGAATTAAACTTAGAAAATAAATGATAATCTGCCTCTGAAATTCTGTAACTCTATGGCATATTCAGGAATTGAAAAGGAAATGGAGAGTGCATTAACTAGAATTTGAAAAGGTGTTATTTTAGAAAGTAGATGAGAAAATGTACATTGATCAGTTTTGTGTACTGCCATGCAAAAAGGCAAGAAATTAAGATAACTATAATAATGGTCTCGTATTGAACCAGTCCACATTCCCATGTGTTACAAATTTCTTAAGTAAATCAGCGTGTGTTTGCTGCTCTGTGACAGTCATAAATCTTGGATAATCATCCCGTGAATGGGTCAGTGCATTAGCTCTGTAACTTCAATTAGCTACACTACCATCAAGCTCTGAGAAATCTACTGTAACACAGCTTAAACCATTAGATTAAAAACGGTCATAAACATGTTGTTGTAAACGGAGCCAACTTTAGGATATACAACTGAACCTCAAAGCTTCATTTAAGTTTAAGTATTTAAGGGGCACCTGGGTGGGCTGAGTCAGTTGAGCATCCAACTCTTGATTTCAGCTCAGGTCATGATCCCAGAGTCATGGGATTGAGCCTGGCATTGGGCTCTATGCTGAGCATGAAGCCTGCTTAAAATTCTCTCTCTCTCTCTCTCCTTCTTCCTGGGTCTCTCTCTAAAAATATTAAATAAATAAAAATAAACAAAAAAGTTAAATACTTAATATTAAAATGGCCAGAAAGATGCCAGAACCCCCTGTCTAACATTTATTCTTTGCATATGTTTGTTTTTCTCTCTCACATAAGAACAGAAGAAGCCCATTTGTTCTAGAATATGAAGAACAGGACAATATGTCAGACTAGATAACCTGGCATTTCTTTTATTTTTAGAGTATTTTTTAATATGTTTATTTATTATTGAGACAGAGAGAAATAGAGCATGAGCAGGGGAGGGGCAGAGAGAGAATCTGGAATCTGGAACAGGCTCCAGGCCTTAAACAGTCAGCACAGAGCCCGACGCAGGGCTCGAACCCACTAACCATGAGATCTTGACCTGAGCCGAAGTTGGACGCTTAACCAACTGAGCCCCCCAGGCGCCCCAATGAAAAAAAGGGTAGTAAGACTTAAAATGCTGGATAAGATGTCACTCTTCCTTCTGAATACATTGCAGAGTTTAAAACAATAGAAGGTTAATATTTGAGAGTCAAAAAGAAAAGGAAGGTATGAAAACTCAGGGTATGGAGCACAAGTTTACTCTGGCTACCCTAGGTAGATAGATAATTGAGGAGGATAGGCTTAATGCTCATATTAGTAGCAGAAATAAAGTCTCTGTTCTGTCCCAAGTGGTAAGTTGTAATTGGTGTTTATAGACATAAAATCAGTACGGACTAGTAAAATATTTGCCTCCCTAAGAAGCGGATGACATCAAAGTTTCTTTGTTCCTATTCTGAGTGAAAAAAAAAAATAGTCTCCCTAAGATCTCATAGCGCCAGGCCTGCCGGCAATCATGCAGATTTAGTATTCAAATTTACATGGTCCATGCATGACAAGGGTTTATACATTCATACAAAATATTGTACTAGCTTATTAATACTCATGGGGCACCTGACATAAGTAAATGTAAAATCAATGTGGAGCGATTTACCTTCCACCCATCCCAGCAAATAAGTTCGACAGATGACTCGCCCTGGAGATGAACTCACAACTAAAATTAGAAAATAAAGAAGGAGGAGACTCACCATGTCCAAGAGTTGAGAGAGACTCCAGTGGACCTAAAGATAAGCAAGCTACCAGTTACGGCTGAATCTATCTTTCTTTATAGTTTGGGGCAGGATGGTCTGTCCTTGTGCAGGATTCACATACGCGCTGTAGGTTTAATTAGCATTCTCTATCTTGGTGCTAAAAGCCAGTAACAATCCCACTCCTCACTCTCAGATACTGTGACATCCGAAAATGTTCATGCGCACTTCTAAATACCTTCTGAAGTGGTGTCACCTCTGTTTATGGGCCACTGACCTAGAAAATAAAACAAGTGTGTTATATGTCACTATATGTCAGTAGTGATTTGAAAATATATGTTGAAAAACATGAGAAAAACACAAGCACAAGAAAAAGTCAGTTTGAAAGAACTGAATAGAACGTCTGAAAATTAAAAATACAAAACCTGAAATTAAAAACTCAGTGAATGGATTGAATAGGAAAATAGCTACATTTGGGGAGTGAATTGGTGAACTGAGGTCATTGCTGAGAATTCAGGAAAAAGGAATGAAACATTGGGAAAATATGTTAAAAAACATAAGAAGAAAATGCGAAGATTCAGTATATGCCCAGTAGAAATTGAAGAGAGAAGAAGCCAAAATTCGGGAGTGGCAATATTAAAATAATATAATGGCCAAAATAAAAAAAATAATGCAGGTTGAGTGAAAGGTGGAAATTCTCAGTTTTAGCCGTGAAACATGTCTGTAGCAGAAGTCAACAAATCCATATGTAGCCACATGCTCCTGAAATGATAGGACACTGAAGACACTGTGAAGATCTTAAAAGATAAGAGAGAAGTGCCAGATTACCTACAATAGAAAGAGAATAGAGAAGCTTCAACCTGGCAACTGTCGAAGTCAAAAATAACTTTTTTTAAAACAAAAATGTGGGATTAAATGAGTGAATATATGTAAAACACTCAGAACTGTGCTTAGTACACTGTAGGCCCTACATAAGTATTTGCTGTGACAGTCATTACCCTGGTCTGGGTTGCATGAATAAATTATTAATATGGCATCATAGATATAAATTGAAAATAATTTACCCTCATAGTTTTCGAATGGTTTCTAGGAGTCACAAATCATTTTCTTTTCCAAAGAAACGGATGTAATTCATTTTCGAGTATTAATAGCTTGAACATTGTCCTTAAGAAGGTTTAGAATTTAAATTTAGCTCTTCTACTTAATATTTGCTTAGTTGTAAAGTCACTTAACACTTTTTTTTGTCTATAAAATGGGGTAACTGATAATTCAAGTATTTTGTTTAAGTATCTATTAGCCACTGTTTCTTCAGGCTCTGAGCCAAAAACTATATGTCATAAAGAAAGCAAATGTCTCTAGAAATGTCACAATTTTGGAGGGAAATAAGACACAGTTGAGTGTAATATAATTTAGTACGTTGTTTGTAAAGTAGTGTGGGAATGCAGAGGAAGGACAGGGAGCCAAAGACAGATGCACGCTATGCTGTCACTATTGCTTCACTATAGTCATCACCTGAATGCTCACCATGTACCGGGCACTGCTCACACATGCTGTACATGTGTTAGAGACGATGGAAGGGTATCACAGAGAACGCTAAGGTATACTGACATGAGATTATTTCAGAATTCTTGGAAACCGTAAATAGTTCAGCATAGTAATAGATTTGGAGAACATTTATCTAACATGAAATGAGAGGACATCAGATATTGTCCAATTTAGTTTAAAACAATCCTAGTTATTATCTTTGAAAGTGGATTGGAGGAGGATTCTGGAGGTAGAAGATTGAGTAGCTGCTGCTGGAATAATCTGGGCAAAAGTAAATGAGGCCTTGAACTAAGGCAGTAGAAATGGAGCAAATCGGTTGAATGACCTTTATGAGGCAGAATCAACTAGACTGGTATTTTTCTCTTCACTCCCACCTCCAGAGTTGAATCTCAGATCTCTCAGTTGAGAATTTGGAGCGGGAAGGAGCACATTCCTTACCCTCAACCAGTTTACAGGGACAGAAAAAAACAGTATCATTGGTATAGACTATGAAACCTGCTTGCATACGATTCACTGAGAGAAGCACTCAGACCAACATGGAGCTGTTTCTGAAAGATGAGCTAGTAGCTGCCAAATTGGAAGAGATGAGGAAGTCATTCCAGAGAGCAGAAGCGTGGAGTCTGGAGACAACAAGATGGAACACAAAACCAGCGCTGCAAACGTGTGCAACAGAAGAGAGCAATAGTGGTCTTTGACAACTGTAATTTCAAATGGAACCTCTGCAGGTGAGTTTCTCTTAGAAGAGAGAGTGTAGAAGGGTGACTTGAAGTAACCCTCCTCCTGCCACTTCCTGCCACTGCCCACAGGGTCCCATTATCTAGATGAAAACATTGTTTGATGATATTATCTTTCATCTAGATTGCTCAAGCAGGAGCGTTTTCAATTAGTCTGTTGGAAATACTGCATGAAAGAAGTACCCTTAACATAACGAGGGTGGATGAATTGTAAAATACAAGAAGAAAGAGGGTATAAAGTCTTGCTAGTGGAGAAATATTAGTTCTCTCAGGAGAGAAGTGTTTACTCATAAACATGGACCAATGGCAAAGAAAAGCATAAAAACTCATAAACTATAGATATTATTAGTAGGGGTAAAGGGGAGGAAGAAAGGAGAGAGAGAGAGAGAACTCAACATTCAGTTATTTTCAATCCTTTGGATCAGAGCAACGCCCAGGCCCACCCAGTACCCCAGGAACTGACCATAGAAGTTTCATTAGACAGGCCACCACTGAAATCTGGTTGATGCTGTACAAAACATGTAATGAGATGGTATAAAATTTAGAAACATGAGAAACTGAAGGTGTAGGATAACGAGAAGGGTAGGGTCTATTTTAGGCTGAAGGAAATATATGCGAAAGACAGAATTCTCGTTTGAGGCTAATAGGTGAGGTTGGGTAATATCTATCTCATTATATTATGAATGTGTGAATATGTTTTAAAATTATTATACTGCATTTAGTCCTAAGGAATCACTGGGTCTTCTTTCTTCTGAAAATTGGCAACCAGTGTTAAATAACAAACAAGATACGGACACATACAAGCTCACCAGAGTTTTGCAACATCTAATAGAAAAATAAGAAACTATGAATGCTTTAGTCACTGGGCTTTAAGAATTAATCTAGTAAATTCAGAGGTTAACATTAGCAATTTCAACAAAGTGAAATGGGACAAGGGCTGGCTGTATGATAATATTCACTGAAGTTGTTGACCAAAATTCTCTTTTTTTCAATTTTTTAACGTTTTTTAAAAATTTATTTTAGAGAGACAGAGAGAGGCAGCACAGGCAGGGGAGGGGCAGAGTGAGAGGGAGACACAGAATCCAAAGGAGGCTCCAGGCTCTGAGCTGTCAGCACAGAGCCCGATGAGGGGCTCAAACCCACAAACTGTGAGATCATGACCTGACCAGGTGCCCTGACCAAAACTCTTAATCCGTCTTCATTGAGTCCATTCAGGAGACTTTAAAAATAAATGTAATATAGTATATTTTAATTTTATTATTCCTGTAACATTCAAATTCCATTTATTTTATAAATAAGGTAAAACATTACTTTTAAAAGATGTTTATTTTATAAAGTAAAACATAAAAACCTTGACATTTGACAAATTCTAGCATTTCCCCCCTCTATCCCTATGCAAATTTGTCAAAAATTTTTTTTTAATTTTTTAAATTTATTTTTGAGAGACAGAGAGAGACAGTGCGAGCAGGGGAGGGTCAGAGAGAAGGGGAGAAGCAGGCTCCAGGCTCTGAGCTAGCTGTCAGCACAGAGCCCAACGTGGGGCTCGAACCCACGATCCGGGAGATCATGACTTGAGCCGAAGTTGGATACGTAACCAACTGAGCCACCCAGGCACCCCTCAAAAAATTGTTTTAATGTTTATTTATTTTTGAGAGAGAGAGAGAATGAGGGTGGGAGGGGCAGGAGAGGGGAGACACAGAATCCGAAGCAGGCTCCAGGTTCTGAGCTATCAGCACAGAGCCTGATGTAGGGCTCAAGCTCACAAACTGAGATCATGACCTGAACCAAAATTTAACCAACTGAGCCACCCACGCACCCCCCAAAAAATTTTTTTAAAGCTCTATCTATATATTCATTTCATTACTTCAAAGACAAATTATTTTTGTAGTGTCAATTATCTTTCACTATAATATGCTAATTATTAAATTTATAATTGCTGATGTTTTAAAATGATAGTGTCAAATAAGTTAACCTAATATTTATGATATTTAAACTACTTGTTTTCTATTAATTTTAAGAAAAAAATTTAAACTTAAGATTATGGGCCTATATTTTAGTTTTCAACAAGACACTCATAAGTGAGAATGTTAATAGACTTCTTAGACAACTACTAAATTAGTTATAGCCTTTTCTCAAAAGCTAAGCTGACAAGTGAACTAGAATCTTCCAAGCTCATAGGCTAACAAATAATGTGGTAAATTACTAACTTAAGCAATTATCAAAAATTTGTCCAAAGCTGAGCTTTACTCGTGCATGCATTCACTCAATCATGTATTAACCTAACATTTGAATAGGTTCCGTGTAAAAGCACTGTGCTGGCTGCTGGGAAAAGTAGTTGCGTTTCCTCAGATGTGCTAGATTTTGTCACGGCGACATGCTTCCGCATCTAATATTCTTCCTGAAATGACTTTCTCTTTTTGACTGTGGATTGAGTTCCTACCCAATTCCTAGTTCTCTCTTGAAGCCTTCTCTGCCTCCCCCTCTCTCTTATAGGCAGGTGGACCCAATTTCTTCCCTACGCCTCTGTACAAATCAGAGATGTGCCTCTCTGATAGCACTTCTTTGCACTGCCCTAGAACTCCGTGTGGTGTTTGCCGCCGCCGCCATTACTGTATTTACATGACTTTATTCCCAAATACACTTTGAATCTTTTCATGGCGAGGCATAACTCTAATTAATCTTCAGCTGCCTAACACTTACTTAATAAGTGAATGAATCATCCATAAACAGTAGTAATTATAAAAATTATAGAGGATAACAGACATTTATGTACCCACTTCCCAACTTAAACAATATTACCAGTAGAGCCCCATCTCCCCAGGTACCCCCCCAATTTCTTTATTTTCCTTCCACACCGGAGATGTCTACCATCTATGCCTATGCATTTCTTTAGGCTTCTATGTATATATCCTTAAAAACATATATATACTTATAAATATATGTGGTTGATATTCATAATCCAGTATTTACAGACATCATTTATTTATGTATCATACTGCAATTAACTTTTTTGCTCAATATTGTGAGACATTTGTATTTATCACATATGTAATATTTGTGCAGTTTGATACTTATAACTATCATTTATTTATCTTTAACAGTTGTATAGTATTCTATTGGATGTATGTATCACAGTTATTGAGTAGTCTTCCATCGTATGGCCACAGTACAGTTTGCTTATCTATTGACCAGTTGAAGGATATATTGATTATTGGTTATTTCTAGTCTTTGGTTATAGTAAAGCCAATATAGTCCATGTTTCATGTATGTGTGTGTGTGTGTGTGTGGACATGTTTTTAGCTCTTCGGGGAATAAGAATAGAATAGCTGGTTTATATGGAACGTGTATATTTATCTTTTCTTTATGTTTTTTATTTATTTTCTGAGAGGCAGGGAGAGACAGTGTGAGCAGGGGAGGGGCAGAGAGAGAGGGAGACCCAGAATCTGAAACAGGCTCCAGGCTCTGAGCTCGCGGTCAGCACAGAGCCCGACACGAGACCCGAACCCACGAACTGCGAGATCATGACCTGAGCTGAAGTCGGACGCTTAACCGACTGAGCCACCCAGGCGCCCTAGTGTATATTTATCTTTATGAGAGGCTGCCAAATTTTTTTCAAAATAGCTGTTCCATTCTATATCTTCCTATTAATGTATACATTTTTCCTTTGAAACGAATTTAACCCAGACTGCGGGTACGGGACAGATCTCACTGGATGTTATTCTCCAGATGGCTACCCAGTTGTTCCATCACAATTTATTGCCACACATGTATTCCCTTCTGATTTGAAAAGCCATCTCTATCATATTCTAAAACTCTACCTCTGTTTGCATTTATTTTTTTGACTTCTTATTCTGCCCCATCGATAGCTCAATATGATGCATGAAAAATGATTCATGCCCACATTTCCCAAGTTATTGATGTTTTGATTTAAAACACAGGAGGGATAGTTCTCTATCATTGATGTTCCTTTTAACTTTTTGCTTGTTTACTTTTCCATATCAATTTTTGAATCATTTCATTGAGTTACAAATAATTTCTTTTTATTTCTTGGGGAAAGTTTGCATCTGTGTGGTTCTTAGCCCTTCTATCTAGGAATATGATTTTCCTTTATATTGACTCAAGTCTTCATGGACAGATGTGACCTCTGTAAGTTGCCAGAACTCTCCATCACTGGGCTCTTCCTTACTTTTTGGCCTATTCATTTCTCAGTTCCAGGATGCCCCAGGCTGTCCAGGTCTCAGAAGTGTTAAACATGTTCTTTCTATTATCTCTCATTATTTTTCTTCACATGGCTAATTACTCTTCATTCCTTAAGATTTGACTCAAATAACACCTCATCATAGGGTATTCCCATCACTGCCTTATTGACATAGACCATCTCATCCCCAGTTTCTCACTTGCTTTCAGATTATTGTTGTATTTTCTGTTGAATGCTTATCATTATTGGAAGCATGGCTATTCATTTCTCTACCTATTTATTTTCCAAATCTGCCAATGAGTTTAAGCCACCGTGAGCATAGGGGTTGTTGTCTTCTGGTTTCCTGCAGGGTCACCAATGCTGGGAACAATGCCTGGCACTTAGTAGGTGTGCAACACATATTAAGTGAATGAATGGGAGGCCTTTTTCTCAGCTCCAATAACCGTCTTCACTCTCTTGCTACTACTACTTATCCAAACAGTGTGGGTGGATTTTTTTCCTTGAAATTATTTGACTGCCTGAGAAAATCAGTGAAGTAATAACTTGTGACTTTTCCAGCTGAGCACCAGACTCAGGGGTCAGCAGAGTGAGATCCCCTCTGCCACTCAGCCTTCTCCTTCCTGTCTCTCAAGCTCGGTCTTTGGTCTTAGGCTGTGTTGATATGACTTACAGGACCACCAGCTGTGACTCCTTGAGGCAACAGAGTAAAAGGACTGAGCAGAATACATACCCCAAACCACAAAAGGCACAATTTGCTGTGATTCAGCTTCTGACAACTGGAAGTAACTAATCAGAAAGCGATCTGCAGCAGTAGTTTCCATATCTGACCAATGATTGAGTCACATAGAATGTTTTCACAAATAGAGCCATTTGAGCCTCCCCCCATTCCTACTGGATTAGAACCCCTGCGGCTCAAACACAAGCAAACAGCACCCACCAACCTCACTCTGTGGGACTCTGATTCTTTTCTATGTTGGGAACCACAGTAAACTGAACTAGGCAGTTGACCAAAGTAGAGAAGATGTACATGATGAGTGTGAATCTTTGATAAGAACCCACATATTTTAAATGTTTATGAGATTGTTCAATTGATGGTAAAACAATAAGCTTAAATTATAACTTCATTTTTTACATTAATGAAAACATTCTGTGGAGACTGTACAACACCCACAGATGAGAATAAGCCTTTACAACAAATACGGTGGATTCTGCCACTTACCCGGCCTGCCTGCTCTGCGGCCAGAATATTGTATTGCTTAGTTCAGTGTCTAGAAATGTGTTGCTAGTTAGAAATACAGGCTCCTGTGGTTCATGGTAGGGATGTTAAGTCAGAATCCCTAAAATAGGGAGCCCAGGAATCTGAATTTTTCTATAATCCTTAGGATGATCTCTTTTCCACACTAATATTCGAGAACCATAAAAGCATAGGTTTGGGACTTTAGGCTAGCTGGATTCAGATGGTTCTAGCAGTGTGGCTATGGCTAGGTTTCCAACCTCTGTTTTCTCATCTGTAATGTGAGAAATCAGCAGTACCTACCTCAAAAGATTGTTGTGCAGAGTGAGGGCAGCACTGCAAAGTCCTCAGGGTAGTGCCTAGAAGAAAACACACTCAGCAAATATCAGATCTTAGTCTTATTAACCATTGGCTTTTTGTTTGTCTTTATCTGGAAATTTCCATTTGTCCTATAGCAATATCTCAAGTGGTGGTTCTCAAAATGTGGTCCCCAGACCAGCATTGTCAACAACCACCTAGAAACTTACTAGAAAAAAAAAAAAACTTGAATACCACCCAGACATACTGGATTAGAAACTCGGGGTGGGACCCGGAAATTTCTGAGCCCCCAGATGACTGCTGCATGCTAAAGTTTGAGGGTCACTGACTTAAGGAGGTTGATTAATAAAAGGATTAATTGGAAACAAATGTAACCATACCGTGAAATAAACAATATACTAAACAGGTTACTAAACAGTTAATTTTAGAACATGCACTCTTCTTCACATACGTATCACACATCACCCATCCACCCCCTCTGCGCACGCACACACACACACACATATGTTCAATTTAAACTATGAAGAATGCAGGTGTGTTTCTCCAACTGATGCTACTATCCCCACAGACCCACATCTGCCCTGGTTCTATATTATCTGTTGTTGCTCTTCTGTACTCCACTCTTCTCTATTTTCACAGTAGTGTCCCCCGGAATAAATACTTTTTTGTATCAGATGACAGTGTAGAATAGACAGGGTGTAGACAATCAAGAAAGATAGACATGATATGAACCCAACTCAGTCTGTGATGTTGGGCAGATTACCTAAGCCCTCCGAATTCTAGGTTCCTTATTAGATAAAAAGGGAGAAAAGCACCAGCCACGAAATTTTCTTGTGAAGATTAAATGTATGTAAATTATCTAGCACAGTGCCTGGCTCATACTGAGTGTCAAATAAACGGTTGCTAATAACCTAGTTGCATATAAATTTTAACATAACTGAGCAGTAGCTACTGTTAGTATTTTGTTTATAGAGCATTTACCAAAAATATATACTATTTATTCTGTCTGTTCCTATTTGCACAGAAATTTAGGGTTAAGAGGTACAATTGCCAAATAAATACTCAGCCAGCTGTCTATAGATCTCCTAGGTACTGTCAAATTTCACCCGATTATAGCTGCTTGAGGTTCAAGGTTTAAGAGATTCATGCTCACGACGTGTAGTTTACTGGAGTGAGCAGGCACAAAGTACAGTTGCTTAACTGCAATCTATGTTTGGAGTCACCACACCCTGATCCTGTTGTCAAATGTATTTACGACATTAAATTTGCCTACAATCTGACACCATTCTATCACTAGTTAGACTAGCAAGTGACAGTCCCTAGAGTCTTTATCTTTATCGTACATTCTTCATAGCAGCTGCTTCTTATCTCAGTGGCCAGAAGATCAGTTGCAAAGCATTTATTAGAATATTCTTTTGGTCTTGCTCATTTAAGCTGAGAAGGCTGTATCACTGAGGACCAGACTCCAGATACATGTTCAGAAAAACCCTCTAATACCAAAATTACAGCCTTGAGCCAATTGCTTCATTCCCTTTACTCTCAGAGATACTCAGTTCAGTTTCTTCATTTATAAGATGGCTAGGTCAGTTTTGGTAAGTATTCTGTGAACAGTTGAAAATAATATGTGTCCTTACCTTGTTTTACATATGTCAAACTTGACGTTTGGATTGGATTTCTACATGTGTTATTCCGATTTTCTATACCCCACCTTATCTTTTGGCTTGCATATTTCATCAGCTATAGAGATTTGTTAAAATACTTCTTTCCCTGCATAGGGGCACATGTTACCCCAGTGTTCATAGCAGCAATTTCAACAATAGACAAATCATGGAAAGAGCCCAAATGTCCATCAACTGATGAATGGATCAAGAAGATGTGGTTTATCTATACAATGGAATGCTATATGGCAATGAGAAAGAATGAAATCTGGCCATTCATGGCAACATGGATGGAACTAGAGGGCATCATGCTAAGTGAAACAAGTCAGGCAGAGAAGGACAGATACTATATGTTTTCACTCATAAGTCTAACAGTAGAAACTTAACAGAGGAACATGGGGAGGGGAAGAGGGGTAAGAGTTAGGGAGAGGGAGGGAGACAAATCATGAGAAGCTCTTGAATACTGAAAACAAACTGAGGGCTGAAGGGGGAGGGGGACATGAACATGGAGGAGGGCAAAAAAATCTCTTTCCATAAGGTGAATCTATCTTTTGGATTGCATACCAATTCAGAATTGTTACATCTTTTTGGTGGGTTGATTCCTTTATCATTGTGAAAAGTCACTCTTTTTGCCTTGATGTCTACTTTATATGATATCTATTTTGTATGTTATATATGGGTTTTTTTTGGAAAGAGTGGCCTGATTTATACTTCTAATCCTTTGACAATCAACCTTTGTTTTTTTACTAAAGATCTATGTCTTGTAAGTAGCATATGATTAAGTTTTGTTTTCAGAGATTTTACTGCACTGTGCTTGGGGGTGATTTTCATTGTATTAATCCTGCTTGGGAATTCATATAGCAGCAGTAATTATTATTATTATTATTATTATTATTATTATTAAAATACTTTTTAAAATTTAAATTGAAGTATAAAATACATAGAGAATTCATGCAACACATGAACTTTCACAAGCTAAATATAACTTTGTATTATAGATCAAGCACCCCAATCAAAAAATATATATCATCATCATGATAGATATAGTCTATCATCAAAATATATATGCATATATATATATATATATTGCCCATAAGCATCCCTCATGCTCTCTTCTAGTTTCTATTATCCCAAAATAATCACTATCTTGATTTCTAACAGAATATATTAGTGCTGGTACTTTGTATGATTCCATATATACAGCTTCTTAGTTCTTTGGATTTCTAACTTCCATCACCATCAGAAATTTCCCACTCATCATATCTTCAAATATCGCTATTGCTTCATTCTCTTTCATTCTTCTTCCCTGACTCCTATTACACACATATTAGACCTTTTAATTATATCATTTACATTTCATCTTTTCCCCCCTCTGTGTTTCATTCATATTTTCTATTGAATTATCTTTCAGTTCACTAACCCTTTCTTTTAATTTGTCTAACTTGTTGTTAAGCCCATCTATTAATTCTTCATTTAGGTTCTTGTTTCCAGTTCTCTGGGAAAATTCCCTATCATGTTATCTATATTTTAGCATATTAATAGTAGCTACTTGTAAATTCATGTCTGATAACTTGAATCTATAAATCTTTTGTGTGTTTGTTCCTAGGAAGTTTTTTCCTTCTCTTCTTTGGGTTCATTCTGTTATTCTGTCTTATGGAATACATTGTATATTTTTCCTGAGTGCTCCATATAAGTTATGAAAACATTTAGAGATAATGATGTTACATTTAAGCTAGGGACAGATAACCCTTAATCCAACTAAGAATTGATCTGATTTGAAACTGGATTTCAGTCTCAGTGAGAGTTGGTCCACTTGTTTATCCCCACTATTGGGCTATAGTCCTTCGTTAATTCCAGGGGAAGGTCCAGAGCATTCACCGGAATCTCCCCATCTCTGTGAGACATATACTCACATTTTTGCTTGCTCCCAGTTACATAACACTGCCTTAAGCTCTGCCCAGCTTCTCAACCTCTGTCACCTCTAGAGAATGAGCAAGTACCTCAAAGAGAAAAGTGGCAAATGTTTGGCTCATTTCTTTGAGCACTTTGATTCCTTGCGGGATTGTGAGCCCTTAAGCTCCCTTTTACATCTCTGAAGCTTTCAGACAGATTAAAAACAAAAAACTAACCTTTCCAGTTGTTCACAGAAGGAGAGTTGGTCTGCAAAATGCCACTCTGTAACTACTAGAAGCAGAAATCTCTAGGGCCCATTTTGAGAATTTATTTTATTAGCGTACAATCTTCTTTACGTGGACTTTTACTGCAATCAGTGCAATGAAATGCTTTGAAAGTAGACAACTTTCCCCACTAGAGGCTACCATGATGTATTTTGGATGCCTGCATGGATCTTTTATCAAAATTGAAAAAACAAATTATTTTAAAAATTAGGTCAGTGAGTGCCCTAAATATTTATTTATCCAAAACATCCTAAATAATGATGCAGAACCAAACTACCTATGCAAGACCCAGGTCTCTTAAGGCAAAACTTTTACAGAGTCAATTGCTATCACAGCCACTGTCTGACTGACTGATTTAACTCAGAGATCCATAAAATAAGATAAAATCTTTTAATTATGTGAAATAAAAATCTAGTAGGAACTTGGGTAGTTTCTCTTTAAAATCTATTTTTTATGTGTCAAAATTGTATTCTGTGAGAATAATTGTTCCCTTATAATACCCTAAGTGAAGATTCATACTTTGGGAGATAGAATCTGCTTACATTTTCTTCTTCTTTCTACCATCAAAAATAGTGAGTCTTATACCCGTCTTACAAGATGTGTTATAAAAGGCCCAAGAAAATACTTTCATGATGTTTTCAAATCATTTTCTTTGGGGCCCTCAGAGATTGACAGCCTGGAAAGAGTGGGGGAAATGCAGTGTTCTTTATTTGAAATTAAATAGAACACCTTAGAATCTCTGAAATTGTCAGGAGACTTTGTGAAAAGACATTCTTATGTACGCAACTGCAGGTCCATCTGTTGTTTTAATTTGTCTCCCTAATAATTCCCGGGAGTTTCACTTGGTTTGAATATTGGAATAAACAGAAATGAATCAGGCCATTTTCTTTTAATATTAATCCAAAAATTCAATGTGGTATATTAACCATTACCTACATCCCTTCAAGGTTGTTTGATTTCATTAACCTTCACAATATTCCAATTAAATACAAGTATATTCATTTTATCATTTATACTTGATCTCTTTAGATAATCAAACTCTGCAATTTTAGTGATTTTAGATGCAAATGCCATTATAAATCATAGAATATTTTTTCTTTTAAAACAGCATCACATATTTTAATAATATAGCAGTTATTTATCACAGGAGTGGAACCATCTATTTTTTATTATGTCTTATAATTTGATTAAAAATCTCCAATATATTTTAATACTTTTAAAAGACCATTTAGCTATGCTTCATTCAATATATCTTGTGATTTGAAAAATATGTCCTATACCCAAAGCTCCCAATACGTAGGTTACATAATGCCACTCATATGTTATTCATCTTTCTCCAAGCATACTTTTTATTCTGATGAAAGGTCTGCAGCATGTTTTCAACAATGGTTATGAATTTAAAACATTAAGCACCTTTTCTTCTCCGAGTTATGACCAAGTACCTGTGCACAAGTTCTTAGGGCCACAAGTCAGCCTGATCCACTGCTATAATTTTGCAGAACACTAAGTATAAGCTGCAAAAGATCCACCTTTCATTAGCTATCCACACCCCTTCAGCTAGAAGAATTATTTTCCTGCTGCTTCCAGGTGTGAAGACCTAATCCAAGTGCCATGTGAGGGGAGAAAAACAAGTAAAAATGAAGTGAAACTGAGGGTCCTCTTTCCTTTGAGAATTCCGGGCTCTCTTGCTTACCCCTCCCCCCAGCCCCCAACAGCCCCAGTCTGTGGAAAAAGGGCCAGTGCCGAATAAATTTGTGCAAGAAAATGAACAAGCAAAGGGAGCTGATCAGGTTGCACAGTCAAGGAGAACCAAGAGTCAAAAGTCATGAGTCTGAGATTTCACGTCTGACCTCTTAGAAAGGAAAACCCAACTTTGGAACTCACTGCATTTTTCATTGCCTTTACTCAAGTCCTGAAATTTAAAATGTTGTGTAGGGGGAGGGAGATAAATGGAGGACGAGATATATAAAACATTGCAAGGTGTAGGCACCAAAGGGGAGAAGAAGAAACTGAAACCAGGGAAACTGAATAGAGGAGTCAGGCTCTGACCATCCAGAGTATTGATGAAAACAAATTGTGTGCACACAGGAGTATTTGTTTTATTTTAGTCAAATTAAAAGGTTTACTTCCAGTAAGTTATCATATTGGCCATTCCGAGACGTGATATACTTTGGAATGCACTGCTGTAGTCTAAGCCATAGGGGACATTTTTGGTGACTCTGTTCCCAGGGAGGGCAGGGCTCGAACAGCCTCGAACTGCCTCGTACCGGAAGCATTGGGCAGAGGCAGCGTGCTAAGAACTCCCAATGTGCCAATATTGGAAAAGAGGAAATTCGGTTAGAAAGGAATTAAGTTAACAGTGTATTGACCAAGGGAAATACTCGGCATTAATCGGGTGGCATCCTGAAAGAGACAGCCATGTACTACACGTGTTTGTCAGAGGAGGCTGTAAGCTTTGATTTGTCTTTGCTCTGTCTGAATTTGCCATGATCTGTTCACAGCAGATCTAAGTGAATCTCCCATAAGGGAGCATTTGCCTTGAGCCATGGGAGAAAGGGAGGAGGTGCTTTCTGTGAGTTGGGCATTGGGAGGCCAAGAAGAGCCAAATAAATAGAGTAGAGAGACTAAAATACACAGAGTCCAATAATATAAGCCCAACCATAATGATGACAAGCTAGTGTTCCTGAAAGAAAGACTGATTTAACTGGTTGAGAGGTAGCGTGAGGAGGAGAGGGATGTAGCATCGAAAGGTAGTTTACTTCCTGGTTACAACTGACTTTAGCACTCCAGTAACAAATCTGGGCGTCCGGCTGTTGCCAATGGGAAGCTTCAGCACATTTTTTGAGTCAAAGCCTCTGACTGAAGGATTATTTAAACATTAAATTGATGAAGCACTCTTGGATGGCTCAAAGAAGGAAAATGAGTACCAACAAAGCTACACTTATGAGAATATGGTAGAAGTTGGAGGGATGTGAGCTTAATTAAGGCGAGGCTTAATTGCTGCCATGAAGCAGGAAGGAAAGGATGCAAGAGAGAGAGAAGCAATGAGAAACAACAAGCTTTGGTGTCTGAATATATTTGGATGGAAAGATGGAAAAACAAATAGAATATGCTAAAGCAGTGAGCACAAAAATGTGCCAGGATTTTTGACACTGTTGTTGGGGGAGGGTGTGTGCACTACCCTTTTGATCTCATCAAACTACTGTTTGATGAGCTGCCACCTTCTTCCTTTTATCTTATGTGCATATATTCTCCAAACGCCATCGAGTTGGCATAGCCAGCTCTAAGGTTTCAAGTTTAGGAGATTAGAAAAAGCACCTAGTAATTCTGCACTAAGTAAAGGGAAAGGAGGGCACAAGAAAAGACACATGTTGTGTTTTCAAGTGCTGAAAAAAAATCTTTAAAAACCCATTTACTTCTCATCTTCTATGCTCTTGGGTCAATTCTGTTCTTTAATTCTCTCGGTCAACAGAAAGAGGTGAGTCTGTTTCATTTTGATTTCTAGTCAGTTTCCCTTTGTGTATTTCCATGCACAAGCACAAAAAAGAGCAGCCTATCGATTTTTGGTCAAATAATCCATACAGCATATCATATTTTGTGCCATCGCATATAATGCCTCTTGTCTACAGTTCTCAGGGTGCTTTGCAAGTGGCTCATGGCTCAGAGCACATGGATCAGGCTGCCTTCTTGAATTACACTATCAGACTCTTCAACCACCGTTGCAAATAACACGTATGATAATCTAGAATATTTTGCTCGTGTCTAATCCTATGCACTTTCTGGTCATGTGATTCTTGAAAAACCAAACTTCACACTTGTAAGTTAGCACTTCCATTTTTTGATAATTTTCTCACACGCGAACAGTGGGCCAGGTCTTCTTACGTGCAGGTTAATGTACCATGAAAATCCATTCACTGACCAAAAAATACCATTAAGAGTTTTATGGCTTTGGGAAAAGTTTGAAACAACGTAAATGTACCCACCGATGTTCACATGAGTAATCTGAGGTCCAGGGAAAACTCAATGACTTGCCCAAGGTAAACACATGTGTAACAGAATCCAGGACTCTGGACTGTCAGCTCTGGGGTTTTGTTCACCGCCAATCAACTAGCGAAATCATTATGGAGAATCATCATTTCTTTTTCACATTTTAGGGGTTTCTGATGCAGATGGATGCTGTTCCCAGAAACTCCCAGTCCAACCACATTGCATTTATGACTCCAAGTTAGTGAAAAAGGAACCTGTCAGGTTTATGAACTGAAACCATCTCACAGGCGATGGGAAGGTCTCTGCCTGAGCTCCTCTGATACGTTTGGTTCCAGCCCCCATGGGGAATTTCACATGGAGTCTTTTGACAGAGTTTTGCTCCTTGGTTCATCTTTTTGTGGCTCTTCTCCCAGCTATGGTGGTGAACGCTTGAAGACTGTTAATAAGACATGTGCAGGGGACAGAGAGGTGCATAGTAAGTTCTGAATTTAGTATTGAATGTAGGCTGGAGCAAAAGAGAGTCCAAGGCAGCTCAAAAGGGTAGGGGGTCCTCATTACTACAATCATCAGCATTTATTCAACTACTATTAAGCATCAAGTACTGATGTAGATACTTTCATATACAATTTTATTTAATCCTCACAGTAGCCCTTAGTGGCTCTCTTAGTTCACGCTCCCCTAGACAATGACCCTGAGACAAGCATTCAGGGCAAGCAGCTTGTCCGGGAGGTGGTCCCAGGGAACACCGCCGGAAGAGCAGGGAGGTGAGACAGAAAGGAAAGAATCAACACAAGGTGCCCGATACTGCAGATTATGATTAAGTGTGACAAGAACTTAATCTCTGACACTTCCGGCCTGCTGCGCACACGGCCAGAGCAGCTTTGGTGACCGGAGAAAGCCCTTAGGCTTATTGTCTCACAATTCTTGAGGCTGGGAGATCAAGGTGAAGGTGCAAACAAGGTTGGTTTCTCCTGAGGCCTCTCTCCATGGCTTGTGGATGACTGCCTTCTCACAGTGTCCCCACATGGCCTTTTTTCTCGGTGTGCACACATCTTTTGTGTCTCTTCCTCTGATTATAAGGACCCAATCAGTTTGGATTAGGGTCCAGCTATATGACCTCACTCAACATTAACTGCCTCTTTAAAAGCTCTGTCTCCAAAGACAGTCACTTTGGGGATTATGGCTTCAATCTATGAATTTGGGAGAAACACAGTTCAGTCTAAAACTGCACTGAATCCCTTACTATTCAAATGAACTTCTGTAAAAATATGCATTGTCCTTTCTGATACTATTCACTCAGATAAGCTTTAAGCTTTCCCTCTGAATTTGTCACACCCAGTTATAATGCGCATATATATTTCTATTCATGATTACCCTGTTGTGGCGGCCCAGCCAAAATCAGCACTTTGCAAGGTAGGGCTTTGTGCCTCTAGGAAAAAACAGGATTGAATGCAATGCTGAAGTATGTCAGGAAGGCAAATGCTATTAAATATTCGTCGACATACGAGACTGTTTACCAATGGAGACCAATTTCAAATATGAAAATCAGTTAAGTTCTTGCAGACTAAAGAAGAACAGAAGGAAATTTGGGAGAACTTCTAAATTCTATAACCCATTCCTTCTGATCATTTAAAATCCCACTAGCTTCATAGAAAATTATACAGCTAAGCAATAACACTAAATTGTAAGCAGTATTCCTTGTGATAATAATTAATGTGATTATTCAGGTAACTGCTGTCAAATTTTAGAACTACGGAGATTAACAAGGAACAATGGGCACAAAATAAGAATTATGAAAATATGTCCAAGCTGACAAGAGTCGACTTCAATTTACTTCACAAAGCTGCCTGACCATGAAAGATACATTACAGTAGGCTGAAATCTGTTAATAAGTTTTTCTTGTGCAGGCCTGTTGAAGTATTTCAACAATTTTTTTAGTGTCAAGTAGAAAAGCATACACATCTAGAAATACTAAGGACCTGAGTCATAATGATATGGTGGTTTTGTCACTAAGACCTAGTTTTACTTCACTCCTAAGAAAATTTTTTTAGAACAGAGCCTGATTATAACAGAAGACTGAGCTTAGTACTGAATTATAAATATTTACCAGTCATAACAAGACTAATTTTTAGTTTATGTAAACTGGGTATGTGAATGGATTTTCATGCCGAACGTAATTCTCCCTCCTGCCATTGGCTGTTATCACACAGGGCACACCAGCCTGTGTAAACCTCAATAGATTTGCTTTGGCCTAGATGTGAAGAATTTGAGGCTTGGAATAAAAGATAGCACTTTGCAGGTAAAAATAGCTTTGAGATTATATTGTCTGTCCTCCCTCTAGTGACACACCATGCCATGTTGCCTCCGTGTCATGGTCATGGAAAACCATGAGGACAGTAAAAGAGGACTACCACTGGACTGTCAGGAACCCTGAGATCTGGCTCTGGCCTTCCTACTTAATGGCTGAGTGAAATTAAGGAAGAGTGAGCTCTGCCGTCAGGCACATATGAATTCAAATCCAAGCTCTCCCATTCATCCTCTGGGGGTCTTGGGGCCATAGGGATAAACAAAGATGCAATAAATCTCAGACTGTCCTCTAGGGAATATTTTTCTGTTCATTTGCTCTGTAAAAGAACACAATTCTAGGGTTCAAAGAGTAAAAAAATTTATTAAAAAAATTCACAACAGGTAAAATAATTTTGCGTTGAAGTCATAATGGCAGCTCAGGCAAACCCACTGATGTCTGATCCTGCCTAATAGGGCCTTCCAAGGTCACGTAATAGACCGCCCTTCCTGTGGTAGGTAGTTTTATTCGTCATTTTGCCCAAGTGTAAGTACCCAGCTATTCCATCACATACCAGTGAAGGCATTTTGTGCACGTGGTCAGTGTCCATAATCGATTGACTCTAAGGAAAGGAGATTATATTTGATAATCTGGGCGGGCCTCATCCAAGCAGTGGAAGGCATTAAGGACAAAATTGAGGTTTTCTTGAGGAAGAAACTCTGCCTGTGGACTGCAGTACCTGCTCCTGCCTAAGAGTGTCCAGCCTTCTGGCCTGCTCTGTACATTTCAGACTTTCCAGCCCCCATCACCAAGTAATCCAACTTCTTGAAACAAATCTCTTTATATTCTACTTTAGCAGCCTCCTGGTTCTGTTTCTCTGATTGAAACCTGACTGATACTCCTCCATGACCTGGGCCTTAGGAACATGTAAATTAATGAGAAGTAAATCTGGAATTCGGATGTAACAACATTGGAGGAGGGGATCCTGTGGAACGAGAAACATGTTCTCAACAGGAACAGATGGAGAGGGAATGGGGAGGCTGAGATTACAGAATAAGAGCCTGGTGTCCATAAGAGGGGCCGCTGTGGAGAGTAACCTGTTTGTGTGTTAGTGTGCTGAATTACATAGTATCCTCCAGAATTCACATCCATCCAGAACTTCAGCATGTGACCTTATTTGGAAATAGGATATTTAGAGATTTAGTTAAGAATCTCAAGGTATAATCACCCTGGATTTAGACTGGACCCTAAATCAAATGACTGATGTCCTTATAAGAGAAAGGACACAGAGACACAGCCACACAGGGAAGAAGGCCATGAAGAAGACAGAGGCAGAAACAAGAACCATGGTGCCACCAGCCAAGGAAGGCCTGGAGCCACCAGAAGGTAGAAGAGACAGGAAGGCTTATACCCTAATGCTCCCAGAGTAAGCATGGCCTGGATGACACCTCTATTCAAGACGGGTGGCCTCCAGAACTGAGAGATGATGTATTTCTGTGAGTTCGTGGCACCCTGTTGCCACAACCCTAAGAAATGAAGACAGTTCACACGATGCTTACAAACTGAATGAGGTTGCTTCCAGTTTTCATTCAGAGGCCAGTTGAGGTAATAAAACACGGAGATCCAGCAATGTCAAGTTCTGATCTTCCTTGGACATGAAACACCATTGCCATGAACATGTCTTCCAGGGAATGTTGCCTCTGATTGTGAACATCTACTGCCTCAGGACCAGGAATGGATTATCAAACAGAGAGAGAGAGAGAGAGAGATGACTGATGGTCATTCTCTCCCCTTCTTTGTTTATATTTGAGACAAAATATAAATACATGTTAGACATATTTATATAAATTTATAGTTTTTTGTTTATTGCATCTATAAATAAGTCTGTTCATGTCTTTGGTAAGGATTGTTTAATTCCAGTGAAACACACAGTATGATGTCCCCTTGCCCAGTTCCCACAAAAGCAGACTGCGAGATGGAGATTAGCCTGCAGAAAGTTGCTAGGGAGGGGTTTTGGGGATTGACACTGGCATTGCGGAAGACGGAGAAAAGGAGAGGGAGCAGCATTGGCAGACAGAAAAGTTGGACTGTCACACACTCATAGCATGTCATTGCATGGCCTTAGTCAACACCACCCCCCCAACAGGTAGCTTGCATACTGAAGTGGGCCTTGAAAATTGGCTTATGAGTTCTTTGGATATGGGCTGGCCCTGTTCAGTTTCAGCAATTCTTGAGGGCAGCAGCTAGGAGAGTAAGACCTTAGGTCTTCAAGAGGGATCTCAGGGCAGTTCAGCGTCCTTGGCAGCAGGCTGCTGATAAATGGAAAAGTCAGTCTCTGAATTAAACTTGATGGAAAATTATCCTAGAACATTTAACCCAAGTCATCAGAGACTTGTCGCCTATGAAATAGGTAAGATGATAAGTTAGAGACTGCATATAAAAACACTTAACATATCACCTAGTATATGGCAGCTAATAAAAACTAGTTTTATTGAAATTATTTGTATCAGGGCAAGTTGTCTAGACAAGGACAAGAGGACCGTCTCTATAAGTGACCCTGACATCCAGTGAAGGACCAAAACCATTTGGGGAGACCTGGGTGCAGCTTCCGGTTCTGTGGACCTGCTTTCAGTCCCTTCATGGGTCAGTTTCATAATCGCAAGGATCTTCACTTGTAAAGCAGAGCCTTGGAATACAGATTACTAGAATACATTTCACCTCAAATATTACAGCATGTGACAATTCACAAATTTCACCGAGCTGCTAAGTGCTGGCCTGATGGCTGTCTCATAGTTACCTGGGGGGTGCATGCCCAGCTGGACAGTGAGATCTACATCCCATCCAGGAAGAGAAAAATCTAGCCTATAGGTAAAGAATAGTCAAATTGCCTCATTTTAATCCTGGTTCTACTACTTAGAAGTTGTGTGACCTTAGGCAAGTTATGTAATCTCTACTTGCCTCCCTTTTCTCATGTACAGGATGCGAATAACATCCCTGACCTTGGAGGACTGTTAAAAGGTGTAAATGAGTTCATACGTGTACGATGTTTGGAACAGTGCCTGGCCCATTCTCAGCACTGCATAAATGTTAGACATTATTGTTGTTGTCTGAGTTTTGTTAGGACTGAGGTGGTCCCTAGAATTCAATGCCACCCATTCAGAACAGCCTGGACAGGGAGAGGGGACAGTTTAATTGTCTTTTTCTGAATGTTAGTTTGACAATAAGTACACTCATAAAACTGGCATTTTTTAATAACCATTTGCTCAGACCATTATCCCCTTGGGACTATAAATTAGGAAGGAAAAGAACAAGGTCATCTTAAAGAGGGGAAAAAAAATTTACAAGAAATCTATTGGAGTTGCTAAGGAGCAAGAGACCAATACGTTTTTAGCTATTAATGCAAATTCCGCACACGATGAATGTTCACTATAATGGTCTCCTTCCATCTCAATATGATATTCATTAAAGTCTTTTAATAGGTTATGGGAAATTTTGAAGAAGGCTTTATATAGAAAGTTAAATTTAGAGTGGATTTGGGGAGGATTCTATTTAAGTCATTGTTGGCATTTCAGTGTTGTTTTCTTCATTAGCAAGGTCGTTTACTTGAAAATGGGATCCTGCACTCTAATGACTTGGTTGTCCCTGCTGTCTGTCTTCTGCTCCAACTCTCCTTCCCCAAGTGCAAGTTCACAATGTGTCATGGAGAGGCTGATGCTCACAGATGCCTGTTCTCATACCAAAAGAAGGCACAAAAAAGACGTGTGAGATGAGAAGCAAATGAAAAAAGTGTGAACTTTACCCCTTTATGTTTCAAGAAAACTTTGGATATCCCACTATTTTTTTCTGTATGGTTTAGAATTCTAAAGGCAAAATAAGACTGTAAATCTCACAGAGCTGAATACTGTTTTGATTACTGTTACTCTCTGAGGAATGAAATTTAGTTCAAGCATTAGAGAGCTTGAAACCACTTGAAGCATCGAGAGAATTGCGTATTTAGATTTGCTTTATTTTTTAATTTGAAAGGTGTACTATGTAGCTTGCCTCTCCTCCATTCCACCGCCCCTCCCCTCCCGATTCACCAACCCTAAAATACCGTCATTCACCCTCCCCCCACACACACTCAAAAGAAGCATGCCTTGTGGGCTTTGCCATTAACTAGGTGGTGACTTTAGCAAACCTCTTTCCTTTTTTGAGATTTCAGCTGCAAAAATACGTTGGCAAAGTGGAGACGTAAGTGTGTTCATTACGCAGGCTCTCGAATCTTCTGCTTTACTGTTCTAAGATTCTTTTGGCTTTGTTTGAACAGAGTAAGACACTACAGCTTCCAGGGCGTTTCTCCTCTTTTTTAACTTCTTCTGCAGACACTCTGCGTATCCCTGGACTAGGTACTGTATAGACAATTGAATCAATGAACATAATTTCCTGCTTTTAATAAAGACACATTGTGATACAGAAGCATGCAAGGTAAAATAGCAGTAGTGACCAAGCAGAGCTCGGAAATGCAGGGAGATTTGATCACATGCAAGAGCCAAGCTGTTTTTAAAACCACAGGACCTTATTACTATCAGGTACCTTATTAGTGAATGGGATTGGCTCTCCGACATGTATTTATTATCTCACGTATGTCTGCTTTCATTCAGTAATGGCTGGCCTTTACTGTTGGGAGTACTGCGTTTCCCAAATGATTTTATCTTTCAGTACATAAGTTTCTTGAAGATCTTCTCCCCATTCCACCTATTTTGTATTTTTAACCGCTGACCTGTCTAAATGTATAAAAATAAAATGATGAAAAGTATATATCTTAATACAGCTCATCGTTTTGTTTCTTCATTATGTATCATTTGATTCATAAAATTTTGGGTATTTTTAATTGCAATAATCTATACTATGTATAGAGATATAATTATGTGATATTTATATAAACATTATATAAATGATGTTTATATAATTTATATATATACTTAAAAAGGTAGCTTGGGTGTTTAGAGAAATCTGAGATTTGTATTGCAGATAATAGCATAAGAATTCAAATTTTAACATAATTTATATGAAAGTAGTTATGCTTGTAAAATGTCTCCATACATCAATACAATTCAATAGTTTTCACAAAAAGAGAGCGCTTGGTAAATGTTATGTTTTTAAAAAAACCATTCCGTGTTGTAACTGGGACTTCATTAAAGTTTTCCCTCAACTTCATCTTTAACATGGACAGTTGTCTTCTAATTAGTTCAAACATTTCTATTTTATTTATTCAAGACAAAAGGACAAGAGATCTTCCTTAGAAGAAAAGGAGGGACAGGGTTACCCACCTAGTAGCTTCACCTCAGAGGGGTGGGTTTTCCTTCATAATTAATATGTTAGAAAAGAACTTTCTGACAAAGTCTGGGTCATTGTCACTGAGCAGTCCTATAGAGTCTCATCCATCATAAGCTTTGTTCTCAGAGCTTCTGGCCCTGCTTCCCCTCCCTCCCTTTCTTCCTTTTGGTCCTCTTCTGTCTGCCTTCTTTCCCCGGGAGATCTCATGATTAGGTCTTTCTGTTTGCAGTTTTAACTATATACATCCTTCAGACATCACATCGATGCAGAATGTTCTTCCTATACTGGGTACTCTTCATGTCCCGCATCCCAGAATTGGATATCTCATCCAGCATAATCACCAGTTGCAAAATTGATGAGAACAGGTCTCTGTACTAAATGCACCAATTCTCTGACCCCAGGCCACCCAGTACCAACAGCCACTCAGGCTTAAAACTGGTTTTTGTCATTGCCACATTGTTGTGCACTCCCCACATCCTCTAAATTTTAAGGCGTTCATTCATATATGAAGGCATTTTCCCCTTTCCTGGGTGTGTACTCATTTATTCAACCAGCCTGTATTAATAAAACTTCAGTATATAGGACATGGCTTACCTTGGTGCTTTAGAAACGGAAACTATAAATAAAGCGTGGTTTTGTTGATTTGTTCCTCTGAAACATATATTACATTTGCTCCTGTCATATCAGGCTTATTCCCACTTACCTACGTCAGATTACCTAGATATCTAGTTACCGATGAGTTTACTACCTTCCGTTTCTCCCCACCATTGCCAGAGTCATGTTCACAAAGAATACCCCAGATCATGTCACTCCTTTGCTAAGAACAAACAAGCAAACAAACAAAAACAACAAAAGAAAACAAAAACAAGGAAATAACAACAATAAAAATCCCGGGGTAAACGTACTCCCTAAAATCATGAGTAGGGGTTTTGGTGGGGTTGGTACCCCAGGCCAGAGGAATCCATGTGTAAGTTACCTTTACCATGAGACACTTAGCAATCCTCAAACTCCATAAAAACTGAGTTTTTAAAAATCAGTTTAGCTTTCTTATTTTCCCCAAATTAATGAGGTTTATCTACATATTTTAAATTGAAAAGTAGACACAGGAGAAACATGTTGGTTCATTATTAGGCTGAGGATGGAGAGAATTCAGAAAGGTTAATAATGCAAAAATGGCATTGCAATAGCCAGAGAACGGAGCGGGGGGGGGGGGGGGGGGGGGGGGGGGGGGGGGGGGGGGGGGGGGGGCGGAGTTCTCTCTGAGAAGAAAAGATGAGGTCATTCTTTACAGTGTGGGAGGAGACATTCTGCTTCCTGGGTCCCCTTTCCAGAGGACACGTGGCCCTTTGTTCAGAAAACTGCTCCTAGGTAGAGCAAAACAGAACAAAGTCTGCAATGCATGTGTCCATATAATAGTATATATGAGCCTGTTTGGGTTTTCTTTTGTTTCTCAATGATCCATTATGATGATTTTCTGTCTGCAAAGGCCTTTCTCCTTTGAAGGCTTCTTTATCTTACCTGTACTGCCCCTCCACCTCTTTCTTCCCTTCGGTTTGTAACACTTACTGTGGTGACCAACACTTGGTCAACATTGCATGACTTGTTTCACAAAATAAATTCTGCACCTTCATTTTTTTATCTGTTTAAGTTGACGATGCATCAAAAAGCAATTGATAACACGTAAAGCAATGATCAGATATAAACTAACCCAAGACACAGCCTCACGTTCCCTGAAAGGCTGGTGACGTTATACAAAAGATTATTTCTCTACAGAGACCCTGCCGCACAATGCTAGAAATTGCCCCTTGCTGTTCAGCATGCTTCTCGTCTTCCTCTTCGGGTTTTATAGCTAGAGGCAGGTGGCTCATTACAGCTTGCAAAGAGCTTCTCCAAATTCAATTTCTGGGTTCTCTGCAGGAATAGGCTTTGTGGAGTCTTACTGAGCAGAAACTTGTTTGTTTGTTTGTTTGTTTGTTTGTTTGTTTTCCCCCATAACCAATATGGAACTCACTGAAATTGATGAGCAGTTAGAGTCAAGGTTATTACAGTCTGCTCTATAAAAGACACTTCCACGTCCAGTACCAATAAATTTCTGTTTAATTTCTGCTAGTGGTTGTGGGTTTTTACTTCTTATTTGCCACTCTGTTGACAGAAACTTTGCCATGTACAGTCAGAAGTAGGGTGAGGCTTTGTGATCTTTAGAAGTCTTTTAAACAGAATTTGTTACAGTGTGGCAATAAAATTTTATGACCTATGACAACATAGTAAGTTTATATACATGTAGATACATACAAGTATGCATATATAATATAAATACACCCAAATATTTAGAAAAAAAGACTAAAGATAAAAGGATTGAGGAAAAAACTGTAAATCAAAGGAGGAATATTTCTCCCATTTTACAGACAATAAAAAAATATTTGCACTGAGATAGAAAGGTTAAGTGTCCTGTTCAAAACCATAAACCAAATGAGTGGAGTTTCTAAGAAAAAAATCTAGCATACTCCCAGTCCCATTTTCTATCCTTTAATCCTGAGACTGTATTTTCCGTTTTATACTCTGTCTCCGGTGCCTTCCCATGGGACACTACCTTTGTCAGTGAAAAAAGGCAGCTCTAACCACGAGTACTGTCATGTCCCTTTTCTCACTGCCCATTGCCAACTACCTACATAGGGACATAGTACAAGTTTTTATCAGGGGAGGTCATTTTACTTGATCTTCCCAGACTATTCTTATTTTCTTACAACTACCAAGGAATTTAGACCTTTAGTTTAATTTTTAAATAAAAACCATCAAAGTATATAGACATAGTTTTATTTTATTTATTTTTTAAAATAGTTTATTGTCAAATTGGTTTCCATGTAACACCCAGTGCTCTTCCTCACAAGTGCCCTCCTCCATCACCACCACTTCTTCCCTCCACTCCCCCTTCAACCCTTGGTTAGTTTTCAGTATTTAATAGTCTTTCAGGTTTTGTATCCCTATCTCTCCCTGACTCTCTTTTCCTCTTCTCCTCCCCATGGTCCTCCATTAGGTTTCTCCTGCTCTCCTGCTAGACCTATGAGTGCAAACATGGTTTTAAATGTAAAATAATTTGGGATGCGTGGGTGGCTCAGTTGGTCAAGTATATTTTTGTTTCTCTCTCAAGCCACTTTTGTAACTTTAGTGTTTATTTAATTTTGAGACAGAGAGAGAGACAGAGTGCAAGTGGGGGTAGGGGCAGAGAGAGAGAGGGAGACACAGAATCGGAAGCAGGCTCCAGGCTCTAAGCTGTCAACACAGAGCCCGATGCGGGGCTCGAACTCACAAACAGCGAGGTCATGACCTGAGCCAAAGTCGAATACTTAACCGACTGAGCCACCCAGGCACCCCGCTTTGGTAACTTTAAATAGACTTAAGATGGCATTTCTGGATTATCTGGATTGTTAAGGGTTGAGTTGTGTCTTCCACCATCCCAAATTTGTATGTTGACATTCTCACATCAAAATGTGATTTTATATGGAGGTAGTCTTTACAGAGGTAACCAAGTTAGAGTGAGGTCATCAGTATGACTGGTGTCCCTTTTCAAAAAAGAAATTTGGACACAGAGACAATGTAAAGAGGCAGAGAAAGAAGAGAGCCAACTGGAAGCCAAGGGGAGAGACTAGCACAGATCCCTTCCTCACAGCCCTCAGAAGGAACCAACCTGCCAATGCTTCCATCTCAGACTTCTGGCTTCAGAACTGTGTGGCCGTAAGTTTCTGCTGCCAGCTACTCTCACAGCAGCCCCAGGAAACTAACACAGGTTTACAATTCATCATCTCTGGACCACACACCACTACTTATCAGCCGAGTGCTGGTATTCCCAGTAGGAGAGATGGGGGCCTTAGGTCCCTGACCTGAGGCTGAGTTAGAGCTCCCAGCCTCCGAAAGCAACTGATGCTACTCTTCAGAGCCAAATCATTGCTTTCTTTTGAGTCTATAAAAACTCTCTTAAAGCAGTACATTTTATTTAAAAGTCTCAAAGTTCAGCACAAATCTGAGACTGAAAATATATGCTCATTAATTCTGAGAGCATATGCTGTCGTGATTTCCCAGCTTCTTTTCTATCCCCACACCTGGCCCCTTCTTCCCCCCAAATCACAATTGTTGAATAACACCACATATGTAAGATGATCTATTTCAGTTAGGCAGTGAAGTGCATAACATCATTGCAAAACTCTCCAAGAGATATTTCCTTGAGGAAGCAACCTGCTTAGGGTTCAAAGTCATTATGGAAGCAAGAAGCAGGGTGGTTAGATAAATAAGAGACTGAATAAAGAAAGAGTTACAGAAAGATACCAATTTTTGCCTTTTCTTAAATAATTCTGACTTTGACATGATCCCATGATTGGCCTCAGCTCAGCATAGAACCTGCTTAAGATTCTCTCTCTCTCTCTCTCTCTCTCTCTCTGTCTCCCTCTGCCACTCTCCCCTGCTCATTCTCTTTCTCAAAAAGTTTTAAAAAATTATTATGACCTTGAGAAAAAAACTTGCCTTAGATAATTTATTTTTGCTCATTTATTACATAAGGATAACAGAGAAGATTATTTCTGAATATTTTTGAGTAAATATTTGAATTGTTTAAATCAACTATAAATTATTTGGAGCACTTCAGAGATCAGTTTACTATTCTAAAACATTAGAATTTTACTTGATAATGAAAGTTTTAGAGGAAGTGCCACTATTTGTGATTATTTTAAGCAGAAGTATAATTTTACCCAAAACAAGACTATTCTGTCATATTACTCCTTGTATGTCCACAATACAAACTTTGAGAACTATGACTTTGCAGTTCTTAGGAGTAGAATGTTTCCACTTGACTTTAGGATTTGTTGAATGATATGCTATTTATTAAAATATGCTATTTTGGAAAAAAATAAGTGTTCTCCAACAATAAGTTAATATGTTTTTATTGAATTTGGTCATTTAGATTTAGTCCAGAATTTCATTTCACCTACTGAAATTAGGCAATAAATGTTAGCATCTTCCCCTTTCTCCCACACCATGAACATGGGTTTTATTGAAAAGTTAACATTTTTCCATTTAACGTTCTGACTCACTGTCTGAAATAATAATGGAAACATGGATATTATAAAGTAGAGGGAGACCTTAACATCTACTGTAGTTTATAAAATGTACCAAGGAAGAATTACTGTTATAAATAATAATGAAAAAGAAATCTTGTGTTAATCCCACCAGCTTTCCTCTCTAAAGGCTCCCAGAGTGCCCCTGGATTAGTTAGATCAAACTGATCCTGTAGTTCAGAATTAGAAATTCAGATTGAACATCCCTGCCTCCTACTTTATCAAGAGAATGAAGATCCTCACACAAGAACCACATAAATTCACTCCTCTCTAGTCCAAGGTTTCCCTTATATATTGACTACCTCTGTTTCCTTCCAGACTCCTCTCCATCCTGTCATTCCCCCACCCGCCTCCCCATCCTTTCCCAGGAGTAGGGAAGCATTACTCTCTTAGTTGGAAGAACAACCCTCTCCCAGCAAGTTGACAAAGGACTATTATTTCACCTCCAAGACAACATGATGTTTCAACATCTGCTCTTGTTACCATTGCATCCTTGTCACGCCCCCCCCAGGATCTAATTACTTTAACTATTTACACTTTCATTTTTATTTCCAGTATCACCTCTATCTCTCCTTCTCCATCATCTCTACACCCAAATTTCAACCATAAATCTAAAGAAATGATAAGTACAGGGGCACTTGGGTGGCTCAGTTGATTGTCTGTCATGGGCTCAGGTCATGATCTCGCAGTTCAGGCGTTGGAGCCCCAAATTGGGTTCTGTGCTGACAGCTCAGACTCTGGAGCCTGTTTCAGATTCTGTATCTCCCTCTCTCTCTCTGTCCCTCCCTTGTTCCCACTCTGTCTCTCTCTGTCTCAAAAATAAACAAACATTAAACAAATTTAAAAATTTAAAAAAGAAATGATAAACACCACACACACACACACACACACACACACACACACACACACACTGCAATTCAAGCTTCTGGCTTCTTCTGGTTCTTCCAGCTCCCACCACCTTGTGTACGAAAAGAGCTAACTTGAAGTACTGCTTCCAGTTTCCTGCGGACTTTGCCTTCTTTACCATCCCTATATTTGGCTGCCAATTCTGCGCCTCTACCTCATCTCTTACTTACCAAATTGTACACGTGTTGTCTCAATTCCCCTGTTCCTTAAGGTGTGGAGGATTTTACAGTGGTTCCCGTGTCTTATTTCTTTAAAACTTTACCTACTTGGTGGATGTGGACTTTGTTAGGCCTTGAGTTCTTCAGTCAGAATGTGACTGTGTAGTCACTAAAAATGTGTTATAAAAATGAACACTTCTGGGGCGCCTGGGTGGCTCCATTGGTTAAGCATTAGATTTCTGCTCAGGTCGTGATCTCACAGTTCCTGAGTTGGAGCCCCGCATCCGGGTCTCCGCTGTTAGGCAGAGCCTGCTTCAGATGCTCTGTCTCCCCCTCTCTCTCCTTCTGTCCCCCCCACCACAAGCTCTCTCTCTCTCTCTCTCAAAATGAAATAAACATAAAAACAAGGGACTCTTCATTTGTTGTCACAATCCCTGAACGTGATTTTTTCATTCACATCTCTCACTATGACCTTGCTCTCAAAGAGTTTTTAATTTTTTAGGACCAGAAACGACTAAATTTTTTAAAGAATGTTCTTTAAAATGCCATCTATTCATCCCTGTATCTATAATGGTGCTTAGTAAATATTTATTAAATTGTGTTAAATCAAATGAGTATCATTTGTAAATTTAATCTGACTCCAAGCTCTGGGTTAGACAAAATTCGAAACATTTTTTTTCCTATTTCTTTCTGTTTCAGTTTCAGTTTAGATGTTTCTAGGAATTCATCCATTTCTTCCAGATTCTCAAATTTGTTGGCTATAATGTTTCATAACAGTTTCTTACAATTATTCGTATTTCTGTGGTGTTGATTGTTATTTCTCCTCTCCCATTTGTGATTTTATTTATTTGGGTTCTTCCTCTTTTCTTTTTGATAAGTCTGGCTAGGTTTATCAATTTTATTAATAAATGCCTGATGGGGATTAAGGAGGGCACTTGTGATGGTGCTGGGTGTTGTACCTAAGTGATGAATCACTAGATTCTACACCTAACATACACTGTATGTTAACTAACTGGATTTTAAATAGAAACTTGAAATAGAGAAAAAATAAGCCTTCTTGCAACCAAAAATATAAAAAATAAAAATAAGGAAAACTTGTTTTCTATGTAGGTAGTTAAAAAATACTTCCAATTAGAATTGGACTTTTGAGTACCTTTACAACTCAGTATTTTCCTGTTTTCTTATATTTATTTTCTGCTTATGTTCATATTAATTACAAGGCCCACACACTCTCCCACATAACAATGAATAAATACAAAATGTAATGTGATACAGAAGAAACATAAATGTAAGGTCTAGGCAAGTCTTATCATCTCTCTTTCATCATTTCTTCAAGCCAAAGTTCCTTTTATAATTCTTTTGGAATCAACTTCTCTGCTTATTTACACTAGCAGGGTGATTCAGATGAAGACCACTCTAAGAAAAGGAGAAATTTCTTGAACTCATAACCTTCCTCTAAATCTCACATTCAAACCTTAAAATCATACCACCCACAAAGAGCATTCTGAAGACCTGTCATTTTCCTTTTCTTTGTTGAACATTTAGATACTCTGCTTACTCATTTTTCATGGCATTCAAGTTTCTAAATGTGTCCCGCCCTGTCCTTCCTGTCAGCCTACCAGGGACTCCGGTTCTTTATCCACATCCTTGTACTCTTGACTCCTCTGCGTTGCTATTAGTAACATTTGAAGATGGTGGTTGATTGCACTATCCTCAGCTTGCATTTTGATATCTGAGAGTATGTCATAAACCTGAATTCTCCCTGTTTCTCCCTTGAACACATTACCTTCCTTGCCACCTTCCACTAAATTGCTAGCTGCAGATACGGAGCTTCATACTAAGTTTGGAAAGTGAATATAGGTCACTAACACAGCGGGGCCGCGTACTGCAATTTGTCCACCAGCCTGACTCATTTTATGTTCTAATTTCAGTACGAGGGTGCTGATTCTTTGCTAAGTGGTAATTGCACCTGCAGTACTAAAACCCTTCTACATGCCTGGAAAAGCGCACTCACCATCAACTCGCAATCATCTCCTACCGTGCACTGCAATAGCTTCTATGAGCTTGCTGGCCTTGACCCTCAGAATGAATCCCTGGCTTCTTCTATCAGAGGTAGTTCTACGCCTCCCAGAAGGCCTGCCGTTCCTGTCAGCGGGAGACCAGGCATAAGATGTACCAAGACTTTGGATCAGTGTCCTGTTTTTACTCACAGGCTCTGTGGAGAGGTGTCGTATGCTGTCCTTTGGGAACTCTTTTATCCAAGGTTCAACAGAGTCATAAGAATGTCAATGATAGAGATTTTTATATGGAATCCTAAACTGAAATCCACTAATCTCACCCCGAATTTTATGTAGTGCAAGATACTGGATCTTTGTGAAACAGAAAATTCAAGAGTTGTTGATGTTTCTTCCCCCTCTTTGTATATTAGTATGGGGGCGGGGGGAAACATGTGCACGTGCACACACACTCACACACATACACACACACACAAGCCCGCTTCTTGTGTTGCAAACAAAATTGGGCAGCAATTGCCCAGTATGACTCAACTTGACATTGCAAATGCTCAAATATCTATAATGCCTCTTGTACATTTTAATATGTATTCTGATGCATGCTTGGATTGAAACAAATTGCAAGCCAGGCCAATGTTACTTTCTTTTCTTTACTATTATTGTTGTATACTGTATATGCCCCCTTCATACTGTATATGCCCCTTCATTCACAAGAGTAGGGACAAGGATTTTTACTTCCCCAGGACCAACTCTAGTTTCTGTTACACTGATGCCCAGTAAATGTTTACTGAATGAATGAATGGAGGATGTTTCACCATCCTAACAAAATTCACACTGAAAAATTCTAGTTTGGGCTCAGCAATTGCATAAGAAGAGATAGGATGTGATTAATTAGAAAGTAAACAGAAATGAAGATGGAGATAAGCAATAAGTAGATGAAAACAAGAAAAGAGTTTGAGAGAAAAGAATTTAATAGAAAATAATACTTTTCTGATCTATTTTTGGAAAGGTTAAATCGCTTCTGTGGGCACATGGAACAAACGGTAGGGGAAGAAAACGAGGTGTTAGTACTCATAGAAAATAACAGAAATCAAGGGCTAGGTGAGCAAAATAAAGATTTGGCCTAAAGAATCTGTTTTGCCCCCTCCTCCCTTAGGATTGGAACTCATAACAGAGAGAGGCTGGTTGATTGATTCATCACTATTGTTATTTAACAAAATGCAGAGCTCTGAGATAAGAGTGGGGGTGGGAGAACAAGAAAGATGTGTTTTTAGGGTCTGAAAGGTACAAAGTTCAGACTTCTGATAAAAAGAAAGAACTGGTTCAGGGCCTTGGGAAACCTGTTTGGGTGAAGGAATGGGTAGAGAGAAAATTGCAAAAGGAGACAGGCAGTAAGGAGGCGGGAAGAAGGCACATAAACAGGCAGTCTTAATTCTCATGATGCCCTGTTTGAGGAGCAAAATGCGCATGTCCTTGCCCTAGGAAAACCAAGCCTCTTGGTGTTTGACTGTAGTTGAAATGTAATCTCCCCCTTCAAGGAACTTGTCCTGTAGAGGTGAGTCTTCATCAGACAACGTTCTACCCTGTAAGATGGATGATACCTTTCGGGAGAGGATTTCCTAACACCACTTTAATCAATAATGGTAATAGCACTGCTACTTAATTTTTCATGTTGCATGCCAGAAAGTTCTGGACTTTTCTGTCTCTCAGAACTATAGACTCACAAACTTACAGGTGTAGTGTCATCTGTAGCATGCACACCTCTAACAAAAAGAACAAGGTTCTTGGGTCATATGGAAGCACGTTTCTTATCCCTCTCTCCAAGACCCCACTGAAATTACCTCTGAAGGTAATGTCTGGTGCATAATATGCTCTTAGTAAAAAAAATATTTTTAATGAAAATAGAAGAGGGCATTAATTTATGCTTGGAAATTCTTTGTCATAATACCCTTGTTTTGTTCAAGGCATTGACAATGACACTGTATATGAACTAAGGTTGATGCTCTTAACCTCAGTGAACCATGGTTGAATAGTACATCACTGAAGGTGAAAAGAAAACTATAAATATTTTGGGGGAAAGCCAAAAATATTAAAGTAAGCTGAGCTTAGCCAGAGATTGCAGCCAATTTCACTTGGCAGGATTTCTTCCATCAAAATGTGGAATTAGATGCAAGTCACTTAGTATCAAATAGGCAATGATAGCTACTCAACCACTTCAAGGGAACTATTAACTAATTTAGTAATTAATCAGTATTTATCGAACATCTACTTTATTCAATGTCTTGTCTTAGGCACCATTTAAGATTTCCCTCAATGAGCTTACGTCATTTGAAACATAAACCATTTATAGATCTAACAAAGATTCTGTGGACTTTTAAGATGAATTTAATCTTATATACATAACACTTTATACTGCATAAAAATGTTGTATTACTGAGCATGAATTCTCATGATTACTACAAAACTAATCATGCCTAAATATGAAATGTTTCACATTTGATAGGCTCTACTCTGTTTCCTCTGTCTACGACACTTTCACCTGTTGCCCTCATTTTCTTTTAGGCAGACCTGCTCAGCCACTGAGAAAACTGGGATGCTGTACAAGAAACACGTTCATTCGCGTATCTACTGGCTTAATACATATTTATTGGCAATCTAATATGCACCAAACACAGTGATAGGCCCTAGGTGAACAAAGTCTCCATGGTAACTAACATCATGAAGCCCATAATACAATAAGACACAAAAGCATTAAATATATAGGTGTGAGTGTATTTCAAAACAATCACAGGGGCACCTGGGTGGCTCAGTTGGTTACTCTTCTGACTCTTGATTTCTGCTCAGGCCATGATCTCACAGTTCATGGGGTTCAAGCCTTGCATAAGGTTCTCTTCTGACAGTGCAGAGGCTGCTTGGGATTCTCCCTCTTCATCTCTCTCTGCCTTTCCCCTGCTCTCTTTTTCTCTCTCAAAAAATAAGTGAAAAAAATTTTTAATTAGAAATTGTTTTATGTGCATGAAGGAAAAGAATGGGGCATCATTAAGAAATAAAAATGAGGAGCAATTTTAGATAAGGTAGAAAGAACCTCACCCAAGGGAAGAATTGAAAGAAACC
Organism: Suricata suricatta; assembly: GCF_006229205.1. Taxonomy (NCBI): domain Eukaryota; kingdom Metazoa; phylum Chordata; class Mammalia; order Carnivora; family Herpestidae; genus Suricata; species Suricata suricatta. The sequence goes on from NC_043713.1 coordinate 14,713,470, forward strand.
AGTCAGGATTAAACATTCCAGATGGAAGAAAGCATATGGAAGGCCAAGGCGGGGTCAGGGGAAATAAATAAAATTTGGCTCAATTAATAGTGAGAAATCCAGTGTGATGGGAAGCTATGTAGTGTAAAAGCATGAACACGTAATAACAGTAGAACTTTCCACACATGCCACACTTGGTTGTGACCACTTCTTACCAATTATCTTATTTGGGCCTCACAACAAATCTATAACATAGGAGTCATGATTCTCTCCATTTTACAAATAAAGGAAACTGAGGCAGAGAGAAAGTACTTTCAGAGGTTGTAAGTTTAGCTAAGATTTCAACAAGAATTTGAATGTTAGAGTCCCAGTGCTTAAGCCATTACCCTGTATGGCATGGGTACAACATCGGGCAGGCAACGGCCAGCTCACACGGAGATGCCTAGGTCATGCTAAAAATTCCTATATTTTATTCTGAGCTCAGAAAAAAGCAATGCATAGTTTTAAGTAGAAGCCAGCCATCAGTTCTACTGAAAGCTGATAAAACTTTTAGTTTGATGAAGGCTGAAAATTTTCCTTTAGAGTCACCTTGGCCACCTTGGCAGGAGCTTTGGAATTGGTGGAAGCAGAAAATGCGTGGGAATATGATGCAGACTCCTTGGGAAATGATGGGAAATAACATATATGGACAATGTCCTCTTTCCCGAGGGTTGGCTGGAGAGATGAGTCGAGAACCTGAAGGCAGCTAAAGGAAGATATGGAATCAAGGGAAGTGTTTTGCTTTGTTCTGTTTTGTTTCACATGAATGGGGGCCATAGGTTAATGGCAGTCTTACACAACAGTCCCTTTGATTTCCAGTTAGGCATGATTGGTCCTTGCTGCAGCTGTTATATAGTGAGATCAACGCATGACCATTAAACAAATCTTTGTTCCACGCCTGCTGTGCGCTACGACCTCACTTCCCTCCTGCTGCCTGGATTCAAAATCTGACGGCCTTTATGAGAGCCCTGTAATTTTTGACATCTCCTCGCAGGTTTTGAGACCTCAATTATTGTATTGCCTTTAACTTGCTACTTCCTGGTAGGAGGACACCTCTATTACTTAGAGCAACGCTAACCACTCTAACATACAAAGTAAAAGTGTTACTGGGTAAACACACTAAAAGTTTGTTTTGTGCTCCTGAAAAACCCGAAATGCCTATTCAGGAGAAATTGGTAGAAATCTCTTGTGTCTGGAATGAGAAGAACCCAGGCTCGTTGCCATGGATGTCTGCATCAAGCCAGTGAAAGGAAAAAGAGAGTGAAGGCTCATTTATGGGAGGGTTTCATAGATGAAGCACATCACTCTGAAGTGCACATCACTTCTGTTTATATGCCACAGCCTAGAGCTCAGTCTCAAGGGCAAATGTAAATGCAAGGAAGGCTGGGAAACGTAGTCTAGCTGTGCACTGGGGAAGAAGAGGATCAGGGTCAGGTGACTAGACAGTCACTCTTACTCATCGCTTCTCTGGACCTGTCAGCTTGCACATTAGGTGAGTTAGAACACCCTGCTGTCACTCCCATGATTCATCTTTCTGTACTTACCCTTACTGAGCAGACCAGCCTTCCTCCTCTACAGCGTAATTTCTGCTTCTTCCTCTATTATTCTCTCGAATGCTGCCAGAGTCACAGAATGTCATTGGTGTTGGTTTGCCCCATCTTCCATGGGAAATGGGTGGCACTCCCTATGCAAGAGAACTTCATAGAGCAGTTTAATTCCCATTTTAACTGCAAGAACAATTGCCTTGCCTCTCAGCCACAAACCAAATTAGTCTAATTCCAGCAAAATCAGCTCCACCAGAAAAGATACTCATTCGGAAAATATCCTTATAAAGATGTATTGCTGCAAAACATTATACTACATAATCCACATAATTCTAGGAAGCACAAATGTTAACCCTTTTATTTTATAAATGAGGAAATTGATAGGGAAGTTAAATTTCATTTAACTAATTGGTGGGTGTTGGAATTTTTTGAAAAGCTCTTATTTTTGAAGTCTGATGGACGAGTTTCTTTTATTTGGGAGCAGTGCAGTTTTTCTGTAGGACATGTGGAAAAACTAGTGGAAAGCATAAAATAAGAAGGGGGAAGGGCATATTATCAGTACCCCAAAGTGTTAGGGTTGGTAAGATTTTCTTACAATCTAATTTCTGAGATTTTTCTTGAAAAAAGTTAGTTCTGAAATACTACATATAATGAAGTTTAAAAAAAAAACACTTGTATACCCACGAAGTTATTTTTGTCCTAAGTTTTACTTCAGATCTCTTTTTAAAGATATAAAAATGTGACAGATAAAAGTCATATGTAGTTTTTCTTTACATTGTTAATTCATGGATTTATCATTTCATGCTCTGCTCTTTGCTTAATATTTCATCATAAATTTAACCCATGTCATTAAAATTCATCCTAAACTTAACTTGTTGAATGATATTCTATTGTCAAATATTAAGGAATTTTTTACAGTCACGCTATAATTGTACCATAATGTGTTTCTTTATGCTTAAATCTTTTTTCATATTGCAGATAAGTTCCTCCCCATATAGTTCCTAGAAGGGAAAATAAATGCAAATCTGTCTCTACTATGTCTGTTAGTAAACTTCTACCTTCTTAAATTGTTAATTCTGGTTTTTCTCTCATCTGAAATATGTCTTTATGTCATTTCTTTCCACGAGGGGTAGGTGATTGATATACATATATTTTTTAATTTTGCCTATAAGAGAATGGTTTCTTTGTTGGCTTCACAAATGAAAAGCAATTTAGCTAGTGAAGAAATTCTTTAGTTACAGCCTTTCTCTTTAAAGACACTAAAGATCACATGTCAGGATTTCCTGGCACTTAGTAATACAGAGGAAAGATATAAAGGCAGCCAGTTTTTCTGGGTGTTCTTTCAATATTTTCTTTAACCATTTAATTCAAAAATTTTGCCAGGGGTGTCTAAGGATGAAATGTATAGCATAGTATGATTTCTCTGTTGACTTACTCAGATTTTTGTTTGCCTGCTTGTTTTAGGTTTTACTTATGTTCAAATGTTTTTTTCTAATAAAATGGTTTTTCTCTCCCTGAAAACACCTAAAATTATTATTCTGCTGTAATTTGTCATCCATGTCTGTCATCTTTTTTTCCTTTTACCTCCTTCTGTTTAATCTCCTAGCTTTTCTTGCATTCTAGAAGAAAGAATTGAGATTTTCACTTTGTCAGTAATTGGATTTCTAAATAAGTTTTAATGTCTAATGTGAATTTAATTATTTCATTGCATTTGAATTTTTCTGCCAATCTCCTTTTCTCAGCCACCTCCCATTTCATTGCGTTGTGTTTTATATTCACAATACCCCGTTCTTTATGTGTGCCTTTCACACCTGCATCAGAGATTCTGTATTGTTTTGTATCCATCCTATAAGGAGTCTAAAGAACTACTGTAATTTCCCTTCATTATTGTTATTATTATTTCTGGGTCATGGTGTCATAGTGTCATTTTCTCAGCTTTTAGGATGTCAGTTTCCTTTTTTTTTTTCTGTGCTGTTAGATAGGTCCCTTTTTTAAAACTTTGTTGTTGTTACTGTTGCTTTGTTTTCTCCTCAGATGTGTACCTTTTGTCAAAGTTCACCATCTGCCAATGGACAAAGGATGTGTTTTGCCTTTGGTCACATTCTCTAGGTCTTTCAGTGCTTGGATGAATCCCTTGCTGAGATTTGGCCAGACACCCAGTTACTGTGCACAGCTCTTAGCTTCCTTGTTGATGTCAATTATTAGGATTTTATCAAGTGTAACTATCCTAAACTATGATGAGATCATCACTTCCCAATTTCTAAATCTCTTCCACTCTAAACAGGAGAAGAAGAAAAGTATATATTCTCATGAGACACTCAAGAGTTTTTCCAATTCCCATCACCATAAAATTCTCAGAATGTAATACACCAGTGTTGTTTCCTGTGCCTGCTTCATAAATATTTATTCTCTAGAAGTTTCATTCTTTAACTGAGAATAGAAGGAAAAGTGCTAATGGGTAGAAAGTAATAGCTATATTCACATAGAATAAAGACAGATATCTGATTTTCCCTTTGCCAGAGAACTTCTTTCTGAAGGCCAGTAAGCCTGGGAGAAATAGGGGGCATTAGCACATGAGTGCTCCATCCACTGGGTTGAACTGAAAGCCAGCTACCAGAAGAAAATGGAACAAAGCTCCAGGGTCCCGACAATGGTGGAAATATTAGCAATTACTTCTCTTGCTTTGCCAATACCCATATCTTAGCAGTAAGTTGCAAAACGCTGAACCGGGAAAATTAGACCCGTTTTAACCTGTAGCTTCTAAATGATTATCACATAATATATTTTGAAGATGATACTTCTATTTAATATAAAATATACAAAATGATCCAGGTTAAACTTTTTCTATGATAAGCCTAGCTTTTTTTCCTACCAGGAAGTGGCTTATTTAAGAACACAATTCAAAGAGAAATTATTTTTTTAAAAAACACAGAGAAAACACAAATAGTTTCTCTGGGTAGTCTTTGGGTGTTTTTGTTAACCTTTTAATGTAAAAATTTTGCCATACCAAACATAGGGTATATCCATAAGGTTTGAATAAATGTGCAATTTTGCCATGTGGTAATTATCCTATTACTTGAGGAAGTAATTGTTCCTCCAAAATCCTAGGAACAATCTCAAAATGTACCCAAACATACTCCCAATGATCTTTTTCTTACATAGCGAATGTATCAGAGTCAGTCAACATTTTTGTTCATGAGCTGGATTATTTTCGAATTGACTGATAGCTTAGGAATAGGTGTAGGTAGTTGTATCAGCTTGTGTTCTATAGTCTGGGGGGCGGGGGGTCATACACTATCCATTCTTTCCTGACCTAGAAATACACAGAAATAAATGCCTATAATTTGTTTTCTTAGGATAATAAAATGTCACTTTCCAGTGAAATTGAGATAGCTATAAATTTGTAAAAAACACATTGTGATTCAATATTGTTTATGAATTATACTTAGAATTACTAAAAATGTTGGAATTTCACTTCAGAATAAGGAAACTCA
>NC_043713.1:14718625-14725380 GCF_006229205.1 Suricata suricatta
GGACTTGTCGATGGGCTACAGGCAGTAAGGGAATTTAATTTCTCATTTGCCTTTGTTTCTCACATCACCATGGCAAGCACTTAAACCCCCTTCCTTTGTTCTTGGGTAGCCAGGAGTGTGCAAGGAATATCACACATATTTTCCCAGGTGGGGGGAGGGGGTTGGGCCAGCCTGTATTTTGCCCTCAGCTTGCCCCACATTCCCTTATGAACCCTCCCTCCCCCTGAGCAATTTTGACCCTTAAATCTTTAAGGTTGATGAAGGTTGAAGGTCCCATCTTCTGTAGCTTCTTCCTGCTGATGAGGGGGCCATCGAGCTGTCCCTACCTACGGGTCAGTATTGATCAGGTGGGGACCACATGGGGAGTTAAGAAAAGCAGAGGCAGCTGAATCCAACATGGACAGGCAGGTGGTGTCTCCGTGGGTAAGGATCATCTGTCGTTGAGAAGCCATTGTACTGCTGGGGTCTCGGCTCCAAGAAAAAAGACACAGGAGCGAACCGGGCAACGTAATTAGAATAACTAGGAAGTTTAGCCCAAATAAGAGTCCTGCGGTAGTTGATAAAAATCCTCCAGTCCAGATCACTAAAGGAAAGAGAGGGATTGTTTAAAGGGCCAATTTGAGTATTCAGGTCAGTTAGAAATCCAGAAATATTTCCGTAGTAATCTGGGATGCACAGGCAGCCTGTCGTTTTTATGAGAGTAGAAGTTTCGCCTTGTGCAGCAGCTAAAACACCTAATGCCGCTCTATTTTGTACAACTCTTTTATGCATCTGAGTTATTTTAGTATTTAATGTTATTTTGAGAGTCATTTAAGGCCTTAACTGTGCAACAGGTGGCGTTCAGCCTCTGTTTTGTTTAGTAAGCAACAGGTAATTAAGAAGAAGTACTTTTACAGAAACAAGAAAAATACAGAGCAAATTACAAACCCGCTGTCTACCAGTGCTGCCAGTGAGATTTTTTAGCTGTCAGTCCTAAAGCCTCCTCAGGTGGGAGTGGGAACAGGCCACAAGAATCAGACTGGCTGTTCTTGTTTGTAACTCAAACATCTGTGGTCATCCTTTGGGATGGCCCATTGTAAGAAGGAATTGTTAGTAGAAATTGGGAAAGGAGAATGAAAAAGAAAGGTATAACCGTTATTAAACCAATTGCCATCCGCATTTTCAACAGGGGCATCCTTTAAATCGGGCCTGCTAGGATAAACAAGATTAGTAATTTTGGAGCAATCATATTCTATCCTGGAAGTGTGACCGTCAGGCCTAGGGACAAAGGTAGCGGGGTGTAGAGTCTGGCAATTTGAAGTATTATTTCAGGCATATCTAAAAGCATAGCTTGGTATTCACTCAGTCGGCCTCCCGTCATCCATTGGTGGCCCTTCGTCTCTAGGACACCCTGGACTTGATGCGGAGTCATCGCTCTCAGAGACTGTCCCGTGGTAAGTTTTGAGGCCTCTTCTACCAGGAGGGCAGTGGCAGCCAGTGCTCACCTTTTCAGGTGACTTTCAGAAGTAGCCCACGGGTCTTGTCTCATTTCCTAATTTCTGAGTGAGAACTCCCAAGGCTTGTTCCTGTTTCTCAGCCACATATAAAGAGGTTTTTCTAAATTTGGTAAAGCCAGGACTGGGGCTGATGAAAGCCTGCCCTTTACTGGTTGAAAAGCCATCTGCTGAGCTTTTGTCCAGAGCAAAGTCTCCTCATCAGGACCCTTCGCCGAGTCAAACAGTGGTTTGGCTAAAAGCCCAAATCCAGGAACCCACAGATGGCAGCAGCCTGCCACAGTGAGGAAAGTACAGAGTGCTTTTATTGTCGTCAGGGATCCGAGATTGAATATACCCTTGTTCCTGTCACTAGACAGGGTGTGGTCACCTGGTGTTAGCTCATATCTTAGTGTACCTTTTGTTTAGATAAATTTGCACCTTTTTTTGGGGGGAGAGACACGACATCTGTTATGCCCAGATTACAATATCATCCCCAAAAGCCAGAGACCACCAGGGAGACCGAGTCACACATGCAAAAGCAAAGGGCTTTATTATGGGCTTAAGCTCGCCAGGCTTAAAGCTCAGACTCACAGACTTAACCAGTGCAATGGATCCGTGCTGAGAGCCTCCAACAGAGGAGAAGCGGGGTTTTATGGGCTTGGGAAGGGGAAGTTACAAGAGGGAGTTACAAGAGATTGTGAAATAGGTACAGTAATCCAATCACGTCAGATGATGGTATTGACAACAGTTTCAGACATACATATTATCCAGTACATTCGTTACTTTTGGTGGGACCCAATCATAATATTTTAGGTATCTTTGAAATTAACCAATTACAGAGTGAGCCCAGGCAGAGTGTATCCTGAGAAGGGGAAGTTGTCCTGATTGGTTGCCCTTCATGTAAATGAGGGTTGCTGCCCTGGCCAATCAGTTGTCTACCATGCCTCTTTATGCAAATTTTTGGTTTTCAAAATGGACCAACCAGAGGTAGGATTATCTTTCTGAATATGCGATTTTTGGCATCCAGAGCAGACCAATCAGAGGCGAGACTGTGCTCTGTGTTCTCTGAGGCTTCCTGAAGCCTGTCATGAAGTCAGTTTGGCCCTTACACATCCTCTGTCTGCCAGAAAATTAAGTCAAGTTACGGAATTGCTATCAGACATTTCTTTTGTGGAACTACAGACTAAGATATCGACTGTATTGGACTGTTTCTTGAGGCGGGGAAATATCATGAACATCTTTGCTGAGTACAGCCCCAAATAGGTGAGGACTGTCCCGAAATCCCTGAGGCAGGACTGTCTAAGTTAATTGAGCCAGCTGTGGGCTAGAGGGTGAGGCTCATGCAAAGGCAAATAGCGGCTGTGTTTCATCAGTCAGAGGAATACAAAAGAAGGCATCTTTTAAATCTAGTACCATAAACCAATTGGCATCACCAGGGATCTGCGTGAGAATGGTATGTGGATTTGGAACTATGGGATGAACCGGCACAACTCCTTCATTTCTAGCCCTTACATCTTGTACCATTCGATATTCTCCATTTGGCTTTTCTGTTGGTAGAAGTGGAGTGTTATAAGGTGATTGACATGGTTTTAAAATACTGTGTTTGAGAAACTTATCAATAAGTGGTGTAACCCAGACTTTGCCTCAGGTTTTAAGGGATCTTGTTTTCTTGTAAAGTATAGTGGTCGGGTCCTTTAAAGTCAACTTTAATTGGTTGAGCTTTAAGAGCCCATCCTGGGACATCACAATCTCAGACCTGGGGATTTACGGCCTTCCAGATATTAGGAGGGATGTCACGGCAAGGCTTTAGCTCTCCAGGTATTAAAGAGAGTAAGCCATCCACTTCTTCAGTAAGAGCAACCCTGCTTCCCAGTCTGTACATTAAGTCTCATCCAAGTAATGGAGTGGGACAAGATGGAAGAACTAAGAAAATATGAGTAACCCATTGGTTCTTATATTTACAGGTGAAAGGCATTTTCCAATGGCACGTTTTAGCTTCTCCTTCAATGCCAACAATCTTATGGTTAGAAGAACAAGTAGGGCCCAAGTGCTGAATAAGAACAGAGTAGGTGGCTCCTGGATCAACAAGAAAATTGATAAACTTACTCCCACATCCAGGGTAACCCAGGGCTCAGTCATCTTGATGTCAAAGGGAGCCAGACCAGCCTCAGGGCCCTGTCAGGCCAGAGTTTCCAGTTTCCACTGTTGTGTGAAAGTGAGTGCCTGACCTTCTCTCTCTGGAGTGAGTCTCTCTTCCAGCGTCCTTTCTCTTTATAAGCAGGATGTGGCCCATGAGGAGAGCCCTTGTTGGGACATTTCTTTGCTCCAGTGTCCCATTTGACCACATCTGAAACATGGGGCCTTCCCTGATTTTTCGTCTAGAGCTCACCCCTGTCCTTGCCCCTTGTTAGTATGGTATTGTGGGGAGTTCACAATAGTGACAGTGTTTGAGCCTGTACCTTACCCTGTGATTTAGCCCTCTGGTCCTTTTCCTGTCTTACTGCTATATCTCTATTATTTAAAACTCCTGTATTGAGTAGGAGCGTGAGGGCCTAAAGCCATTTTAGTTAGTTTCCAGTGAATATAAGGTGCCAATTGGTTTATAAAATGCATGTTTAAAATAATTATTCCCTCAGGTGTAGTTGGATCCAGATTTGTATATTTGTGGATAGCTTCTACTAATCGACTCTGAAATAGAGCAGGATTTCTATCAACTCCTTGGGTGACCTCTCGAATTTTGTCATAGTTCACAGGTTTAGTGAATCCCTTTTCCATCCCTTCTATCAGACTGGTAATCATATGATCTCCCCTTTCCTTTCCAGACTATCCTCCTGATTTTTCCAGTGGGATTCAGTGACCCGGACAGCAGTGCCCCCCATTGAATAGCATTCCCAATCTCTCATTGCCAGTTCATCAGAGAACTCCTGGGCTTTTGGCCAAATTTGTTCTTTTTTCTCAGGGATACAACAATGAGCTAGTATAATATATATGTCTTGCCAGGTGAAACCAAACATAATAGATACTTGTGGAAAGCCCTTGACAAATTGAGAAGGGTTCTCGGAGTATCATCCTTATTGTTATTTTATCTGAGCTAGGTATGCATGGAGAACAGGACATGGACTCTAATTATGCTCATTTCTCCATTAGTGACCTCCCTAAGAGGATGGATTCTAAACTTGGGTGTAGCTCCTGAAAGACAGGGGGTTCTGCTCTTAGTATGTCTAGCTGGACTGGGGGCATAGGGGCTTGGGGTTCTATAAGGAGGAGGAATAGTAGCAGGGCCAGTGTTCTCTTTACTTGGACAGGCCAGTGACTCCCCCAGCAGCCCAGCCTTACCAGTAGGAATAGGCCTATTTAGACAGTCATCATCCAGTATGTCCAAAGGTAGTCTATTAACCTGGTTGGTCATTAGGCACATTCTGCAAGAGGCCCTCAGGTATGGATCCTGATTTAGGGCCATGAAAGCCTGGACATAGGGGACTTCAGTCCACCTGCACTACTTGCAGAAGAGATCCAACCAATAGATCATACTGAAGCTTAGGGTCCCATTTATGGGTCATCTTTCCTCATCTCATAAAGAGTACTGAGGCCATGTCTTGTTATAGCAGGAGATTAGTCTTCCTTTTTTAGGTCTTGTAATCCAAATTGTTTCCAGTGGGCCGAATGGCATCCCAAGGAAGAATCCTTGGGGACAGAAGAAGAAACTCCCATGCTCCTCCTAGAGAGAAAAGTAGAGAGAAAGTCCATTACCCTGAGAATCCCACCCAACTCCTGGGTGGTGTTCCATGCACAGGATAGGACAGAGGTTCCTTGTGTCAAAGCGACCTGAGGCATTCCTTGAACAAAACAGCTGTGACTGCTGACCAGCAGGCTAAGGGCTCCCGAAGGAGGGATGCTAGCATCCCCCCACTTCCCTGTTGCATTCTAGACTACCGATGGGTGCCTGGCACTCGGACTGAAATACCACACCCTGAAAGCTGTGCCCTAAAAGGCTGTACTTTGAAGGACATGCCCTGATGGTCCTGCCCTAATCAGCTAGTCTTTGAAAAGCATGCTGTGGAGGATATGCTTTGGTTTCTTGAAGAACCTGCTGTTTTTAACCCATGAAAAACACTAGAGGGAATTACCTAATTTTGTGATTTAAGTAGTAGTTAGTAGAAGACATTGACTGAAAACAGGAAAGGCAGAAATCCGTCACTATCTGAGCAACGTTCCAACACGTATGGTCTTTACAGCCAACTTCCCTAGGAAGTGGCCCCATGTTGGGGTTTAATTCAGCTCGGTCCTGGTTTCGGCTGGCTCTCAGTGAAGGGCTCATGGCCAGCAGCAGCTAGACCAGAGATGTGAAGGGGATCACATTAGACCAATGCAGAGGAAACCTCACACGAGATTGGCAACTATGCCACTTAGGCTGTCCGATGCCCAAAACAGACAACTTTATATAGAGACAGGAATAAAGAGAGGCCATCAAGTTTCTGGGTCTTATTACCATTCCAGCCAAGGTACTAACTTCAAGCCAAAAGGCAGATCTTATTCTCCCAGTAGAGTAGCCATGGGCTAGAGGATTGCAGCCTGAGCAATCAACATGAAAGTGTTCCAATAAGACCATATTTCTCAAAAGGCCCCTGAAATGAGAGGAAAGGAGGGAAAGTATACTTACCAAATTTGCACCAAAGCTCAGAGTCCAATGTGGAGTCAAAGCTCCATGTTAAGTTGCCAAATGATGAAGTTTTGGGGTGATGGTGGGGTGGTGCAGAGCCCATGGCCAGGTAAGAATTCTTGAAGACATCCTTGGTGCAAAAAGGTGATTTCATTAAAGCACATGGACAGGACCTGTGGGCAGGAAACCTGCACAGGGGTTGTGAGGGTAACTCATTCGTTATATTCCTTCAGGTTGGAAAGGGGTTCAGGATAAAGTCTCTAAGATATTTTGGAAGTAAGGTTTCCAGGACTATGAGGGGCTAGCTGTTGCTAGGGAAATGCCATTTATTACTGTTTAGTAAAAGCTCAGTCATGAGACCCTGCAGATGTGTAGTGGGGGCAATAAGCTTGGAGTACAATTGCCAGCATAGATCTTAGGTCAGTTGAGCTAAAGGAAATAGACTTACAGGATCCTGGAGGGGTCAGGATAATGTTAAACTAAGATCCCCTTTTGCCCCTAGCAAAGTGTCATCACCCAGTCAGCTGGGTTCCTAGAGGGCGGTCACTCTGCCTGTTTCAAGGACTTGTCGATGGGCTACAGGCAGTAAGGGAATTTAATTTCTCATTTGCCTTTGTTTC
>NC_043713.1:14725480-14930063 GCF_006229205.1 Suricata suricatta
GGACTTGTCGATGGGCTACAGGCAGTAAGGGAATTTAATTTCTCATTTGCCTTTGTTTCTCACATCACCATGGCAAGCACTTAAACCCCCTTCCTTTGTTCTTGGGTAGCCAGGAGTGTGCAAGGAATATCACACATATTTTCCCAGGTGGGGGGAGGGGGTTGGGCCAGCCTGTATTTTGCCCTCAGCTTGCCCCACACTCCCTCATCAATTATCAATTTTAAAATTGAGATTACTGGGGCGCCTGGGTGGCTCAATTGGTTAAGTTGCCGACTTCAGCTCAGGTCATGATCTCACGGTCTGTGGGTTCGAGCCCCACATTGGGTTCTATACTGAAGGCTCAGAGCCCGGAGCCTGCTTCAGATTCTGTGTCTCCCTCTCTCTCTGCCCATCCCCTGCTCATGCTCTGTTTCTCTCTGTCTTCTCAATAATAAATAAAAATATTTAAAAAAAATTTTTAAATTGAGATTACTATTTGCTCTTTCTTAACTGAAAGGCATAGCCTTTGGGCTATAATGACTGTGTGAAGTGATCAAACTGATTCTAACAGTAAAGCTAGTTCTATGAAGTCATGTTTATTTTGGCTCAGTGGGAGATAGTGAAATAAGAGGGCATGGCCATTGGGCCATCTAGTATATTTAAAAATGGAAGGAATATGAAAGCTTATTATCATGTCTTCAGACATTGTCCAATTTTATTTTGAGAGCAGGTAGGAAGTGTGTGTCTTTTAAATACCTGGAGAGAGAATATCTCCTCAATACACCCCAAGCCTATTAGCTACAAACTCTCTGAGGGCAACCAGATCAGCCAGATACAAATCTTCTGTAAACAAACTTGGTCTCTTTCTCCTGCCTGTATGTCCACATTCTCTTTTGCCTCCTGGCTTTTTAAAGGCCTTCTGTAAGAACCATAGAACCTTCATGGCACCTGCAAAATGCAGCACAAACAAAAAGGAGTAAAAAGTAATTCTTGTTTCTGATAAAGAGTCATTAGCACTAATTATGTGACCAAAATTTCATTGAAGGGAAACAAGAAAAAGGACCCAAATAAGGACATGAGAAAAAGAAACATTGAAAATCAACCTTTGAGTTATTTTTGATCCATTTGAGCTATTTGTGGAATACAATTCAATTAATATTTTATTTGCTTTTTTAAAGCTGAATAAACAAAAATAAATTCAAACTTTCAAAAAACAGAAGATTTTTAAGTTCAAAATCATATGTGGGACTTATTTAACCTATTTGCTCTTCTGTCTTACTGTCGTAAATGATTTTTTTCTTGAATATTTATATGGCTTTTAAATTTCTCAATGTTCTATATAATATGAAAAAATAGCACATTAAAATAGATTTATTGTTAAAATCATCATTCTATTTCTCACTTGATAAGGTATTTGCAAGGCATACAGATAAATCTTAAACCTCTGCAGGAGCAACTAGATTTATCCTACAGGATGTATTTACACTGTAATAGTAAAAGCCAAAATTCTAAATTAGAAAAACATCTCTACATAAAATTTTAGAACTTATTATACTTTTATAGCCACGGAGCTCATTAGTGGCCATTGTAGGAGTGATGTACCACTGAATTTCTTGTTCTAAAACCACTAGCAAAGTAAAATATTCTTGGTACACACTCAGAGATTGTATATATATTCCAGCTCTAGGAAATCTTAATGCCCCTTCCAGATTATACTATAAGGATGGTTAAAAACCATAGAAGTTATTTGTTTATGGAAAGATGAACACGACTGTAGGTATAGCATAACTAATGGTATAGAAAACATGATAAAGGTAACACCTAAAAATACCTTGAGATACAAGGGTCTCAGTCAAGAATAATGGGAATGCCATGAAAATTTAAATATGTAACTGCTTGAACAAGGCTGGTTTGTGACCTCAGCAAATTGAAAAGTTGTTCTTGAGGTTGGTTTTACATTCAGGTACTAGCGTCATCTATTCCAGTATCTGTTTTGATGAAAACTAATCCACACAGTTATTTTGTCTTTTAAACATAACTTTAGACCCACTGAAGAATGCAACAAGGTAGGATTCTTGGTGGTTAGTGTACATCAGAGAGCATGGTCATGGCTCAGTTTGTCCCTAACTGGTAGACTGACAGCTAATATAGTTGTGGTGATGGCCTAGAATTTTATATTCGTATTATTTATTGTATGTCTGTTTTTATGCATTTAACACAATTGGCAGCAACAGGAAGCAAAGGGAATATTTATATTGAAACACAAGTAAAAATGCCTAAAATGTTTTAAAGTCTGCCAATTTACGTCAGGATATAATCTTTGCAGGGTCGTCTGAATGGCTCAGTTGATTAAATATCTGACTCTTGATCTCAGCTCAGGTCTCAGTCTCAGGGTCATGGGTTCAAGTCCTGAATTGGGCTTCTTGCTGGGTATGGAGACTATTTAGAAGGAAAAAAAAAAGAAAGATATAATTATTGCAGGATCCATAAGTGATATTCATCATATAAAAATTAATCTGTAATGTCCCAATATCCCTCCTATATGTCAAAAAGTATGACAAAAATATGGTAATTCTTCATTAAATTTTGCTTTTCATTTATTGGAACTAAAAAAGAACAATGTATGCCTACAATATGTTACCTACTTGAGAATAAGCCAGAAATTCTCATATCTTGTCATTTTAAAAGTATGAAAATCATAAAAACAAACCAGTGGAAAAAATAAACTAGTAGATTTTTAAACACAAAAATTCCAAACATGAAATTTTTTAAATGTTTTCATTATAAATCTAAATTTTTTCTATTTTAATAAATTGGAGTCTCAAGATTCAAAGTGAAAATATCAACAGTAAAGAAAACTATGTCCATTTGAGTTTCAGTTTCCCAGGAAACAAACTGACCTACACCTTCAGCTTCTTACAGAAAAATTTTTCTCTCTCTCTATCTTTATTGAAACCTTACTCTTCATTTGATATATAATCCTTGCTGAGGCCTCACAGATAGGGTTGGTTCATTTTCCCTTATCCATGTGTTAGCTCAGGCTGCCATAACAAAATACCGTAGGCTGGATGGCCTCAACAATAGAAATATATTTTCTCACAGTTCTGGAGATTGAAAGTGCAAATCAAGGTCCCATCAGGGTCAGTATCTAGTGAGAAGTTCTATCCTTGTATTGCAGGTGGCTGCCTTCTTGCTTTGTTCTCATGTGGTGGAGAGAGAGGGAGAGAGAGAGAGAGAGAAAACTCCTTGGTGTCTTTTCTTATAAGGACACCCACCCTATGGTATCATTTGACATTAGTTACCTCTTTCTAGATGTACTTAAATAATCTCCAAATATAGTCATATTAGGGCTTAGGACTTTAATATATGAATGTGGGTGGGGCAACATAATTCAGTCTGCACCTCCATGCACCTCAGGGTAGGGGGGGGGGCTAGGGCAGCAGCATCCTCACTCCTTCTTGCAACTTCCAAACCATCCCTTCTCCACTTTCATTTAAACCCCCTTGTTCTTTGGGGGTCTTTTGTTCAGGAACTGCTAGAAAACCACAGTGCTAGAAAGAGTACAGTGTGTGCTCTCTCTGTGCCTTCACTGGGGATGCTGAACCTAGCTTGAGAAAAATCAAACAAATGGATAGCCAGGCGCTCCTGTAAAGTCATATTCTAACACCTCAACTGCATTCTCAGTGTTGTCCAGATTCCTTCAGTTGCATAGATAGTTCTTTATTTTCTTATTTCAATAAGAGAACCCTACTAAGTAGTCTTCCACTTTTAAAATATGGATGGTTGTAATGCTCTTTTAGCTGATTAAGTTTTAACTTATTTATTTATTTATTTTGAGAATGAGAGCAAGGGAGGGGCGGAGAGAGTGGGGAAAACAAGAAAATCACAAGCAGACTCTCCACTATCAGAACAGAGCCCAATATGGAATTCGAACTCATGAACTCTGAGGTCATGGCTTGAGCCAAAATCCAAAGTGAGATACTTAATTGAATGAGCCACCGAGGTGCCCCTGGCTGATTAATTATTTGTATTGGTTAATTGGTCATTGAAGTAATAGCTTATCAGTATTGAATAATAGCTTATCACCCTACTTTCTATTATCAAATGTGAAACTTATCTGTAAGTCTTCCACCTCCTCCTTCTAAACTTAATTCCTCCCAACTATGCTGTATACATTAAAGTTTTTTTTAACGTACAACTAATAAACATGGTTAAAAGATGAGGCATATAGTGGAAGAAACATTCATTTGCAATGTGTTTAACCAGCAAAGGGTTAGTATCCACTTTACATAAGAAGTTCCTGCAAATTAATAATAATGAAAAACAACCTACTTGGAAAATGTGCAAAAGCTATGAATAGGCATTCCACATAAGATGCTTTTCAGTAGGACTATCAGGCAAATGCCAATTAAAACAACATGATACCAATTCACATCCATCTGTCAAAAAATAAATAGAACAGCACCCTGTGTGAGCAAGAATGTAAGTTCTCAGATTCTACTGGCAGGAGCACTCATTGGCACAATCACTTTGAAATGCAACTTGACAATGTCTGGAAAAGTTGAGGATGCATATTGTACAGCCTAACATTTCTACATCTAGGGAATACTCTAAAGCAACTATTATTTGTGGACACAGATGGTCATTGCTACATTACTGATAAAAGTGAACTATCATAAATAAGATAGCTACCATTATAACACTGCACAAATAAAAATGGCTATATTCTTATCATAGAAAACTATGTAGAAAGTAAACTAATGAACTTGATCTACATGTGATAACATTGATAAGTCTGATCCAGTTGGTGACCCCTTTGAAGCATTATCTTCATGTAACATCCACACTATGACACCTGGTTCTCTTCCTAATTTCTGGCCAGTCTCTTTGTCTCCTTCACTGATTGCTAGTCATCTCCATAGCCTCTCCTTGGATTTCTCTTTTCTATCAACATTTACTCTTATGTGACCTCATCCATTTTTATTACTCTAAATACCATCCTTGTGCCAATGACTTTGAAGTTTTATCTCCAGCCTAGATCTCTCACCTGAACTCTAGACCCCTATTTCTCACAGCCCATGTATTCAACATCTTGACTTAATGCTTTGGACTGAGGATCCCTATGACCTCATTTTTTTACCTGTGTTATTGAAAGACAATTCTTACAGTTGCTCAGGGCCCTGAAAATGTATCTCCAATCTGATCACTTTTCATCACTGCCACTACCACCTGCTTGATTGAAAGCACCATCATCTTTTACTTTTACTACTGATATAAGTTTCACATGAGGTTTCTCTGCTTCTGCCCTTGGACTTTTTTCATCATTTCTCAATAAGACTGTTGAGAACGATTTGTTAAAATGAATGTCAGACTCTGTCATTCCTCTGCTTAAACACTCTCCCATGGTTTCTACATGATTTGGCCTCCATTAACCCTCCAACTGCATCTCCTCCTTCCCTTCCCCTCTTCCCCTCCATTCTAGCCATCCAGACCTTCTCATGGCTCCTGGAACATTCCATGTCCTCCCCTGTGTCAGACTCTACACTGGCACTTCCTGTTCCCTCAACTAGCCAAGTGACCAGCTCTTCCACTTTCTTCTCATCTTTTCTCAAGAGTAACTTCGTGGATAAGACCTTCCTGGACACTGAATTTCAAGTTCCAATTGAACCCCTATCACTATCTCCCCTTTTCCTACATTCTTTAACTTGTTAGCACTCATCAACATCTAGCAGCTGTATTAGTTTTCTGGGACTGCCATAAAAAAAAAGAAGCCACACACCGGGTGGCTTAGACAATGAACAGTTGTTTTCTCACAGTTTTGGAGGCTAGAAGTTCCTGATCAAGGTACTAGTAGATTTGGTTTCTGGTTTGGGCTCTCTTCATGACTTTGCAGATGGTGTGTGTCTGTGTCCTCACATAGCCTTTCCTCTTCGTATGTGTGAAGAGAAAGAAAACTTTCTAATACCTCTTCTTCTTTTTAAAAGGATAAAAGTGCAGTGGAATTAAGGTCTTTCCTTTATGATCTCAGTTAATCTTTATTGCCTCCTTATGAACTTTGTCTCCAAATTGAATTACAGTGTAAGTTAAGAGTTCAACATATGAATGTGGAGGGTCCCAGTTCAGTCCCTAACTATATATAGCAATCTATATAAAATATTTCATATTTTGATGTTTATTGTTTGTTCACCCTACTACCATATAGGCTTCTTAAGGGCAGAAATTTTTGATTATTCACTGCTTTATTCTGGAACTTAGGATGAAGCCTGAGGAATAGTAGGTATTTAATAGAAAGTTAAGTGAATTATCTGAAAAACCTAATGTGACCTATGAAAAGCAAGTTATCATTTTGTACTAAAAACATTTCAAAATTTCGAAAATACAAAATCATGCTACATATTTCTCATGAACAAATATGTATGTGGTAGTATAGTTTTAAATAGCTGGAAGAATGCCAACTTCAGGACAATTAATTACTCCCCTGAAGAGAGAAAGGGAAATTCAATTTGAGGTAAGTCAAAGCAGCACCAACTGGAGCTATGGGATTTTATTTTTTTTAGTTTAGTTTTGAAACAAATATGCAAAATGTTACCATTTGTTGAATCTCGAGAGGATATAGGAATATGTGATATATAATTCTCTGTATTTTCTATCTTTTAAATATTTCAAGAGAAAGAGATAAGTAGAGTTCCTATAAGGGCAGGGCAGGGACCACATCTGTTTTGTTGCTGCATGTATTTCGAAGTCCTAACATACGTGAAGGTCCAGAGTAGGACCTCCATGAATATTTGGTGGACGGATATAGTTTTAGACCATTTGGACTTTTTTGTCTTTAGTTCTGGAGCATAATGGTTCAAACATGAACCCAAATAACAAATACTCAAGCAAGTAAGCAAAGAAACAAATAGATAAATAAAAATATTTCTTGTAAATCCTACAAATCTTCCTAACCATACAATCATGTCCTTCCTTCTTTTTTATCCTTCCAGTGATTTGGGAATGGTATATCTGTCTTGGCTGCCCTGTTATACCTTGTCCTCTTCTGCCCTCACCTCTCATTTACTTTTCTGCCAATGTAGAAGACACTACAGAAACACCTTAAGGGATGAACCAGGCTTACAGTTAAGGCACTGGTATTCTGCATTTTCCTCATAAACCCTTAAGCCACTTGGAACCTCTATTTGGATCTGCACTTCTCCGTAACTCTTCCTCATTAGCTCTGATGGATTATTCTGCCTAAAACAGCAGTCTTGTCAGCTCTTTACAGAGTAGCGACAGAAACCTGTTGTTTTTACCTCTGCTTGACTCATTAATACCCTTTGCTAACATCATTTCCTGACCCCTCTCACAGTCAGATGCCCCGGATCTGGCCAGACATAGACAGCTTCTCAACATTCCCTATACCATTTTCCTCAAACACATTTGTGGCTCCTGGTTTGTCTAGTAATGTAGTGTCATAAAATTATATTCACCTTCCATAGATGACAGGTTCTAGCAAACATCAAAAGTTACTGTGTTCCTTTTTTTCACTTTGCCTAATTGTGAGTATTTTATGAATGTTTTGGTCCATCTATCTCTTTTCTGCCTGGTTGTTTTTTACAAACAAGCAAGAGGCAAACTATTAACCAAAATGCAAACATATTCAGAGAACTCATTCCGTTGAATAGACTCCCTCCCACTCCATGTTAATTAGGGAAACAACAATACAATGTTTCACGCTTGTCTGTAATCTTTTCTTTCTCTTTCTATTTGGCCATGGGGAAAGTGAAGACCTGAGGGATTAAAAAGAGGAAAGCATTTGGAATTATAAATTAAGACCCTTTATCTGACAAATACCAAGCCAGAAATTAGAAACCTTACCTCACACCACACTAATAGGTATCAGATGCAATAAGAGTTAAAAAAAAAATCAAACCAGAGAAAAATTGAATAGTGTATTAATTAATTAATTAATTACGACTGCATTAAGTATTTGTCAGATCTCCGGATTGAAGACATTTGTTTAAAAGAAACCACAGCTATGCAGAAAAAAAGTGACACTGAGTCTGCATAAACATTTAAGATTTAGGTATGATTTTTACTTCAAAAGAGCAGACCTACATCATTAAAAATAAAAGATAAAACCAGATTGAAGAAAACATTTGCAACAACTATAGTATTTTCTGCTATAAAAAGAGTCCATTCAAATTGATACCAAAACACCAAGATCCTTGAAGCTGAAAGAGAATGGAGAGACCTGGACAGTCAATTCATAAAGGAGGAACCACATTTAGTAGCAAGATAAAAATGTTGGTCTACTTAATAATAACAAAGGACATCAAATTAGCAAAGCAGAGGGAAGCAACAGGGGCTGTGAGGGGCAGGTTTTATAGGATGCCTGGTTGCATTCCATTTGTTTCCCTCAGGAGAATGTGATTGGCTCCTTTGAGTAATTTTATGGCCTGGCAAGAAAGTGCAGTCCCTTAAATTGAGAAGGGGCAGGTGCAACTAGTCTGGCGGATAGGGGGCTAGCTGGTGGGGGGGTTTCACACCGAGTTTGAGGGGCTCTCTGCCAAGAGCAGTGAACTCGTGGCTAGCCCGTTGCAGCCCCGTGAAGCTCAAGGATGTTAAGGCAGCACCTGAAAGCTTTGGCCTTACAATTCATCCTACCTGGAAAATAAGAAGACAGAGACCTAGTCTTACTTCTCTTTGTGTGAACAGTTTCCAGCCATGAACTCAGAGACAGTAATTTCCAATAGTGTCTGCCGTTTTCTATAATGAATCTTATCAGAGTTTTTACCAGGAAAGATATAATGAAACTGGTAGCAAAGGCATTAAAAAAAAACTTCCTATTACAGAAGGAAATACAATGGAAATTAGTAATGTTGAAATGTGCATGGCCTGTATATAAGGTATAATTAAGAAGAGTCCTAAATATTAATATTTTAGTGTTCAATTAAGCATACATATATTCTATACTTGAATAAGCAGATATGTAAAACATTTCTGACTATGCATAGAAAGAAGCATGATGACAATTTTCCATTGGAATTTAATTATTTTAGTTAAATTTCACCCTATTAAGTCTTATTTGTCCTCTCAACTATACCCTAATTGAAAAAAAATGACCTGAGACAACTTTAAAGATTTCTCTGTGACCAATTAGGGGCTTATGTTTCATCCATTCTCATGCCGTGTCTTATCTTTAGGTACCGTTTGGAATTTTCCACCGTGTTCTGTATTTTTCACTTAAAAATTAGTCCCTGAGACCAGAAAGACATTCACTGGTGCCTCTCAAGATGGAATGCTTGGATCCCTCACTGAATCAGAGACCCTGGCACTAGGGCATTTTTAATGAGCTCTGTGGGTGACACCTATGCATGTCCAAATTTGATAAATCCACTGATATTAGAAATGTTTTCATTTATGTGGCTCAAGAAAGCTATACAATAGATTTCCATCTATTCTAGCTACAGGCAGGGAGGTGGTAAAAAGAGAGAGAGAGAGAGAGAGAGAAAGAGTGAAGGGGTGGTGCATACAAGCGTCTCTCTTACTCTTACTCCAGTGGGACCTTAGAACCTTATGTAGCTTCTTTGCACTTCCTCTTCCTTATCTGTAAGACAGACTGTGAATTAAGAACTTGGCACTTAGAGGGCACTTGCCCAGGATCTTCTCTTCTACCCACCTTAGAGGAAATTCAGAATATAACTAATGTGAGGTAAGTCATTCTGAGTGCTTCAGTGCCCAAATACAAGTTATACATGAAATAACGAGTATTTTACATTTATCATCTACCATGTATTATGCTCTTCTATAGGTTAACTTTTCATTCTTAGAATAATGTGACACAGTTGATTATTCTATATGCAGATCAATAGCTTTACAGATGAGAACACTGAGGATGAGAGGAGTATTTAACTTGCCCGTCATCAGTTCCGTGGGTGTTGAAATTAAGATTCAAGTTTAAATAGTCTAGATACCCAACTTGTGCCACAGAGGCAGCCCTAAACTGCAGTTTTTTGAATTTTATTTAATTTTTCCCAAAAAAAAAATTTCCGACCATGCTCTTCATTTTTAAAACCCAAGTCAGGTGTTTCAAACTTATAAGTTTAATAGGCTCAGGAAGAAACCGTAAGTGAGAGGAAAAGCTGGATTGTATTCAGCTGATATCAAGACTGACTTATATATTTTTTCAACCATTTTTTCTTGAAACACATAACCACCCTCTAAACCTGGCTTTCCTTTCCCTGCTTTTGATGGAAACATAGTTACAGAGAAAACCAACAGCAGGAGCATGATGAGAAATTGCAGCCGAACTTTGGCTTCAGGATCAGGGCCAAAGAAGAAAGTGAGAAGATATTGGCAAATGTAGTGTGAAACCTCACACTGCATCAGAAGAGAGTGACCAGCTCTTGACTCCTTGCCCGCTGCACTGAAATTCAGATCCAAGACTCCAGACCTGGTTTCTAAAGAAAAGTCAGGAATTGGTTGTTGGCCTAAAACAATAAAACCAAACAACCCCCGAGCATCATGCTGGCTGAACAAAGCAGCTCCACAGCCCACATCTAGCTCCTTGTCCCCCAGTGTGGCACCTCTTCTCTTAATGAACAGTGCGAAACACCTGAGGTTTTAAGAGTCCATACCTAGGGAAACTATTTATATTACAAACAGTCTCAAGCATGGGCTTTTGTGTCCGCAATTTCTGCTCAAAATGGCCTTCCTCTACATTTTTGTCTGACTAACTCCTGGTTGGTGGGTTTTCAATTCCAAGAAGTCTTCTAGATCCTTCTGTCAAATGGTATCCACACTTGTCTGATTCTGGCCCACTGCCTTTCTTCAGGCAGGTACTGCTGTCTGAAGTGATTCTGTTTGTTTCTGAGTGAGGGTTCTTTCCCACTGGAGGATGACTTCCATCAGGGTAGGAACCTTCCCTGTCTTGTTCACCAGCGTATTCTCAAGACCTAGAGCAGTGTCCTGTACATGTTCTTCAGTAAGCCCATGAAGCAGAGTAGCAGTCAAGTAGTGAGTACCTCCTATGCGTCCGCGTGCTAGACATCGGGAGACCAAATATTTGATGGCTGCAAAGGAGGTAGCCTTCCCTGTGCCAACCGAGCACCCAGTGGGTTATCAGTGAACATTTGCAGAGTAAGTGAATGCTGAATAAATCACAAATAACTCAGACTCATTTAATTTATACTTCGGTTCTTAAAATAAGGCATAGTTGGGCTTAATATCCATAGTATTTGAATGTATCAGCACATTATGTGCCACATTATTCCAGAAATTGCATATTTAATTTGACGACTGTTGCTAATAAAAATGACCTTTTACAAAATGATTTGCATAGCATGCTCATGGGACTCACTTACTTTGTTAGGCAATTAATCTAGCATACTGCCAAAAATTATACATTTTATATTTATTCATAAAGGTAATTTAGATGTTTCAGATACACTGTAAAGCTTTTGTAGATTGGGCAAAATATGGCTTTTCATCCACACACAGTCAAATGGTTTCTTAATAACACAATTATCTTTGGCTGATTGATTCTGGGAATTTTGCTAGGTTTTTTTTTTTCCACAAAGTACTGTGATACTTTACATCTCATATTACTCTAATTTTTAAGGAACAAAGCATTCCTCACTTTTTCTAGGTGACATTTTCTCTTTCTGCAATGCCACTTATGAACATCACATAGCTAATCTTGGGTTCTTAGAACTGATGGAAAATTAGCCAGGCCTAATAAATTCCATGCATGTTCCTTCGCTACATGTGCATATTAAAAGAAAAACAAATATAATAATCAGGTTTCTGAAGAGAAGCTTATATAAAGGACTCTTTTATGCAATCAGGAGTTCACTAATGAAATAATGGATAGTATCAGCTACCGTTTGTCATAAATCTTGCTTTTAAAGAGTTTCACTTTTATTGTCTTTAGAAAGGAAAGAGCTTGTATTTGTTACCTCTCCCTGTCTCCCTCCGTGGCCTGGATGTTTCTAAGGGGAGAGGGGATTACACCTAATTGGCAATCCTGTGCAGATAAGCTTTCTCTGGAAGTGGCTTCTGGAAGCTTCAAAGTAATCCTGCTCCATATGTGCAGCTCTGTGTACCTCTATGAATCATTGATTTAAGACTAATATGTCTGATGATGTCAGAAGGGTTCCACACAAAAATCTTCCGGCAACTGTAACAGAATATCCATAGAAATACAGAAACAAGCCTCCATACTTTGATAAGTAGAGTTCAGAATAACTTCATGTAACATTTGCGTACAGTATTTTTTAGTCACTTTTTACTAAAACAAAAGCACATAAATAAAGAGAGTGAAAATTGTACCATATGTAACCGCCCCTACACAAAGAATTAACACAGTGGTCACGGAACGGTCTTCCCCGAAGCCCTGTTTTCCTCACCCGAGAGAAAATCTTGAGCCCTCCCCTGTTTAAGGAGGAGTTTCTACAGAAGACCAGTGACAGTCACCCATCATATCGCGGGAGTTTTCTTCACCTTGATACCTTGCTGCAGAGTCTTGCTGTACGGCCCAGGGCTGCCTCAGTGCTCCCACATTTAACCCAGTAGGAAAGCTTGTCAAGCCATGAAGTCCTACTTGTTCTGCAGCGCATCTGCCTCATCCATCCTCCTATCCCAGTCTACGCCAAGCGAGTCATTCCCGTCTTTATCCCTCTTGCCGGTTTGCAGACAAGAATACTTAGAGATGTACTTAGACCAAAGGAAACGAAGCCATGATATTGTCTGACGTTTCTCACATTATTTTCTTTTTCTCACCATCCTTACTGAGGCATTAATGACAAATAAAAATTATACATACGTAAAGTATCCTCGATGATTTGACCTAGGTATACATTGTGAAGTGATTATCACAACCAAGCTCATGAAGATATCCATTACTTGACACAGTTACCTGTTTGTTTGTGAGGATACTTAAGGTCTACTGTCTCGGTGAATTTCAAGTGTACAATTATCACTAAGTATAGTTGCCATACTGTACATTAGGTCCTCTGAGCTTATTCATCCATTGTGTAACTGAAAGTGTGTACGCTTTGACCAGCATCTCCTCATTTCCCCAACCCTCAGCCCTGGCACCCACCGACTACTCTGTTTTGATGAGTTCCAGATTTTTTAGATTCTAAGTGAGATCATACAGTATTTGTCTTTCTGTCTGGCTTATGTCACTTAGCATAAGGCCCTCTAGGTTCATTCATGTCACAAATGGAATAATTTCCTTCTTTTGTGGCCGAATAATATGTGTGTGTGTGTGTGTGTGTGTGTGTGTGTGTAGGTGTGTGTATCATATTTCTTTATCCATTCATCTGTTGACAAATACTTTTTTTTTCCATATTTTGGCTATTGTAAATAATGCTGAAATGAACATGGGACTACAGATATTTCTTCAAGATCCCATTTTTATTACCTTTGAATATATACCCAGAAGTGAGATTGCTGCATCATACAGTAGTTCTATTTTCTTTTTCTTTCTTTCTTTTTTTATTGAGGAACTTCCACTCTGTTTTCCATCATGGCTGTATTCTACAATTTTTTTTTTTGACATTTACCCTGTGAGCCTAATACAATATTAAAAATTTTATTATTATGTTAATAGAGAGGCAGTTACTATAGGAGTCACAGAATAAGCTTTACAAAATAAAGGAGAAATTATGTCATGATACTAATGAGAATATGACAGGGCTTTAAGCCTTTCAGTGGATGATAATACGCCTAACTTGGAAAATGTTCCAGTTTGTACCTCCAGGCCAATATGGTCGCTCTGTAATTTTATTCCAATCACAATTACATACCAGTTTGATCATTTAGTTTGTATTATGGTTCAGGGACCTGTTAGAATGCTGACATTTAGGAGGAACTCTTAAAAATAAGTTATTATTTTTATTATTAGTTCTATTGCTGTACTATATTTGGTACTTAGGATCTCTTTAGTAAAAAGTACAAGGAAGGGGTGAAGTAAAGAAATATCAATTACTTAATTTATATGTTGAGGAAAGAGGCCTCAAGGAGGCACTGAGGAAAAGACAATTGGACCAGAGCCTGAGCGGTTGCTATGGGAACCAGTCAACTGCAGTGATCTAAGCAGAGGCTGTTCTGTGTCCTGTGACCCCGCTGGAAGGATGGCAGCATGTGGGCATACTGGGAAGTACTGGAAGACCTACACCCTGTGTTGGTGCCTATCAGGCTCCAAAGACTTTTGTCCCAGTTTGTGAAAGGCACTGCCTTTTTCATTCCCATTTTACAGATTAGAAACAAAATGCCTAAAGAGCTTAAAGCCATACTCAGTGTTGCCACACCAAGAACCTTGTATAGTTCCACCTCTCCTGATTAGAACACGCCTTGATGGTGATGATGATGATGAGGAGGAGGAGGAGGAGGAGGAGGAGATTACATGAAGAATTTCATAAGGTTGAAAGGGTTGGAGGTAGCTTAACAGATAACATGGCCAAAATGTACAGGTCAGATTAATCAAAAAATTAAGAAAAGCTTCCCTTATATTGGCCATTAAGGGAAGAATCTACAATAAACCCAGACAACTTGCTTTCCAGGAGGTAACAAACATAAAGGCATAATTTTGGTGACTCTGAATTTTTTTCAAGATGTCTTGAGAAGGATATTGGGTAAAGCTCACCAAACCGCGAAGAAGAAGAACAGAGCATCCCAGGCATGAAAACCCTGCACAGAGAAGATGAATCTTTTTTAGTTTTAAAAAACAGAGGGGCATAATTTTGCAAGTTCTTATAAACAGCAGGGCTTAAAACCTGGACCTTTAAAGATCAGAATGTTCAGCTCTGGGAGAGCCAGAAGGGCAAGAGGAAATTGAGTCCCCATTCCTTCCTGAGTACCTATTACATTAGGCTGTGGGACTGATTAACTTAATTTAATGACTACTCAATACTGAAAATAAGGGATTTTTTTCTTTTTTAAAGAAAGTATCAGCTCACCCTTCATTGGATCAATGTATATCATTAAAATTTTTTTTCACAAATAAATAAATAAAATGAAGAGGCAACACAACAAACAGCATTGAAAAATGCCTGGGATATAAAGGAGGGAGATTTGTTTGCTCATCTCGGAATGTGTGCTAGAAAGGCAGGGATCTTTGGGAGACTTCCAGAAGAACAAAGGAGATGGCAGCACCATTTCCCTCCCTTCCCCCTAACCTAGATACACAGACAGCGGTGGGCACCAGCACAACGAGAACACTCTCCACCTGTCTTGCTAACAGCGTGTCGCCCCCCACCCCCCACTTCTGTGGATCCACCTCCTCCAACCCAGCTTGGATCTGAAGAATTTTGGGCAAATGCAGGTCCCATTCAGACTTTGCTGGCACTCCACCCTGCCCCCCATGCTCTTCTGTGGACCTGTTCTCTCCAATACACCCTTGGCCAGAACCCATCCAAAGCAGTGACACAAGCCTAACAGTGTTCAAGCAGTCCCACCAGGGGCCAACACCACTCCAAATTGCCTTCTGCCCCAGAGAGAGAAGATAGCCACACACCAGTCCAACTGTGGTTCCGGTAGTGAGCAGTGGGGGGTGGGGGTGGGGGTCCTGATCAAGGTACTAGTAGATTTGGTTTCTGGTTTGGTCTCTCTTCATGGCTGTGCAGATGGTGTGTGTCTGTTTCCTCACATAGCCTTTCCTCTTCATATGTGTGAAGAGAAAGAAAACTTTCTAATACCTCTTCTTCTTTTTAAAAGGATAAAAGTGCAGTGGAATTAAGGTCTTTCCTTTATGATCTCAGTTAATCTTTATTGCCTCCTTATGAACTTTGTCTCATATTTGTCTCAATTTGTCTCAAATTGAATTACTCAAGTCACCATGACAAGCATGCCATCAAAAACCCAACAGGTCTGACCTTGGTACAGCATACATCCTGAGCGTCTCCTAATGGCTTCAACACTCGGGGTATAGTGAGTGAAAAGACACCCACAAGAGCAAATCTCTGAGGAGAGACCAAGGATCTATGCAGATGGGAGGCAGATGGCCTAGCCTAACTCCTGAGATGACAGAATTTCTGTCGTGAGCTCTGAAGGCTGCTCGAGTTGCTGGTGATTGTAGAGACCCAGCAAGCCACACTTTTTCTCGCCATCTTAATTGTTTAAAATTGACATTGTGCTTTATAAAACTTTACTTAGAAAACTTTCTTATGTATGTTTGTTAACATATTTAAAAAAGTGTGTGTATACTTATAATTTTCTTCCCTGAGGTTTTTTTTTATAGTTTGTTTATTTCATATGCCTGAGAATCTGAAGAAAAATACATTATGCTATGGTTTGGGAAGGAAGAAATGGGAATGTCTATGAACAACTCTATTAACTGTAGCTTTTATAACCATTTTTAAGAGGGCAAGATAACATCACAGGTTTAAATTCAAGGTCCCTAATCCATCTGAAAGATTTATTGTATTGGGGAAAAATTCTGCTTGTTGCTGCATTTTAATAAAATTAATCTCTACGATTTGTATTTGGGTTTATATATACGATCTCATATTTTGGATGCTGACAGAACATTTTTAGTGGACAATAAATTACCTTTACTTTGATTTGTTTCTTATATAAGGTGGCCATTACCTGGAAGAAATACAGTAATGGAAGTGTTGCTTGATGAAAGAAATTTTAAAGCCTAAACAATTAGAGTCAAAGAGTTTACCTAAACTGAAAAATACATACAGTTAACTTTTTTCCCTTTAGAATTGCCTTTCTTTTTAAAGACTCAAAAATGTTGGTATGCTTTTCTAGACTAAAATTTTCTTGTCTTTAATATACTCTATGCTGCTGTAAGGCACTTGAACCCTAGTCTCTCATCCAAAAGAATTTGAGAAATGTCACTTTCATCTACAGTTTGTACCTTCTGTGTAACAAATAAAACTCAATTATATATTAAAGTATGAAGATATTATGTAGTACCTGAAATAGGGATGCATTTTTATCCAAGCTAAAAAGTCATATAATATTTTTTTCTTTCAACAGAAAAATTGACGCATTTAATTTAGAAAATATATAGTATATAGAGAAGTTGACTGTTCTCTTATAGAAATATCTTACCATCATTGACTGGATTATATTTCTATTTAAAAAAAAAGACTACTGTAGAATTTCTGTTTTTCACAATAATTTCCATCCTTGAATTTCTATTCTTCAGTAGCTGTCTGGTTTGGAAATAACATCATAGAAATTCTAGAGGATCTGTCTGTTTTTACTTCTATTTTTTATCATTTAATTTTTTTTATCATGTTAAGTATACTCTTTAATCCATATTCCCTGTCTTTCTCATTCCCCCTTTCACCTTCCCCCTGATAGCCATCAGTTTGTTCTCTTTAGTTAAGAGTCTGTTTCTTGGTTTATCTCCATCTCTCTATTTGTTTTTCCTTTGCTCTTTTGTTTTGTTTCTTAAATTCCACATATGAATGAGATCATATGGTATTTGTCTTTCTCTGACTGACTTATTTCATTCAGCATTATATCCTCTAGATCCATCCCTGTTTTTGCAAATGGCAAGATTTCATTCTTTTTTATAGCTGAATAATATTCCATTGTGTGTACTTACAGTATCTTCTTTATCCATTCATCTATTGATGGACGCTTAGGCTGCTTCCATAGTTTGTCTATTGTAAATAATGCTGCAATAAACATAGGTGTGCATATATCTCTTCAAATTAATGTTTTCGTCTTTTGGGGGTAAATATCCAATAGTGCAACTCCTCGATCATAGGGTAGTTCTACTTTTAATTTTTGGAGGAACCTCCATGGTGGCTGCACCAGTTTGCATTCCCACCCGCAGTGCAAGAAGGCTCCTTTTTCTCCACATCCTTGCCAACACTTGTAATTTCTTGTGTTTTTTATTTTAGCCATTCTGGCAGGCGTGAGGTGATACCTTATTGTAGTTTCGGTTGCAGCTCTCTGATGAGGGATGTACTGCATATTTTCATTGTCTGTTAGCCAGGTGGATGTCTTTTTGGGAGAAACTTTCAAGTCTGCTGCCCACTTTTAAATTGGATTATTTGTTTTCTGGGTATTGAGTTTTTTATTTTAAACAACAAATTTATTATTATTTGATATATATTGACATATAGCATTGTATTTGCTTTAGGGATACAATATAATGATTAATTTATGTATGTATTGTGAAATTATTGCCACAATAGGTTTAGTTAACATCTATCACCATATAAAAAAGTTACAATCTTTTTCTTCTTTTGATGTTAACCTTTAAGATCTTTTCTCTTAGCAACTTGCAAATATACAGGGCAACGTTATTAACTAGAGTCACCATACTGCACTTTACGTCTTCAGGACTTACTTATCTCATAGCTGGAAGTTTGTACCTTTTGAGCACCTTTACCTATGTCACCCCTCCCCCTGCTCCCTTTGTCTAGCAACCACCAGTCTGTTCTCTGTGTCTATGGGCTTGTATGTTTTTCTTAGATTGCACATATGAGATCATATGGTATTGATTGTTCCGTCTGACTTATTTCACTTACATATTGCCCTCAAGTTCCATTCATGTTATCTCAACATGATTTCCTTCTTTGTGGACAAAAATACATATTTTTTTACATATATATTTTTTAATCAGCTAATCCACTGATGGACATTCAGGTTGTTTCCATGTCTTGGTTATTATAAATAATGCTATAATAGGGGTGCCTGGGTGGCTCAGTCGGTTAAACCTCCAACTTCGGCTCAGGTCAGATCTCACATTCGTAGGTTCGAGCCCCGCATCAGGCTCTGTGCTGACAGGTAGCTCAGAGCCTGGAGCCTGCTTCCAGTTCTGTGTCTCCTTCTCTCTCTGCCCCTCCCCCTCTCATGCTCTGTCTCTCTTTGTATCAAAAATAAATAAAACATTAAAAAAATTTTAAAAAATAATGCTATAATAAACATTGGGGTGCAGATATCTTTTTGAGATAGCAATTTGATTTCCTTTAGATAAATACCCAGAAATGAAATTGCTGGATTGTGTGGTAGTTCTATTTTTAATTTCTTTTTTTTAAATGTTTTATTTATTTTTGATACAGACAGAGACAGAGCATGAGAGGGGGAGGGGCAGAGAGAAGGAGACACAGAACCAGAAGCAGGCTCCAGGCTCTGAGTTGTCAGCACAGAGCCTGACGCAACGCTCAAACCCATGAACGTGAGATCTGACCTGAGCCAAAGTCGGAGGCTTAACCAAGTGAGCCACCCAGGTGCCCCTATTTTTAATTTCTAAGGAACCTCCATACTGCTTCCCATAGTGGCAAGTTAACTTTCTCTTCAGCAGTGCACCAAGGTTCCTTCTTCTCCATGTCCTCCCCCATATTTGTTATTTCTTGTCTTTTTCATATAAGCCATTCTAATAAGTGTGAGGTGATAGCTCATTGTGGCTTTGATTTGCATATCCATGATCATTATTAATGTTGAGCACCTTTTCATGTGCTATTCATATGTTCAACAGATAACCTGTTGGCTATTGTTTTTAGTCTACTTAACACACAATGTTACACTAGTTTCAGGTGTATGACAGAATGATTTGACAAGTTTATTCATTATGCTATGTTACTGGGACTTATCTTCTTTAAATCTTGTATTGCATACGTAAGGTTCAGATACGTGAATGTTATATTGGAAGGGAAGTATCAACCAAAGGCACATTGTTTATTCCTAGACCGAGTGCTTTTCTTTTATTTCTGTCTTGCATGAAATTTTAGTGGTCTGTGTTGGAATATGTAGGTTTTCATGTTAAATGTTAAATATGTAGATTTCTAAGTCAATATTTGCTAGAAGTTCCCAGCTCCTTATTTATACCCACTGATTACATCCCTGTCCTCTTTCTCTTTAAAATCAGAGTTGCGTCCTATGTAAATAGCACTCCTTAGGCAAAGAAAAAACAAAAAGCATTGACCAAAGATGGCCTCATAAACACTCCAAGGAAACACAAAAGCTCTTCAGACACAAAGTTGCCCCACTTCTGCCAACATGACCGCAGCACAGAGCTGCCAGTGCATAGTCGACACCCACCACCTGGTAGAGCCTCTTCCTGTTTTTACCTTGTCCTCCTTCCTTCAGAGGACTGATACCAGCAATACAGCCATCGTCTTCTGCCCCCAGAGTGAAAGAGTCAGGGTGTCCTCAGGATGAAAATAGAAGTTTGTTTTTCATCTTTTCCCTACCCTTTTATTTGTTGGCAGGGAGTGCCATAACAAAAAACACAGACTGGGTGGCTTAAACAACAGAAATTTGTTTTCTCGTCATTCTAGAGACTTGAAGTTCAAAATCACAGTGTCAGCAGGTTTGGTATTGTCTGTGGCCTCTCTCCCTGGCTTGCAGATGGCTGCTTTCTCTCTACGTTTTGACCTGGTTATCTCTCCATCTCTGTGCTGTCTGTGTCCTGTCTCTTCTTCGTATAAGAGCACCAGTTATCAGATTAGGGCCCATCCATATGACCTCATTTTACCCTAATTGCCTCTTTAAAGGCCCTGTCTCCAAATACAGTCACATCCTGAGATTCTGGTGCTTAGAGCTTCAACATATGAATTGGGAGGGGGGGGTCACAATCCCATGAAATCCTTCTATGGATTTCCTAGAGCGGCTGTAACAAATTCTCACAAACTAGGTGGCTTAAAGCAACAGAAATTTATTCTCCCGCAGAGGATTCCAGAGACTATGTGTCTGAAAATAAAGTATGATCAGGCTCCTGCTCCTTCTGAAAGCTTTAGGGGAGACTCTTTGCATACTTCTTTTTAGCTCGTGGTGGTTCCTGACAGTACATGGTATGGCTCGGCTTGTAGCTCTATCACTTCACTCTCTGCTCTGGGTACACCTGGTCGTCTGCCCTGTCTGCTCATGGAATTCATAAAAGTTCACCAGTCATTGGATTGAGGGTCCATCCGAATCTAGTTTGACCTTATCATAACAACTTACATCATAGCCGTAGCTAATATGGCAGGGCACATCTGCAGAAATCCTATTTTTGAATCAGGTCCCATTCTGAGTTTCTGTGTAAACATGGGTTTTGGAGGTTTTCAACCCACAAAAATCTCCTAGTACAAATTCAACTGTCATCTTCCTCTACTAAGTAATCTCTCACAACTTAGGTTTGTGTGTTGTTTTCTTTTTAATTTTTTAAATGTTTATTCAGTAGAGAGAGAGGAAGGGAGGGAAGGAGGGGCAGAGAGAAAGAGAGGGAGATATAGAATCTGAAGCAGGCTCCAGGTTCTGTCAACACAGAGCCCGACATGGGGCTCAAACCCATGGACTGTTAGATCATGACCTGAGCCAAAGTCAGACGCTTAGCCAACTGAACCACCCAGGCACCCCATTGTTTTGTTTCTCATTCTGGAAACAGAAAAATTGCATATGAGGAGAAGAAATGTGAATGATTAAGACCTCAGGAATCCAAGGATGAATATTCCCACATTCAATCTTTGGTTCCTAGTGTCAACCATTCTTAGAGATGTCACATGTGCTTGGTGCACTGAAGTGCTTTTCTGTACTTCACTTACAGCATTGCTTTGCTTTTATGACACACCAATGGTAGTTTCTTATCCCCTTTCTTTTTCTGTCTTCATTACATCAAGATGTCCTATTTTATTTTTATAAGGGCTTTACAATTAGAGAAGATTGAGCTCCAATAGACTGTTTTTGAGCCAGTTTTCCTCATGTCCAGGATCCATGTAAGAGTATTAAACTCTCAAGTTTTGGCAAGATAATGATTGCTTGGCATGCTGTATACACTTAAGTCATGAACAAGACATTGAGTTTTATTGCCTGTAGCTGTCTCTCTGGTGTCCTGAACCTGCTTTATATCCTTAGGGACAAACCGTGGCCAACAGGGGTTAGGATATAAATATCCAGTTCAGTCACCCCTCAAGTGAAATAACGCTGACATGCCCATTCTTCACTGGCTCCCAGAATTCCTTTGTAGCATTAAGCTCTGGTTTCCCACACCATAGCTGACTTGGCATGGCACTCTTTCCTGGCTGGCTTCATTTTCCTGCCTCACTTCTGCATCCGTTTTGTGGTTTGTCCAGGGATTGCCTTCAAATTAATGACTTTCAGTTGAATTATTTCTCAAGATCCGTTTGGGAGAACCCAAACTAAGACAAAAATGCTGTTATATCATTATTAAGAATAAAATACGGAGCTTTTAAAGCGCTCAGAAGTCTTCTGCATCCAGGCCTTGGGGGAGGTTCTTATCCTGTTCGTTATTCCTCCTCAACAGGTGACTTTTGCTATAATCTGCTTGCCATTTCTCTTCCCATTCAGTGTACGTTTTTGATGGCCAGCCTACGTCTTTTTCATTCCATGGGGTTTTGCCTCTGTTGGCATCATGCAATTTTGCAGGAAACTACCAGCCTTGTTTAAAGCTTAAAGCTGCCCACCAAGCTTCACGTGTCACCTCATCTACACATCTCAATCTCCTGGCCTCTTTATCATGGTATGCACACTGCATTACTTTCCCTGATCAATTCTTAAACCACACTCATCCTTCACTTGCACCTTTGATGCTGATTTCAGACCCACCTTGGCCTCTGGGGTTGGTATTTTTTCACTTATTCAGTAACTCAGTAAAAATGTAATGGGTGCCTAGTATCTACCAGGCACGGACGCAGTATTTGGAGGTGAACAAGATGAAGTCTCTTTTCTCACTCTGGATATCCTTGCCTCATTTTCTCCAGGAAGCCTTGTATTTACAAGTAGCAGAAACAAATGGGCTACTTTAAGTAGATGAAAGGAATTTATTCAAGGACATGTAGTGGCTCAGAGAATTTTTGAGAAGGCCGAAGAATCAGGCTTGAAAGCTACTCATCCAGGAATAGCACCCAAAATCACATCTCAGAAATGTATCTCGAGACCAAATTGCCATTAGCACTGCGGCTAGAGCTTCTGTATTTTGAGCCTTTTAGAGCTGAGTGTAGCTGCTCCCTCGCTGACACTCTCACTAGAGTGGGTTCTGTATTTTCTGTGGTAGGCAGTCTCTGATAGGTTGCCAGTGATCCCCTCCTCTTGGTATTCACATCCTTATGTAGCACTCTCCCCCTAGTGTGAGCAGAACTGAATGACTTGCTTCTAATGGATAGACTATGGCAAAGGGATGGGTAAAGTCATTAGAGATGTGGCCTCTGCCTTGCTTACATTCTCTTTCTCTTCTCTTTGCTCTGATGAAGCAAGTTGCCATGTTGTGAGCTGTCCCCACAAGAGGCCCATGTGGCAAGGAATTGAGGGCAGCCTCCAGCAAACGGGCAGTGAGGGGCTAAGGTCCAGAGCTCAGCAGCCTGTGAGGAACCGACTCCTGCCAACAACCATAAGAAGAAGCTTAGAGATGGCTCATTTGAGCTTTGAGATGGCTCTGGCACCGCCACGGCCCTGATGGCAGCCCTGATGGAGATCCTGACGCAGAAGACTCGGCTAAGCTGTGCCTGGAGTGTAGACCTGCAGACACTCAGATAACACATGTTGTTGTAAGCCACTCAAGTATGGTGTAATTTGTTATGCAGCAATAGATAAGTAAGATATCACCCACAGTTATTTATATTACCAGCTACAGATTCAAAATCTGGTGAGAAAGCATCCAACCAGTTGGACGAAGATCATACACTTGTGTCCCAGCTGCAAGGAGGCGGGGTGGGGGGTGCAGTGGAGGGTGAGTAGCCCGCATTTTCATTCATCATGGTTGGAGGTGGTTTCCTCTTCACAGCAAGACACATGGGGGATTTTCCCGAATGTGGAAAAGGCTTCCCTGTTTCGGTCAGTTCAAAACAGTGAGTTTTGTGCACCATTATGACTGCTTGGGCAGAAGACCAGTTCAGCTCACAGTCCCAGGAAGGAGCCAATATCTTGCCTCTGTTTGCACACTTCAGATAGCATTTTCCCTCCGCACTTGCTCTGGTGCAGAAGCTCCCTCACTTAGTTTTCTCTGGACTCCTGAAGTAGGTGGGGTCTGGAAAGAGGTGGAGAGGTATTTTGTTTGGGCCGCATATGGATTCCTGGGATGGCGGGGGTGGGGTGGTATGATTTTGTGTTTAAATCATGTGAATTATTGGAGAGAATTTAACTAGCTATGAGCTAGTTGAGGCAAGAATAGAGAGGCTGTGTGACACCAACAGGCTTCTGCTGTTTCCCCTGGAACACTTTTGAATAGAAGCCTTTTCAAATCATTATCTCGAATAGTAATATAAGGTGTGATAAAGCCAACAGAAAGCCCAAAAGTCCCAATAATCCTCCCCACTAGCAAAATCACAGACCTCAGAGCAGAGAAGAGATGAGCAAAGACATCCTGGAGTTGTGGCTGGCTGCAGAGAAGGTCGGACGGGAGACAACTCCCGGTTCATGATTGCCACAGGTCCCGGGAGAGTAGATGTCCACCTGAAGGCATAAATCCATTGGTATGGGAAATACGTTAAGAATGAAGCCTGGGTGCCAGGGTGGAAGGCAGGCTCATTGGGGAACTCACAGGTAATGGGGAGAAAACCATGTCAGCAGAGAAAAGAGGAATCCCAGTGAGCAGGGTACCCAGCACTTCCTCAGTGCCTACTCCCATGGCACCAGACATGGGCACGAGACATGAGCACAGCCATTATAAGGGCGACTCATGCACCTTCTGCTTTCACGGAGTGCACAGGATCTTGTGGAAAACAAAGAGGAAGGCAAGGGTAAGACTTAAGGGCAAGAAGAGAATGAGCTGGAGAACACAGAGAAAGGAGGATGTCATGCCAATTTTTGTGATTTACATGGTGCGGAATCTTGGGGGGCCTCTGAATTTCCC
The DNA here is from genome assembly GCF_006229205.1 of Suricata suricatta. NCBI lineage: Eukaryota > Metazoa > Chordata > Mammalia > Carnivora > Herpestidae > Suricata > Suricata suricatta. The sequence goes on from NC_043713.1 coordinate 14,750,205, forward strand.
CCTTTCTTTATTAAACCTCTAACTAACTCAGCACGGTCAAAGGATTTGCAACTGATGAGAATGGCATAGTCCAGAAGGGTGAATGCCCTGATTTTGTTCTTTAGGGGTGTGTGTGGAGTGAGCCAGGCAAATTATAGCAGTCCTCCAAAAGATGTCTCCACAGTGTGGGTGCCGGGGCGAAGGGGTCGTGTGACACTTCCACATAATAGAAATTACCTTTACATTTCATTTTTATTCAGCTGATCATTATGATTTTGATGTGGAAATATAAATAATCCTTCACTCCTTTGACTGATGGTATTGCTTCTCTCTGCCCTTCAGTAACCTCAGTTAGTTCATCAATAATGACTTTTTCGATGTATTTTCATTAATACACATTAAACATAGAAAACACTATCTTTTCTCCCTAACCAAAGTCTATCCAGATCCTTCTGGAAATTTTTAGTATACAAGTGAAAGCAAAACAATTCGGAGAAGTGAATGGAGACACAAAATACATAGTGCATTGGGGAAAAATCACAATTAAAAGAGAAAATTTATTGTTCCTCAATATGCAATTTAAGAGTGGTCCATGTACAATTTCCTTCATTATCTTGGTAGGAAAGATTGTAATAAGTTGGCAATTAGTGATATTAGTAGAATACATTTTTTCCAAAACTTTAAACCTATATTTGTGGAGAAATAAAGTTAAGTAATTTTTAGTAAGGAGGCCGAACAGTTACAGAATCCAGTATGTTAAGATTGCATGCAAGTAAGTGATCATTAAGAGAAATGTTTTCTATGTGGTGGGCTGTCATCTTTCTCTTGAGAACTTATACTAATAGCAAAAAAAACAAAAATTGTGTTGAAAACACATCTCTTTCAAACTGTATCAGATCTTGCTTTTGAGGCAATGGGCCACAAATTGGCTGTGGGTTCTCAGTAGCACCACTAACCTGGCATGATTGCTCGTGTTTCTATTTCCAGGACTAATAAGCCTATTAGGACTTTATTTCTGTAAATCAAATATATATATCCCTAAAACTGACAGTTATGTGTGCAACTATTCATTTACATCTACCTTTATCAAATTTTTCCTCTATACTAAATTGGCCAATTCGAATAATACTTGAACCTATTTCTGTTTGTTTGTACTAACTCATGTGCTTAGTCAGTACTGCCTACCACATACGGGGCACCGTTTGCACCATATTAGGAAGTGCTGTGGGTCTTGATTTATTCATAGCAATGTGGTAGAAAATAAACTCCCTGAAGGGAGGAAGTCCATGTTCTTTGTTAACACAGTGTTTCATCCATAACTTAACATAGATTTATAGCTAATTGTTTTGTTAAGTGATTCTAGACTCATGAAGAATGTAGGAGAATGTGATAACAAGTGCATTTTCTTTCTAGTTATTATGGTTGTATAGACCAGTCTACAGGATTTTTGAAAAAAATTCATAACCAGTGTGAACTATATGATGGTATAGACTTGTTTTGTGGGATTTTGTATGCATAATGCCCATCACAATACTTACTGATAGTAGATGCTTTATTGATTCTTTCATTCATCATTTGATTTTTTTTAAAAAGTTGCCAACCCGCCCCCCACACAAAGGTGCCAAAATATTGTATGGAAAGAGAACATATGGTATGAGGGGTAAAGAAATAAACGTGTACCACTGAGTCTTTACAGAAACCTTAAGTTTATTCTATTCATACATTGATGAAGTAGATAGTATAATTAAAACAAAGAAATAAACTTCAACAGATTCATTTATGCCAGTGAAACCACATGTTTATCTTAACATCCACATTTCTCATTGACTTAATGAGACTCAATGTTTGCTGATAAATGAGAAATTCTCATAATCAGAGGAAGGTAAGACCCCCGCATGCCACTTAGAAACATCAAGAATCCCTCAGTTATGTACCATTGGTATTAAGGTTTTTCTAGGTATATCACTTTTATAAATCCTTTAGCTCTGGCCTAGACACGGTTTTAAAAAGAAAAAAAAGTCTATATTCACAATTGTCAACTTCTGTATAGGTCAAAGATACCATGTATCATAGAAATCAACAAGTGACCAAAAGTCCCAGCAAAATGATTTTCTTATGCAATAAAAGGCATCAACATCAAAATCAGTGCTTAGTCTGAGAAAATAACATCAAAAATCAGTTTGACAATTTAGTTTGCCATCTCCCTCACAGCCTAGCTTGTGAATTCTTTTTCTCATTAATAATAATATTTAGCAATAAGCCACATTCATATACAAATCAGAATCAAATCCTCATAACCATAGATCTGTAGGAGTAACATGTTTCCTCTTCACTTTACCCTTTAAAAAGGGTGACCCTACCCTTTTTAAAAATGTCTTTTCCTATGTCACCTTCCCCAAAACACTTGAACCAATGTGCCATCCTTCACCCCAGATGCTGTCTTTGTTCCCTCAACCCTCCTTGCATTTGATTTTTATCTTTATTGTGCTGCTTCCCTCATCTTTCTGGGTTTATATTTCAATTAATTGTTCTGGTTTTTGTTTTTTAGCTAATTTGCTCTTTCTCAAATTGCATACATTCTAAAACAATAAATGTTCAATAAGCAAATATACTTGGCCATTGTCCACCTCTGATACATAACCGAGAACTAGAAAATTAAGTATATGCAGGCTAAAGAAAGTGCATGTCAGTTCAAGTGTACTGAATCTATAGCTGTGGTAGGCCTCCTCTGACCTGAGGAGTAAGTACAAAAACGGATGTGTTCAAGTCCACTGTCAAAATTCATTTTTGAATTGGAAGAGAATTATTTTCATAAGAGGCTAGCAGGAATAATCACCTGTTCTTGAACAATCATAGTAAAGACACACTTGGCAATAGAAACAAAACAAGGCCTCTGCAAATTTTTTAGGTAATGTATTGTGACCCTATGGATTAACCACTAAGCTAAGACTTTTTATAATAATTTTGTGTATTACCCTTCTTGCTTATGGGTCTTGGTCTGTAATTTCAACTTGCTTATTTATTTATATTTTAAATTCTGCACATTTGAATACCTAGTGAACTGTTTTTGTACTGATGTCAGTGACCAAATATCTCATCTTCAAGAGCAGGGTTTGTTCTCATTGATTTTTAAAGTCAGCTTATAAGCCATGTCAAGGTTCTTATGGCCAAAACTTCAATGAAATTAACAAAATAATTGCAAAAATTTTACTTTGTGAAAATAAAAATAATAGTTAAGATACACAATTCCAGGCTTTCGTTAAAGGAACATTAAGTAGGGGTGCCTGGGTGGCTCAGTCGGGTAAGCGCCCAACTTTGGCTCAGGTCATGATCTCATGGCTCAGGTCGTGGGTTCAAGCCCCATATCAGGCTCTGTACTGACAGCTCAGAGCCTAGACCCTGCTTTGGAATATGTGTTTCTCTTCTCTCTGCCCTTCCCCCACTAGCACTCTGTCTCTTTCAAAAAATAAAATGTTTTGAAAAAAGAACATCAAGTAAAACCTTGCTCATGGATCAGATTTTTTTGTTTTAGTAATTGGCAAGTTCCAAAAACTAAAATACCGTGTCATATAGAATTCTTTTTTGTAACCACCTAATATGTAGATGATTTTTGAACCATTTTTATGGAACATATGAAAGTGATTTAAAACGGAAGATTTCAAAGTATCTAGAAAAATATGTGTTCAGGAAGACAGAGCTCCCACAGTGGCGTCACTCAGCCATGGGGTGTGCAGCTGGCGGCCTTCCGGGAAGGGCACATGTGCGGAGGGCACCCAGATAACTCTTTGACCCAAGGGAGGGAATCTTAATTACTTGGGAATCGCAGCATTGCAGTAAATCTTGATGTGGCTATTTATTTGTGTATCATTTGATGCAAATGCCTTTTAACATCCAGAGCTCTGTGGTCTGTGTGTGTGTGTGTGTGTGTGTGTGTGTGTGTGTTATATTTTAGAGACAGAGAGAGAGCGAGAGAGCGAGCGAGCGAGAGAGAGAGAGAGAGAGAAAGCGCACAAGCAGGGGAGAAGGGCAGAGGGAAAGAGAGAATCTCAAGCAGGTACACGCTCATTGTGGAGCCCGATGCCGGGCTGGATTCCACAAGCCCAGGACCATGTCCTGAGCGGAAACCAAGAGTCAGTAGCTCAAGCAACTGAGCCACCCAGGAGCCCTATTCCATTTTTAATTAAGGTAAAATTTAAGAACTTCTAATTAATGAAAGAACAGTACTAGAGTTAGCATCGAGCCCATTGGATCATGAGGACTGTGGATTAGCAAGAAACAAAAGGATAATTCTGTTAGATTTCCAGCCCTTTAAATAAAGCTATTTAGATTATTTTTTCCATAATGTTCATCAGTTAGTTTTCAAAGAACTTATCCAAGCTTCATACTCCACTTTTTATTTCTAAAAGCAGTTATGGTACATTTAAACCAATCCCTGAAGTATCCCTTTTATGTGCCATCTATATCTTTAAATGGTTTGAACATTCTGTCTCACATTAGAGTAGTTTATAGTACGAAAGTCCTCTTCTTTGTGGTGCTACATAAAGCATAATTTCTTCATAAAACTCCTGAGTTTTTCAATCAGATGTATGTGCAGAGACAAATTACACTGAGGTGAAGATGGGCAGATTAAGGCTTCATTTCAGTGTCTAGCAGGCAATGAGAAGGCACAGTCCTTCCGGTAGCCACATATGTTTTAATTTCACAGTGTGGTTTCTAATACTGTGATGCAAACGTGGATTCCAGTATTCTTATTTTTAAAACTCTGCAGCTCAGCAATCAGCAGTTATTTATTGATTCAGCACCTTGTAGGCACAAGCAGCCCGTGAAGAGTTGTGAAAGGTGAAGCAGTTTGAAAGTAAGATTCCTGCCAGAAGTCAACCCATAAAAATAATATCTAAAAATATAAAGCTCGATGTGAGGAGTCCGAAATATATTTGGTTCGGGCAGCAATCACAGCAGGAGGTCAGATGATGGATGCAGTGTTCAGTGTGAGCTGGAGGGCGACAGAGAAGCTGCTTTGGGGAAGTGGCATTTGAGTCTGGAAACAGAAACTTCAGAAACAAATAAGACTTAGATGGGTAGAAAGGACTCAAGGAGCATTCCAGCTGGGGAAACAGCTGTCGAGTGACAGAGGCAGGGGATTTAAATAAACATGTGGGGGACAGTGAGAGGTTAATGAAGAGGAGTAATTGGAAAATAAGGCCGGGGAAAATGTCTAAAGCATCTTTTAAAGGATTTAAATCATAACCTAGGAAGTTTGTACCATAGGTTACAGCTCTCAGTGACTACATGTTTCTCAAAGTTACAGAGGAACAGAAGGATTTGGGAAATGTAATTAGCTGATTCTAAAATCTGTATCAAAACCAAAGAGACTTAGAAAAGCCAAGGCAACCTGGAAGAAGAAAAGCAAAGTTAGAGGATTTTCACCACCAAGAAAATTAAGACATACTCTACAGGTACAGAAATAAAGGGTTGTATTGGCACAAGAGCAGACAAATAATGAGTTATCGTGAAGAGCCCAGGAACAGACCAACACACTGATGTACAGCAAAGCCACCAGTTCAACTCAGTAAATGGTGTGGTATCCAAAGGACAGCCCATGTAGAAATTTTTAAAAATATGAACCTTGAATCTGAATTTATATCACACACAGAATTTAAGATGCAAGATAGATGGGTAATGTGAAAGATAAGTAAATAAGTAAACAACACATTTTTTTAGCGGGCATAGTGTGCCAACAGTCACCTCAGAAAGGATATCCAAGTAGCTAAGATGAATGCAAAATGGTGGTCAACTTGATCAGTCATCACAGAAATGCAAATTAAAATAGAAATCATATATATTAAGCTCCTATCAGATCAGTTAAAATTCAAACAATGACCAGGATCAAGTGTTGGCAAGGCCACGGCACCATTGGATATCTGATACTGCTGGATAGGAATGAAAATGGTACTTAAGAAATTGTTTGGGAATATCTCGCAAGAACTAAACATACCTATCCCCTTTAGCTCAGCAGTTCCACACAACAGTGAGTGTTTATGTCTATGAAAAGACTTGTGTGCAAATGTTTCTAACAGATTATAGCACCAAATTTATAATAGCCCCAAAATGGAAACAGTCTGAAAGTCCATGAATGAGATGAATAAATTGTAGGATATTCATATAATAGAATACAGCAGTGGAAAAAAGACAAATAACAACATGGATAGTTCTCACAGACACTATGTTGAATGAAAAAAGCTAGACACAAAAGAGTGGTACCATTGCATTGGTATGAAGTTCAAGATATGTGTTAAAATAGTAATTACCTTGGAAGAGTGGTTGTTGACTGGGACCACAGGAGAGCCTACTGAGGGGAGGGGGCTGGAAGTGTCTTGTGTTTTGATTTGTATAATGGTTATAGAGGCATATATACGTATAAAAAATTCATTGAGGGGGCACCTGGGCAGCTCAGTCGGTTAAGCGTCTGGCTTCAGCTCAGGTCATGATCTCATGGTTCGTGGGTTCAAGCCCCACGTTGGGCTCTTGTGCTGACAGCACAGAGCCTGGAGCCTGTCTTCGAATTCTGTGTCTCCCTCTATCTCTGCCCCTTCCCTGCTTACGCTCTCTCTTTCTCTCTCAAAAATAAATAAAACATTAAAAAAAAATTCATTGAGCTCAGCATTTTGAAGTTGTGCACTTTACTGTGAACACATTATTCTTCCATTCACTAACCAGATGTTAGGAAATTTCTTTTTCAATTGCCTGTCCACATTTTTTTGTTGTTATGTTTCCACTTTTCTATGGATCTATTAACTTGTCTTGTCTTGGCTGGTTTCTTCTTACGTTATTTCATCTGTTGCCCAATCTTTGTGATCTTTTGCCTTGGTTCCCCAAAGATAAACACTCACTTGATGTCTGTCTCTCATTTCAATCTATGCAATAACAGAGGTAACAGCTAACACTAATGGTGAGGTATTGGGCTGTTTACATGCGTCATCCCACTCAGTCCACACAACAAGCTTCTGAACTAGCTATTATTATCATTGTTTCAATGATGAAACTCTGAAAGATTAGGTAACTCACAGAAGAGTTAGCGTTTGAACCTAGATCCATCATGTTCTGGAATTCATGTTCTTAAACACAATGCTACGAGAAAGCTTGAGACCAAGATAGAGACTGACTTTCTGATTTTCCAGGCCACCTTTTCGTACCTACAATGCAAGCAGTAAATCACTGCAAATCTTACAGATGGCCAACCCAGGTCAGTCATGACAAACAGAATGTGTAGAACATGTCATAAAATCAATGTTTAGGATGATCCCAGGAACTCTGGGTGGGAGCTGACTCCCACTGCTGTGAAATTATCCAAAATCGCATTGCTTACTAGTCTCTTTCACTTAAACAATAGTCTTTGAAAGTCAAAAATAATACAAATTTAAAAACCAAAAGAAATATACCCAAATTATCAGTGGCAGATATAAAAATGTTCGTCCTAAATGACAGAAGAGGACTGTTTTAGTGCCATCCAGAATGCTGTGTGCTGTGTTTCTAAACTGTGTTACCAAAATGTCCTAGAGTTACCTTTAAGAATCTTTTGTCTACTCCTGAGCATCCTCAGACACCATTGTAGGAATTATAAAACATCATCTAGTTTGAAGTTAGGTGCTTTAGGTAGTGCACTTGAAGAGAAGACTTGCATGCTTTATTCATTTTTATTCTTCCTTTGGAATTAATGAGCAGACTTTTGCAAAGTGATTTTGTTCTGAGAAAAGCTGAATATTTGATGGCTGTAGATAAAAAGCATCTCCACTATATCATCTTTTTCTGTATGGACTAACTTTTTAGTTCTACGATGGTATATTTTGAAAGGTGAGATTTCTCTTGTGCTCTGGATATGACAAAGCTCTCTCTTCCCCATATAAATATATGCACATTTAGTTAAAGGAAATTTTCTTCTGGGTGTCCTGTTGATTAGAGTTTTTATTACAAAACTGATAATTTTCCCATTGGATACTAGATATAAATAATTGTTAAATTTATTCCATAGAAATAGATGGGTTGGATACAAATGCATATGAGATATGGAAGTCTGGCATCAGCAGAGTTATGACTTTTAAAATTAGTCCTAGGGTGTGATTGATTATTAATGAATGGTCATAAAATGACTACAAAGTTATCTCCAAATGTCATGTTTACTGCCATAATTAGAAGCAGAAAATGTTTATTTTTAATGAGAATTTTCCCCGAGTCTCATGATGAAGTGGAATTAAAACATTGAATAAAGTTCAGTATAGACACTAACGTTTCTCTCTGAGATAGAATTTAACCTAAGATTGAAATGAATTGACTTAAACATAATAAATTTGTTGTTTTCTTTAAGCTTTTCAGTAAACATAAGGATAAAATATTTGAGGACACAAGATATTAATATATTATTTTCTATTCTTTAAAAATTATTCCCATTATTAAACTTTTTCTTTTCATTTTGCAGCTGAAGAAAATCAAGTTTGAGATGTCACAATTAGTAGATTTTTTACATTTTTAAATATAATATGATTTTAAGTCTTTAGCATGTTAATATGAAATGCATTGAATGATGTCCTAATGTTAAAGCACCTTTGCATTCTCTCCCCCCAAAACACCCCTGCTTGGCCATCCTTTAGGTATAATTTTGAACTTTGCTAATATTTTGTTTAGGATTTCTCATGTACATTCATAACTATAGTTTTTATTTATATATAAAATAAATATAAATAAGTATATAAAATAAAAATTGCATACTTAAGATGTACAATGAGATGATTTAGTATACATATACATAGTGAAATGATTACTACAGAGAAGCTAATTAACATATCTCCTCACATAATACCATTTTTGTGTGTGTGTTGGGTGCACCTGAAATCTACAGTCTTGGCATATTTCTAGTACTCAATACAATATTATTAACTATAATCATCATACCTGTATATGAGATCCCTAGACTTATCCTGCTACATAATTGCAACTTTGTACCTACTCTCCAGCATCTCTACATTTCCCTCCTATCCTCAAGCCCCTGGTAATGACCTTTCATCTCTTTGTTTTTATGAGTTCAAGTTGTGTTTTGTTTTGTTTTGTTTTTAGATTCCACATAAGTGAGATCATACAGTGTTTGTGTTTCTATGTCTGGTTTGTTTCTTTCACTTAGCATAACATTATCAGTTTTATTCATGTTGCAAGTGACAGGATTTTCTTCTTTTTCTTTGCCAAATACTATTCCTCTGTGTGTGTGTGTGTGTGTGTGTGTGTGTGTGTGTGTGTGTAAAACATGTTTTTTAAAAATTTATTTATCCATTGTTGAACATGAGTTGTTCCCCTCTATTGGGTATTATGATTAATACTGCAATAAACATGGGAGTGAAGATATTTCTTTGGGATGCTGATTTCATTTTCATTGTATGGATGTACAGAGTGGGGTTGTGGGATCATGTAGTAGCTCTATTTTTAATTTTTTGAAGTATCTACATAGTGTTTTCCAAAAAATCTATCAATTTACATTCCCACCAATAGTGTACAAGGGTCCCTTTCCTCTACATTCATGCTTATACTTATCTTTTGTCTTTTGTATAATAGCAATTTTAACAGGTATGAGGTGGTATCTCATTGGGTTTTCATAAATTGGAATACTTAATATTGTTAGGATGTCAATACTATTCAACATGATCTACAGATTCAATGTAATCAATATCAATATCCCAAAATTTTTTCCAGAAATAGAAAAATCCATCCTAAAATTCATATGGAATATCAATGCACCCTTTTTAATTTCAAAACTTGCCACACCTACAGTAATAAAAAACAGTGTAATACTGGCCAAAAGATAGACCAATTAACTAATGGAATAGAATAGCAAGTCCAAAACGACCCTCATCTATAGAATCAAAAAATTATACTTAAAATGCCAAGACCATTCAATAGGGAAATGGCAGTATTTTCAACAAGTGGCATTAGGAGAACATATCTACGAGCAAAAGAACAATGTGTACACCTCTTTTTTTTTACACCATATAAAAAATTATCTCAAAGTGGATTAAAAATACAATGTGATAGCTAAGGCTATAAAACTCAGAAATAAGCATGGCAGAAAAGCTTAATGACATTGAATTTGGCAGTGACCTCTTGCATATGACACCAAAAGAATAGGCAACAAAAGGAGATTTAGATAAATTGAACCTCACCAAAATAAAAAGCTGTATGGATCAAGAATGCTGCCAATTGGCTGAAAAAGCAACCCATGAAATGAAAAAAAATATATTTGCAAATTATATATCTGTTAGGGAAAAATATCAAGAATATATAAAGAACTTTTATAGTTCAATGATTTTTAAAAACCTGATTTTAAAAAATGATCAAAGGACTTAAACATTTCTCCAAAGAAGATACATAAATGTTCAATAAACACATGAAAAGATGCTCAACTTCACCAATCATTAGGGAAACGCAAGTTAAACCCACAATGGGATACTAGTTCACATCTTAATAGATGTGGCCAGTGTTGGTGACCATGTGGTGAAATTGGAACCTTTGTGCACTAGTGATGGGAATGGAAAATGGAGCAGCCTCTGTAGAGAACAGTATGGCTGTTCCTCAAAATATTAAACTGAAAATTGACATATGATCCAGCAATTTAACTTCTGGCTATGTGCCAAAAACTCGTGGAAGTGGAGATTCAGACGGATATTTGTACATCCTTAATAGCATTATTCACAATAGTTAAAGGTGAAAACAAGCCAAATGTCCACTGAGGGGTGAATGATAAACAAAATATGGCATATGCATACAATAAAGTATTATTCAGCCCTAAAAATTAATGAAATTCTGACACATGCTTCACATAGATGAACCTTGAAGACATTATGGTAAGTGAAATAAGCCAGACACAAAAGGAAAATCTGTGATTCCACCTTTATGAGGTTCCTAGAGTAGTCAAACTTGTAATGTTGTATTTATTTTTGAGAGAGAGAGCATGAGCAAGGGAGGGCCAGAGAGAGAGAGGGAGACACAGAATCTGAAGCAGGCTCCAGGCTCTGAGCTGTCTGCACAGAGCCTGACGTGGGGCTCAAACCCACGAACAGCAAGACCATGACCTGAGCCGAAGCTGGACACTCAACTGACTGAGCCACCCAGGTGCCCCTAGTGTAGTCAAACTTGTAATGACAGAAACTAGAAAGGTAGTTCCAGGGACGCGGAGAGAGCCAGAGCATGAGGAGTTACTGTTTAATGAGTACAGGCTTTCAGTTTGGGAAGATGAAAAAGTTCTGACAATTGATGACAGGGATGGTTACACAACAATATGAATATACTCAGTCCCACTGAACTGTGCACTTAAAAAAGGTTAAAATGACAAATTTTGTGTTGTGTACATTTTTTCACAATAAAAAGAATGCATGCTTATTGTCAACTGTAGAACCCATATGTCCCTCTGCCTCATTAAGGCCCAACCCTAATTAAATCCAAATCAATCTACTCCATTCACCTTTTTGGTTAAACTTGGCTGAAGCAAAGTGACAAACTTTGCTGACTGATCTTTCTTTAGATTTAAAACTCCAGCAGTCAGAGTGATCTTTTATACTATAACCATCATGTTGCTCCCCTGAGAAAAAAATCCATCAACACTTTCTCACCACAAAATAAAAACGAAATTCCTACACAACTTGGCTTATTCATTTCTCTTCTATTTCATTTCTACTATCCTTCCCCTTAATCTTTCTAAACCTAGCCACACTGGCCTTTCTGAAGTTCTGTGGAAGAGCCAAGGATATTTCCACAACAAGACTGTTGCATTTCACATTCTAGATTTGGAATGTCCTTCTCTTGGGTATTTGTGGATTCCCTTACTTTCTTTAATTGTTTAGGCAAAATTCACCTTCTTAGAGAAGCTTTTCCTGTCCACTGTCTAAAATAGCAACATTACCACTCTCTTTACCCTTATGCTGCTTAATTTTTATCCTCACTGTGTTTACCTTTACATGCTATTATATGACATAATTCATTTGTTTATCCATAATATATTTCCTCATTAGAATAACACCATGAGGATGCTGACTTCTGTTCACCATTGCATTCTCAGCACCTTGGAGAGTGCCTGCTAGTCGGTTCTCAATAAAGATGTATTTTTTTTAATGTTTATTTATTTTTAAAAGAGAGAGAGAGAGAGAGGCAGACCATGAATGGGGGAGGGGCAGAGAGAGAGGGAGACACAGAATCTGAAACAGGCTCCAGGCTCTGAGCTGTCAGCACAGAAACTCAGAGCTCGAACCCATGAGCAGTGAGATCATGACCTGAGCTGAAGTCGGACGCTTAACCGACCAAGCCACCCAGGCGCCCCTCAATAAATATGTATTCAATGATGGAATTACTTAACACATCCTCACAAAGGGGTTTGGAATCTAGCCTAGAAGAAGAATTCATTGCAAAAGTGGATCTTGATGTTCTCTTGACATTTTTATTCTTCGTATTTGAACTCCTTTCTTTTTTGAAGTAGAGATCTTTGCTTTGTCCCATAATGGACTCTTCTTTAGCCTATTTAATAAGATAAATATGCCCTTTATAAGACTGTAATTAAATGGTATAAATCATGACAATCTATTGCTATGTACATTGATGGCCTTGACTCAAGTATTACTGAAGTTGTAGCACACGAAGACATACTAAGTAACCGCAGGGTCTTCTCTCTTCTTGAACTAGTGAACTTGTGCATAAGCTAAAACTAATTCTAGAACATATTTCTACTTTTTTTGTAGGATGAGGGTATCTTCTCTAAGCAGTTCATGTTTTCATATTTTAAAATTGTTTTGATCCTGTTTTCTGCTGACTCGTGGGCTTTTTAAAGTAAGTAATAAAAAGTAAATATTTAAAAAAAACAATATTTAAGGAAGATGCTTTAGTGAGGGGAATCAAAATATTTTACAGTATCAATTATTCCTTTCTGAGAGGCTCTTTATGTGGATTTCATTTATATATTGCTTTGTATACACAACTATGTATATATAACTATGTGTGTGTATAAAATCATATATGTCCTATAAATTATAATGCCCCGAAAAGTTTTGCCATGTTTCTCTACATGATCTCTATTTATAGTTTTCTAAGAAAAAACTTTTAATCAAATCAGTCAGTTCTTTTTCTGCTTAACCATACGCTTATCCCTGTTGGAAATAATTTATTCGGTGGAAACCCACTGATACTCATCCACTGAAAATATTTTAGTCAATTTTTTCTATGGAACCCGATAAAGATGAAATTCATTGTAGCTAGCTTTGAGTGTATTATTAGGTATTTTACTGCTGTCTGACTTTCTGAAATTCCAAACACTTTTAATGATTAAAACCATTTTACATAATAAGAGGCTTTGTGGTGAGAATGATTGACTAGTTGCTATCTGCAAACAGCAATTTATAACCAAAAGGGGCTTTAAGATCCTGAAAATAATTGGTAGCTCATTATTTGGATTAAATTGCTGAGTTTAGCTTTTCATTTAAGTTTTAACAAAACTGCATTTACCAACTATTAGGGTAGACTTGGTAAGTGACTACGGCCCCTCATATCACTCTTCCAGAATGACAAAACGACAGTAGAACTGTAAGTGGGTAAAGGTGCCAGTGCTTAAAATGCAATTAACTAAAGCAGAACTCATTAACAAGGAGGTTTGCTGTCACCTTCAAAGAGATATCTTTGCCTTAAAGTGTCCTTACAAGTGACTCAAGAACTTATAAGATAGCAAGGTGTTATTTGTAACTTGGTACTGAATAAGCACCAGGTTTGATCTCATGAAAGGCCACTTAACTGTTTAGAGTCCGATGGCCAGAATCCCCCTATATTTCTCCCAGCCTTTAATAACCACAATCCATGAGTTAAATGTGGGCTACATATCAGGAATGGGTCAGTGCTACGGCTTAGAGCATAGAGTGATGCTGTTCATGTGACTCACTGTTATCTCATATGAAAGACAACATCCATAGTTGGGCTATGAAAGTTCTGATTCCAGTATGTCCAAACATGATGCTAGACATTTTCCCTAAAGTGATTATAAACTTCACAATAACCGTATAAGGAGACCTTTATCACTCCCAATATGAGGACACTGATCTTCATAGCTAATAAATCAGCCAAACTATTGGGATTTTTCATTGGGATTATTTACTCCAGTCATTGCTGTCTTCCCATGTATCCATTCTGGCCTTCTTCAAATATTTAGGTTTCCAAACAAAACAGATCTATTCTCTCTATGCTTCAAAGACAACATGTCAGTGGGCGATTTTATGGTCTGGTTTTGCTCCAGTAGTTCCTAACTAAAGGCTTGGATTGCCACATGAATGAGCAGGTTGGCCTGATAGGCTCAGTAGGAAGGTCCCTCTGAGCAGGTGTGCTGCCCGTGAGGAGTGCAGAGACAGGTTCCTTGCTGTTATTATGCGATGTGTTATTGCGGGGCAAATTTATGCCTCTCCTAGGGAGCCTTCTAGAGTAATAATCTCTGACAAATGGCGATCCTGTTACACCTAGGCTCCCTGAATAGCTCCACCTGAATTTATTTTGCATGTAAATTACAGTCCTCATGCGAAAGATGAATCCCATGGATGTAGCTTCATTTCTACTTATTAAGGGTGTAAAGAAAAATGTCATGATTTGTTAAGAACATCTTTCAATCATTCTGCACTTTCCTCCAACTATTAATTTTCTTGCGAGTGGATTTTAGGAACCTAGGCTCCCCTTCCATAAAAAAATAAAATAAAATAAAAAGTGTCATTGTGAAAGTATATGTGACCAGGTCCTGCTAATAACCGGAGACAGGTTTGAGTTGGCAAGCAATGCACCTTAAAACAAAACATTAATATTTCTTGCATTTTTAAAGATCAGTAACAACTTTACTTTTTTTTTAATTTGGGGGAGAATAAGTTTAGTCACTGTGATTTTATGTATAATTATTAATACCATGTCTTGTACTTTACCTTCTCCATGGTCCTCTTTCATGGTCTCTGTTTTCTCTGTAGCCAGAATCTCCTACAGATGCTTCAAATTTTCAGTGCTAAATTTGAGATTGATACCTTTCCTCCACCACTAACTGAAATGCCTCTGTAAAATTGATCATTTTGTCCCACCTTTTTTCTTGATTAAAGATGTACCAAAACTTGAAATTAACCAAGAAGAAATTGGAATAAAGCTTTCTTTAACTTCTCTCGGAATCATTCCAAATAGTTTGTCACAGGAGAGGCCATTACAAGTTTTCGTAGTTGGGCAACACATATTTCTCTCTCCTCTTCCCAAATTGTTAGATTATACACTCCTAGTATAGTTAGAATAATAATAATAGTGGTTTATAAGTGGTTACTTCTTGGTCTTGACTCATTAAAAAAATCTAAGCAAGTAAATATACAAGAAAGCCTTTTACTGAGAGATCATCCTAGTTTTCCTCGTGTGCATCAGGAGATCTGAGTGTTGTTCAGGATGTGCTGCATATCGCGCTTTATTCTTGGAAAAGCTCGTTGTTTCTCTTGGCAAAAGTCCATTGTTCTTTCTATTCTTGTTTTCTGGGCTTTTTTTTTTTTTTTTTTTTTTTTTTAGGAAATGGATAATTTTCAGCATCCATTTGATTGCCTAATTACTTATTAATCAAATAGGGTTTTTTTCTTACTATGAAAGTAAAATCATTTTTAGTTGATATCTTGTATTACCGAAATGTTCAGAGAGAAAGATTCAGCCTAGATGGCCGCATTGCATTTGTTCTTTCAGAAATGCAAAGAAAGCATCTAGTAACTTTTTTTTAAAGATGATATATAATGTATTTCTTTCTCATAAGTCTGTTTTGTTAGTGAGGCACGCTTGCCCCTACACAGAAATATGATTTAAACTCAAGGGGAGATAGGTTGATGATAGATAGATAGATAGATAGATAGATAGATAGATAGATAGATAGTTGGTTAGATAAACAGCTACAGTGTTCTGTAGTAGTGAAAGAATGAATGCTGCCCCCTGGAGGCCACAAATAGAAAAAGCAAACTAAGTAATTACACCATCTCATCACATGCTTACTGCCTTAAGTTTGAAAATAAACTGTATCTCTTGCCGTTACAGTAAGTTATATCTAAGAATGTAGGGTTAGGCTGAATCTTAATTTCACCTCATTACACGTATTTTCCTGGGGGTGATGCATTCTTATGCTAATTTGTTCACAATGTCTTTCCCATTTACCAAGGACCACAGAAAGAAATCCGTGACAGAGAAAAATGGGGAATGGAGTTGACAAAAAGCAAATTAATCTTTTTGTCTACTCAACCTCCACTTGAAATATATATGACTTTGTACTTCAGATAATAGTTTATGCTTTCTTGCATAAAATATGTGCCAAGTTTGTGAAATGAAAAATGTGGTTTAAAGAAATAGATGAAAATGGAAGAGAAGCCGTGACTCTGGAATTTAAAATATATTCTTTCTATATAAGGACAGCTTTTTTCTTATGAAAATTAAAATACCATAATGAAAGAGAATAGCCTTTGCTGCCACTTCCTTATGTGTATATCCACGTATGGTCTCGGTCTTGGAATATGCAATATATAGGTTAGAGTAATAAAAATACACAAGTTTCCTTTTAAGTATTCTGAAAACTAGTCATTAGGAACCCAGGTATTTGGAATGTTTCTTCCTAGAAGAGCTCCTCTTTCTTAAAAATATCGATTTTTATAACCATCTAAAGGTCATTTAAAGTTTTAAGTCCAAGAAAAATCTTTCTCCACTTCATTTCATTTCGGGAATTTACTGGTTTTTTTTTTTTTTACATTTATTTATTTTTGATAGATAGAGTGAGACAGGTGGGAGCGGGGAGGGGCAGAGGGAGAAGGAGACCCAGAATGGGAAGCAGGCTCCAGGCTCTGAGCAAGTGGTCAGCACAGAGCCCGATGTGGGGCTGGAAACCACTGTGAGATCATGATCTGAGCCAAAGTTGGACACTTAACCTACTGAGCCACCCAGGTGCCTCAGGAACTTACTATTTAAAGTTTTATTTCTTTGCCATTTTCACACAATTCTAAGTGTCTTAAAGGGCCACCTTTGTTATATATGTATTTAATATACACGATGCTATTCTCATGTTTTCTAAAATAAGGATATTTACTTTATTTCATGGATAAGATATAAGAATCATTTAGGTTATTTGACTCATTTCTTTGCAAGAACATGGTACACTCTGGATCAAATACAAAATATAGGACTTCAAAATTGTTTCTCTTTCTGCTATACAACATTAAAAAAACATTTTTCATGGAGTCAAACATGACACATTAAGAAGAGATGGGAGTTCAAGCATAAAGTGGATACAAATATGGATAAATAACGTATCAAATAATAGCAGCATTCTGCAAAACGAAAGGAGGGAAGTGGGGAAGGATAGAGGAAAAGAAGAATAGTAGTGAGAAAAAAAAGAAGAAAAGAAACTGAGCACTTCACATAGTCTCATATATTGCATTTCACACTTTTTATTTGCCAGAGGAAAAAACATAAAAAATACTATTTCAAATATGACTATTGCACAGGTATTTCTGGAGTCGCAAACTCAGGTATGGGGAAAAAATATTATGGAGGAGTAAAAGAAGCGAAGGTGATAATGAGCCACCAGGGCATAGCCATGGTTGGTTAGAAGCAATAGTTGACTATACAAAGATATTTAATGCGGAAAAAAATAGGACACTATTAAAGGGCACATTTTTTACACCATTTTCCATCTGTGTTCCTGGAAATGTGAGTTCAGTCAATGAATAATTCATCCAAGGCTGATAAAGGAAAAATCCAGAATGTATTCACTTGGCCAAGATATGTAGGACAGTCAACTGGTAACAGCTTCAGTTGCCCTGGCATCAAGGTTTAATTGAACCAAAAAGCAATTCAGAAATTTCAAAAGAAAATTATGTCTTTTATGAAATCTTTAAAATTGGACAGAAGCTTTTGAAGACATAAAACTAAATTGAGGGTAGAATAGGCTTATGAATTCAAACCATAAAGGTTATCAATTTTATCCCTACCAAGTTTAGTTAAGTAGAGAGTTATCATTTTTTTCCACCCTGCTTCATTTTCATTGCTTTTATAAGTCACAAGTTCAATATGCAGATATTATAACAGAATGTAGAACATGAACAATAGCAATACCTTGACTCCAACTGTAAGGCGTGATACTCTGGTACCATCTTTTTATTAAAATTGCTTTTACACCTTAAAAAAATCATCATAAACATTGTGACTTAAAACAATCACATATTTGGCATTGGAAATGCCCTTTGGGCCAGGTCAACTAGAAGGTTCTTCAACTGGTCTCAGCTCATACACCTATGGCCAGCTCTCTGGTTGACTGAGGCTAATTCTTCAAAGGGGATGTTAAGTAGAATGGCTTGTCTTTATTCCATGTTGTTTGTTAGCCCCAGCAGGTTACCCCAGACTTGTACGCTTGGTTGTAACAAAGTCCCAAGAGTGAAAGGCTTACCAGAGCCTCTTGAGGTCAGGCTCAGAATTTATAGTTTCCCTTCCATTGCTTGTTTTACTCAAATCAAGTCCCACAGGCTTCCCAGATTGAAATGCTATAGAAAGAGATTCTATCTCCTGAATCAAGGAAAGATTATGTGGCCATTTCTATCATCTACTCCATCTTCTTTTGAGAAACTCTTACTAATGAAGATATAACCATGAGATTAAAATTCATACATAATTTATGGTGTACATTTAGTTCTCAAATATTTCTGAATTCAAAGTTTCTACCATGCTTGTCTTTCCAGCTTTCAGTGGTCACCCAGTCAGACTCTCTCAGAAACTTTTGGAGGTTCCTGTTGGGGTACAAAACTCTATAACTGATGCCCTTTACTAGCTTAATTTCTGGTTTTCTTTCTACATAGGTGGTGGTTCTTTTTTTCTTTCTTTCACTTCTTCTCGTCCCTATACTTATTTCTTGAATGCTAGTACAACCAAGGTCTTTATTCTTCTTATTCTTTTCTCTTTGCATCGTCTCCATGACTGCAGGTATGCACCCCACCTTTCTCACTTGTCATCTGAGTTACTACGGTAGCCTCCGCCTGCATTTTTCATATCTTTGACTTTTCCTTGTTTTTTTTTTCTTTTCCATGGCCATCATCAAGAGCTCCTGAAACCCTTAGAAGAATCACTTCAACTGTAATCCTTAATAATCTTCCTTTTTTCTATAATTTTCAGAATAGAGATCAAATTTTCTGAACACAAGGAAATTTATGCTCCAATTTTTTCTGCTTAGTTTCTCGATGTCATCTCTGCTAAATCCATATATCATATGTCATTATTTTTAAATGTTTACCATTTTTCAGCACCTTTTGATCTTGTGATTTACAAAATAATTTGCTGCTTCCTACAATGCTCTTCTGTCACATCTTTTTAACCAACTTCGACTCATTCTACTTCAAGATTCTACACATTTCAGTCACTGCCAGGAAGATCATTTGATGCTTATTTAACTTAAATAACCCCTATGAGGACTCCATTAAGTCTATGCTCATCATATGTAACACATAACCCTCTATTACAAAGTGTTGATGGTCTTCCTTCTTTCACATGAGCATACCAACTGAAAGAACGGTTGTTGATATGTGTTTCTGTGCCTTTAGTATTTACCACTGTATGACACTCAACAGATGTTTGAAATAATTCAGTGGGTGTGTGTGCCGTAATAGGGAAAAGAAAGTTAACGTGTTAGCTCCTTAATACTATAATAGTGCTGTGTAACAAACACACAATACCCTACTGGTAGAAAATGTATTCATTTATTTTTGCTCTGAGTCTATGAATCAATCAGATGGTCTGCTGATATGGACAGGTGTGGCTGATCTTGACTAGACTTGACCATCCACTTGCACTCAATTTGTTAGATGGTCAAGGGCTGGCTGGTTTATACCTCAACTGGGATTCATCTCTCCTCAGTGTGGTCTCTGATCCTCCCAATGGCTAGTTCAGACTTATTGTCCTAGAAGATGCAGGCATTTACTAGAGTTGCTAGGCTTGGAACAGGCAAAAATCTTTTCTGCTCCATTCTATTGCTCAAAACAACTTACAAGACCAGCACAGATTCAAGGAGTGAATCACGAATCATCTTGATGAGAGGAACAGCACAATCACATTACAAAAAGCATGGATATAGTGAGGCCATTAATTGGAGCTATCAATGCAATCAATTAGCATTCCCTACCTATAGCATATTATCCTAATTTACATAATTATTCACATCATTCAATACTGTGCTGCTTAATGCTATCAAAAGCGTATAAAGAAATAAAATCCCAAAGTAGACCTCAGATTTGTTCAGACTACTTTAGTTTGAAATAAAAGTTTCTGATGAAAAAGGAATTTAGAAACAAAACAATCATTTAAACACTGAGCACCACAGCTCAAACAATAAAGAAATTATAAAATAAAGATGCTAATGAAACAAAAAGAAGTAAAGAGGGAGGGAGAGGAACAGATAATGACTCAACAGAGCCAAACAGCTAAACTGTAGCAATCAAAGCAAATAGCAAGAAAACAAAAGGCACTGATTAAATTCAACCTCTCCACTCCCAAAATAATATGTATGCTGCATCATTTTCAACCAACAGTATGGTAAAGATCTAAGTTAGTGCACAGCAAGCATTATCAATTCTATTTTCATTACTGTTGGAGGAGAGGTTCATTTTCTTGATCAATTAGGAAAAATTATCCCTATTAAAGTATTTTTTTGTACAACTGTAGCTGGGCCACTTGAAGCTATCTTGTCCTTGCTCTGGCCTTGAAGTATTGGAAGAAAACTCTATTATTACCCACTTTCAGCTTGGCAGAGAGCAAAATGACATACCCTTGACGCCTCTGCTTTCCAGATCAAGGAACCAGTTCTCTGCTTAAGGACAATTAAGCAAAGTTTAATTTGGCAAAGCTAAAGGCTCAGTGTCAGAAACATAAAATCATTAGGTAAAGAAGGCAGTGATCAAGATAACCTCAATATTTCCCTCAGCTTGACTATACTTAGACAGTCTTCTTCCTGCCTCCAGGCCCCTGACCTCTCTTTCACCCAGGCCCTTACAGAATCCAGATGGTCTAACCACAGAGGCCTCTCTGCTCCCTTTTCTTAGAGCGTTTACTTTAGAAAACTTGTCATTGTAAAATCTTTCTCTGTCCCTTTGAGATGCAAATCTTTTTAAAAGCCTCTTGCTAGTTTTACAGTCCTAGATGGTCTTTCTGCAGGACTTTGGGACTGTCCCTTTGACATGACACCACTGAGGAAGACAGTGTTCCTATCTTGCCAGTCTCTGTGGGAGGGTTGGAGCCTAACTTTCCCTCCAGAGTACTTTGCTCCATGTGCAAAACTATCTCCCATTCTGAAGACGCATGAAAATCGACTTTTCCTTTGGTTAAGGCCAGTTGCCAAATAGAAGGCCAATGGTCCCTTCACCCTGAGTCTTAAAAGCTGAGAGTGAGTTCTGGTCTTCCCTCTGTTGCAATAGCCTAGAATAAAGTCTTCCTTCCATGTTTAATTTGTCTGGTGCAATCTGGTTTTGAAAGTGGCATCCACACATTAGCAAAAATTGAGATGTTTGCAAGTACTTTTGAAAGTTCAACAATGCTTCACAGAAATTCTAAGAAGCCTGAAAGCCTCCGTGCAGTATTTAAAAAGCAAACACTTCATCTTTTGGAAAGGCTCATTGATTCAGAAGTGATTTAAGTTTTAGAACAAAGCTAAGAAATTTTTCTGTAGTGGAGGGAAGAAGAAATGCCATATGTTTTTCACAGGTAACTTGAAGTCTCTCTCCAAAGATC
Source organism: Suricata suricatta (assembly GCF_006229205.1). Lineage (NCBI taxonomy): Eukaryota > Metazoa > Chordata > Mammalia > Carnivora > Herpestidae > Suricata > Suricata suricatta. The sequence goes on from NC_043713.1 coordinate 14,771,997, forward strand.
CCTTCTTTATGAGTGTTTTTCTTTAACCTTAACAGCATACTCGGCTGCCCATGTCTCCCCTAAGAGGCTTATGATGGGGAAATGTGACCTATTTCTAAATTAACTCAATTGGAAAATGATTAAGTTTAACTTCAACTAACTGTGCATTTAATGTCTGTCGCTTAGGTCCTAGGCCTGTTTCAGAGCCCAGAGCACCCAATCAGATGATGATGAGCTTCAAGTCTAGTGAAGAGTGTCACATTCACACAACTACCTCTAGAATAATGCAAAAAGTAAGTGCAATTCTATGACACGGGGACACACAAAAATTAAAAAGATTTATAGGCAGGAGCTGTTAACATCCGCCGGAAGTAAGAGGGTGATGGGGGAGAGGATCCTTGATGGTCAGGTCTTAAAAGATGAGTGGGGGGCACTTGGGTGGTTCAGTCGGTTAAATGACCAAGTCTTGATTTTGGCTCAGGTCATGATTCATAGTTTGTGAGATCGAGCCCCACTGCACTGACAGCTCAGAGCCTGCTTGGGATTCTTTCTATCTCTCTCTGCCCCTCTCCCACTCATTCTCATTCCCTCTCACTCTCTGTCTCTCAAAATAAATAAATAACCTTAAAAAAAATGCCTGGGTGCCTGGGTGGCTCAGTCGATTGAGTGTCCGACTCTTGATTTCAACTCAGGTCATGATCTCACTGTTGGTTGAGTTCAAGCCCTGCATCAGGCTCTGCACGACAGTGGGGAGACTGTTTGGGATTCTCTTTCTCTTCCTTTCTGTCTCCTCCCTCCTCTACTTGCTTGCACACTCTCTCTCAAAATAAGTAAACAAACGTTAAAAAAAAAAAGATGAGTGGGAACTCTAAAGGAACCCAGAGACAGGAAGAAGATTCCAGGCGAAGGCAATAGCTTGATAAAAGGTTAAAGAGGCGTGCTGGCTTCTGCTGCATTCCATGGAGCTGTAAACACATTAGAGTTTGGCAAAGTAGATCATGGGCGAAGCCTGCTTAATTACTCCACTTTCTAAGAATTAACTCTACCAAAAGTCACTGATCTGTGAGATTCACCCTTTTAATAACTAAGTTACAAAGTTGTTTTGGGTTTGCATACACACTTTATTTTTCTTAACTTTACTCAGGGGAAATGTATATCAAAGAAGCCACGGCCACTTGAGATGTGCAGTCCGTGCACTCTGGCAGATGGACACATCCGTGAAGCCACTGCTCTAAACAACGTAACGGATGTGCCCTGCATTCTCAGAAGCGCAGCCCCCCTTTGCTCTTAGTCACAAACTGATCCAGATTTTGTCATTCTAGATTATTTTTTGTTGTTGTTTCCGAGTATTTTGTATAAATGCAGTTGTAAAGTATGGACACTCTGTGTGTCTCCCTTCACTCTGGATAATGAATTGGGGAATGGCATCGGGTACGTGTAAACTATTTGAGAACCTGACCAATGATTTAACAGGTGGTTTTACGTTTCCACCTGCCGTGTAGAAGAGGTCAGAACCCCTAATTGCTTGCCCGCAATTAATATTTCAGTCTTTGGAAGAAAAAAGGCAATTCTTGACAGTAGGTGTGATATTTCAGTATGGTATTTTACTTGATATGCCCTGTTAGCTAATAATCTCTAGCATCTTTTCATGTCCTTATTGACTATTTTTATACCTTGTGAAATATCTGTTTGAATCTTTTCTCTATCAAGTGGTTTGTCTCTTAATATAGGGTAGTAAGTGTTACTTTGGATATTTTGGTTAGAAGTTCTTTGTAAGAAACATCTATTTTGAATTTTTTTTCCATTAAGTTGGCCATTTTGGTTTTGCTAATGTTATCTTTTGAAGAATCAAATAATATAATTTTAATAAAGTATAATCACAATGATTTATTCTTTTTTAATTTTTTTCATGTTTACTTTTGAGAGACAGAGAGAACATGAATGGGGGAGAGGCAGAGAGAGAGAGAGGGAGACACAGAATCCTAAGTACGCTGCAGGCTCTGAGCCATCAGCACCGACCCTGACATGGGGCTCAAACTCATGAACTGCGAGATTATGACCTGAGCAGAAGTTCTCCCGTCTCAAAGCCTCTCCTTCTCTTGATCCCACTTTCCCATCCTATCATACCAACATGTTGATACTCCCTTTATAGCAAAATCCTAAAAAAAAGTCTCATTTCATTTACCTATTCTTTTTAAAATTCACTCTAATAAGGAATTCATGCCCAACCACTCTGCTAAATCATTTGTAGAGTCACCAATGACCTCCCTGCCAGTTGATAAATCCAAAGGCCAATTCTTATTCCTTATTTTATTTGAACTATCAGCATCATTTGACATAGTTGATACTTCTTTCCTTTGAATTGCTATCTTTACTTATTTCCAGGATGCACACTCTGTTGGCTTACCTATCAGCCTAGCTCCTTCTTTACTGGTTCATTCTCATTTCATAATATCTAAAAGTTGGACTGTCTCATAACTTGATCCATAGACTTCTCCTCTCCACACATTTATATCAACCAACTGAGCCACTCAGGCACTCCTATTCTTATTTAATGATTTATGTCCTATTTAAGGAAACATTGTTTAATCCAGTACTGCAAAAATATCTTCTCCTATGTTAACATCTTTCAGATATAAGATTAGCTTTCACATCTAGATTTATCACTCAAGTTAATTCTTGTATATAGTATAAGGCAAAACATGATTCTCATTTTTGCATATAGGGAGTTTTTTCCACTAAAATTAGTGGGGCAAAGTTTTTTTTTCTATATAAGTGCCTTAAGAACTTTGTAAAATCTCCAATGTCTGTAAATTTGTTGTCCTACTTCTGGGCTTTCTACTGTGCTCCATTAATCTATTTACCTACAGTTTTTGCTAGCTCCATATGTCTTGATTATGTAACTTAAGAGTAAGTCTGAAATCAGGTAGACAACATACAAATCTAACGTGGACGGTGAAAGAGAGAGAGAAAAAATTATAAATACCCCTCATGAACATAGATGCAAAATTAACAAAATATTAGCAAATCAACTCAATCAATATGTAAAATAAATTACATTGACTTTATCCCAGAATATCACTTAGTTTAACATTTGAAAATCAATAAATATAATTTACCATATCAAACAAATTTAAAAATGAAAACCATGGGATCATTTTAAACTGTATATAAAATGCATTTGACAAAACTCAACATTCATTTGGGGTAAAAAACTCTCAACATATTACTAACGGAAAAGCATATTCTCAAGTAGAATGTTACATTTAAAAACTTCAGAATAAGTATTTTTCAGTGCATATAGAACATGCATTAAAGAAAAATATAGTTGGGGTAATAAAATAAGCCTCAATAAATTCAAATTTGTCAAAATCATGCAAATTATATTTTTAATAATAGATACCTAGGAAAAGCTACTGTAGTGAGAAATTAAACAGCATAAACAAAACTATTCAAGAGAAAAAGACAAAATATTAAGGGACATTAAGATATATTTTGAGGTAAACAATAAAAAATCTCAAAATTGGTGAGATAAAGTACTACTTAAAGGGAAACTTATTTTAGAAATTTCTTATATCAGAAAATAAAAAATATTTAACGCCAATGCTTTCAGGTTCCACATTAGACAAATTTAAGACAAGCAAAGTAAACTGAAAGTATGTAGAAATAAGTAAATAATAGAGAGGAAATGAAGTAAATAGAAAAGGGATAGATAATAGAGTATCAATCAAACCAAAGCTAGTCCTTGAAAACAAACATGATTAACAAAATCTTTTCACTTACTGATGAAGAAAAAAGAAAGAATATAAATCACCAAATCAGCAGTGAAAAAGGAATTATCATCACAGATCATATAGACATTAAACAGATAATGAGAGAACAGCATGAAAAACTTCATGACAACAAATTTTAAAATTTACATGAAATGAACACATTTTCTTGAAAAATGTAACCTTTTATTTATTTATTTAATACCTTTATTTTATTCTGAGAGACAGAGACAGAGAGTGAGCAGGGAAGGGGCAGAGAGAGAGGAAGACATGGAATCAGAAGCAGGCTCCAGGCTCTGAGCTGTCGGCACAGAGCCTGACGCAGGGCTCGAACCCACAAACTGTGAGATCATGACCTGAGCAAAAGTCAGACGCTTAACCGACTATAGCCACCCAGGTGCTCCGAAAAATGTAACCTTTTAAAATTGATATAAAAAGAAATAAAGAATCTGAAAGCCCACTATGTATACAATAAATTGAATTGCTTATAATAGTCATCCCAGTAGAACTCAAGAATCATATGGTCAGATCTGTCAAACATACAAGGAAGAAATAACATAAACTCTTTCAGAAAATAGAAGAATAAGAATCGCTGGCTAAGTCTAACTTATGTTTTGAGGCCAGAAAATCTCTAATATCAAAAGCTGATTAAAAAAAAACCTATATGACAAAAGAGAAAATTACCAACTAGTGTCTTCACGAATACAGATCCAAAGTTCCTTGACACAACACTAATAAACCATAACTAAAATACTTTAAAAATATATTTTAGGAGCACCTGAGTGGCCCAGTGGGTTAAGCATCTAACTCTTGATGTAAGCTCAAGTTGTGATCTCTCTGAAATGAGATCAGGCCCCACATCAGGCTCAACACTAAGCAAAGCCTGCTTGGGATTCTCTCTCTCCCTCTCTCTATGCCCCTCCCTTGCTTGCTCTCTCTCTCTCTCTCAAAATAAATAAACTTAAAAGAATAAATAAAATATATTTTTGAAGTATATTACATTTTAACCAAATAGAATTTATTTCAGATAGTTTGCATTCAAAAATCAATCAAAGGTACACCAATGTTCATAGCAGCAGTATTTGTGAAAGTCAGAAGTCAATCAGCAAAATGCAGACTGAAAAACAATGGACCATTTCTTATTTTTAGGATAGACAAAATGTTAAAAGAGTAACAATACAAAAATCTGTGGTACCAAGAAATCATTGTACATTTCTAGTGAGAATGGAAATTGGAACAGCCATTTTAGACACATTTGGTTCATTCCAGCGAAGTGTAACACAAGCAAACAATTCTACTTTTGAGTGCAGACTCTAGTGAAACTGTGGCACATGTCGACAGGAGAAATGTATCAGAATATATATAGCATCTTTTGTAGTAGTAAAAAACACCTGGAAACAACTCAAATGTCCACTGAAGAGAGAGAATATTCATATTATGGAATATTATGTGACCGTAAAAACAAATCAAATATGGCTGCATGAACAAAAATAAATCTCCCAAAACATTTTAGAAAATTGTGCAGAAGAACTATTCCCAATAAGAATAATAATTACATAAAGTTCAAAGCACTTTATAATTGAATGATTCATTTTTAAGGAATAGATAAATAAGTCTAGAGCAAGAAAAGGAGAAAACAGTTCAGGAAGAGAGGCAAGGTAATGGAATCGGAGAGTTCACAGGAAGTTCATAAATTACTGGGTTCTTTTTCTTAAGATGGGCCATGTGTAGATGAGTGTTCGTTCTATTGATTAGTCTTTATAACTTAGATAAACCTCGTGTCTCAAATACAAGAAAAAAATTACTAAGGGCAGACTCCCTGTCTCGTGAGTAGTAGCCAGCTATTAATCATTTTTGCATTCGTCATACATCTGCTGCTTATTTCATGTAGCAAAGACTACGAAAAGTGTTTCTCCTGAGAGGAAGAAAACAATTCAGTGTCTCTTTGTTTGCTTTACCATTATTGACGATGCTAATTGTAATATTGTTTTTAGAAATAATGTGCAAAATCCCTGTCTTATTTTACTTCCTCTGGAACTATAGGAAGGATATTTTTTCTCATTTCTAGGAATTAATTGCATACGTTTCTCCCCACATCAGGCAGACAGAAGATACTGTGCATGTCATTCATAACTTAACAGAGGAAAATTTGCATCTTTGAATGTATCTCTCCCTTGTGAATATCTGCAAATTGGGAATAGTTGGAAATAATATCACCATGAAACAAACAAAATTCAGTGCATTCTGAAATGTTTGAAAAGTGGTCTTTGTTTTCCTTCCTGGAGCCTAATTCCCCAATGCTACAGCTGTGTCATCTTTTATAATGACAGGAAGATTAATAGTGAACATCGCATGTACATTTTTGCTAGGCCATAGGTTGTAGAGGACACATTGTGACCAGGCTTATTTGGTAATCAAGACAGAACTTGACACCAGCAAGATTTTTCTGGAGATGAGCTTTATAAGAAGAACAGTTTGACCTGAGTAATCACAGGGAGTGTGTGTTGCTTTGACTTAAAAGTTTGATAGTTGGGATTTATGACAAGCTCAAAGCAGTTCTCATCAACATCATCCAGTGGCATACACGGAGGAAATTTTATAGTGTACAGGACCAATTTTCAATTTCCCAATATTTATCTGAATTGGCAACTAGGAAACTTCCTCTGGTAGCTGTTGACAATTTCAAGTGGATACTCTGTTTCTGTCACTGCAAAAAGCTCCCTTGAAATTACTGACAACTGAAATCATGCATAGTGCATATGCTACGATGTTCTGTCAGCATGTGCAGGTATGGCCTTGTGGGAAGTTCCTTTGCTTGTTACACAAGTGTTTGATTAAATCCATATCACATTTTTCTTGGCTGGTAATGCAATAATATTTTTTATGCATTTATTTGTGCATAAAATAGAAAATACAGAAAATTAAAATACCATCCAAAACAATTAAAATTGGGGTGACCATTCACCTACTGCCAAATAGCACTAAGCCAAATGAAATCTCATTTTATCCTGTATTTAAAATCTGACAGGGGCGCCTGGGTGGCTCAGTTGGTTAAGTGTCCGGCTTCAGCTCAGGTCATGATTTCACCATTCATGGGTTCGAGTCCTGCATCAGGCTCTGTGCTGACAGCTCAAAGCCTGGAGCCTGTTTCAGATTCTGTGTCTTCCTCACTCTCTGCCCCTTCCCCACTCATGCTCTATCTCTCTCTATCTCAAAAATAAATAAACGTGATAATAAATAAATAAAATCTGACAATAGCTGTATAATGCTGTGAATAAGAAACACCTTTGAGAAAGTGTATGCTTCATATTCTTTAGTTACTTCCCAGTGACTAATTAATAATGTGATTCTTCTGTCCTCTGCTCATTGATATTAACATCTGAGAACAATGAAAAATGCATATGGCATGTTTGTTTGTGTTGGAAAATCATAAGGAATACACAAAAACAAAACTCCACTGGAACTAAAAGTTGAATACACCAAGATTGCAGGAAACTAGCCAATATACAAAAATCAATTGTAGCTCTATACACAAGCAACAATTAATTGGAAAATACAATAAAGCTGTTATTTATAAACCCTAGCAAAACCAACTAACTATTTAAAAAATAAAGTTAATAAAATATGTGTAAGACCCATACAATGAAAGATACAAAACATTGCTGAAATAAATAAAGGAAGGCCTAACTAAACTGATATACTATGTTCATGGATTAAAGATTCAGTAGTGATACTCAGACATCAATTCTACATAAACTCATCTATATTTATTCACTACGACCCCAGTGCAAATTATCTTGGACTATTTTATAGAAACTAATAAGTTAACTCTGTAATTTATATGGATATGCAAAGGATATAAAGCAGCCAAAAACAATATTGATAAAGGAGGTAAAAGTTTGAGAAGTTCATAAACCTGATTTCAAGACTCAGTATACAGTAACAGGAAACAAGACAGTTTAAATACTGAAGTACATGGAGACAGACAGATCAATGCAACAGAACTGGGAGTTCAGAAACAGATTCACACATATACTGATTTTCATGCAGCAACAAGTTAATTCAGCCACTGATTCTGGAGAAACTGGATATCTATTTTAAAAAGAAAAAAACTTTTTTTAAAGAAGAGAAATAAATTTAATTCAATTCTCAAATCATACATGCAAGAAAGATAATTTGAGATAAATCACAGATCTAAATGTAAAAGCTAAAATTATAAAACTATAAGAAAAAAGAAGAGAATATTTTTGTAACAGAGAGTAGGCAATACTCTTTTTAAAAAGGACACAAAGGCACTATAATTAAAGAAGAAAAATGATAAATTGGGCTTCATTAACACACTTAACACATTCATTCTTCAAGAAAAAAAATAAGAAAATGAATAGGCAAGCCACAGACTGGGTGACAGTTTTTGCAGTACAAATATCTTACAAATGACTTGAATCCAGTATATATAAACAACTTATAGAACATAGGAAGTAGAAGACAAAATAAAAAGAGACAAAAGAATTCAAGACAATTTAGAAAACAAGAATGACCAATAAATACATAGCAAGACCTTACATCATTAGCCATCATAAACACAAACATCTAGGGGCACCTGGGTGGCTCAGTCAGTTGAGTGTCTGACTTCAGCTCAGGTCATGATCTTGCTGCTCATGGGTTCAAGCCCCACATCAGGCTCTATGCTGACAGCTCAGAGCCTGGAGCCTACTTCAGATTCTGTTTCTCCCTTTATCTCTCTCTCTCTCTCTCTCTCTCTCTCAAAAGTAAATGAACATTAAAAACATTTAATAAAAATGTAAAACAGAATATGATACCATTAAACCCCCATTAGAATGGCCAAGTTTTTAAAAGATTAAGACATCAAATTTGATAAAGGTGTGGAGCATTGAGAACCCTCATACATTACTTGTGGAAATTTAAAAGACTACATGCACTTTATTAAATGTTTTGGGGATTTTTTTCTATAAAGTTAAAATACACACCATATAACCAAGGAATTCCTTAGGTAATTCCTAGGTATTATCTAAGAGAATTTTTTTAAATTACTTATAAATATATATAATAAATAAAAATATATATATAAATAGATAGATGATAGAGAGATAAATAGATAGATAGATAGATAGATAGATAGATAGATAGATAGATAGATAAACCAATAGTGACATACTTATTCAGTGGACCTCTGGTCTCCAGTAGTAATACTGATAGAAGCAATGGCACATATAAATCTCAGTAACATGTTGAGAGAAGAAACCAGTCACAAAGAGTATACAGCCTACCATTTTATTTATATGTAGTTCTGGAATTATCAAACTAAGCTATAATGTTAGATATCTAACTAATGGTTGTGTCAGTTGTTGTGAGGTAGGGTGGTAATTGCAAAGGAACATTAGAGAACATTCTGGCATGATGAAAATATTCCACATATTGATTGGAAGGATTATACTGTTTTTATTTATCAGAACTCTTAAAATGTACATTTAAAATCTGTACCTTTTATTATGCCTTAATTATAGCTCAATAAAGTTATTTTTAATGTAAAAGAGGAACTGTAATCAATCATAAGATATTTGAAAATGAGATATTTAAAAATCTAGTATAATGGAGAGCTTTTTTGAATCTTGATTCAAATAAGTTAACTTTAAAGACATTTTTGAGACAAGTGGAGAATTTAATAAGGCATCAATATAAGATTTTATTAAGATACTAATATTAATTTTGTTAGGCATGTTGATGCCATGTGGTTATGTAAAATAATGCCCTTATTTGGCAGAGATAAATACTTGACTATTTATGGATAAAATGATATGATGTCTTAGAGATGCTTTAAAATACTCAAGGGAAAATGAGAGAATAGATAAAATTAAAAGTAATAAATTGTTGGCAATTGTTAAAACTGGGTTATTGTTACATAGATTTTCTTATATTATTATGTATATTTCATGTATCTGGGAAACCTTCCATAATGAAAAGTTAAAAATTCTGGTACTAATGGTGTAGGTGTTAGCAAATAACTTTTTTTTTCCATCTAGAAATATAAAATTCATCCTGGAGTGCATTATCTGAGAAAATAAAACTGTAAAAATTATTGTCGACCAAGATTCTCTTCTGCATTTTAATCTCTTGTATCTCTTAAGAGTTCATTATTTCTATATACACAAGACCACGTTAAATGAGTGAGAGGTACTATACAGTTGACATATGTTATTGCTTCCCAAATATTTTTCTCCTCACAATCTGTTACCTCTTTTACCACATATCTATTTTCCATCTGTATAAAAAATTTTGTGAAAAGTGATACCTACTTTCTTATTCACATTATGATATATCCAAGCTATGTGTGCCTTTTGAGTGTGTCCAAAGCTAAATGACACCTGATATCCATCCCATCTTTGAAGTGTCTTAATTTGGGCACCCTTGAAAACGGAGCTTTCAACAGGAAGTTTCCAGACAGATGATGCCAGAGAACTGAAAAGGGCCTGGGAGGAAGAAAAAGGAAATGGATGCAAAGCCACTTGTGCATCATTAAGATCCCTACTGCAGGCATCAGGAACGCAGTTCAGATGGGGCTTCTGCAGAGCATGAAGAATGCTTTCCAGAATGTTCCTTCCAGCTGACAGGAGGCTGGGGGGATTTTTCTACCGGCTCTTAATCCCACCAGTTGAAAGTTGCCTGAGACACTGACTGTACTCTCCCTTGACTCTCAGCTTGCAGTTACAGGCGATGCTTGTGGAGTCCGACAGGGCTGCCGACCCCTGAGAAAATCTGCGGCAAACAAACAGCGGAGCTGTGCAGTTCACCTCTGGGTGGGGACAGTGTCAGCCGGGCAGCACAGCCCACCAGAGCGGTGGCGGAAATAAAAATGAGCTGATGGAACGAGATGTGGGACAGTGAAAACAAATGCCACCGGGAATGTGCCAGTGTTCTCCGTTTGTCTGTTTCATATAGAAAGAAACATATTCATTCCAATGTCAGGGTTAATTGGAAGTGCAGGTAGAAGGTACACGGCAACAGAAATCATTGTTGTCCTCAGAATCTAAGTCGACTGTATTGACTATATTGTTTCCCACATTTTAGATACTAACTTGAGTATTCTCTCATTAAAAATGTGTTGCTTGTCTGCTAATGGATGCATATTATAATTTAAACGTTTCCTGCCCTAGCTGCCAAGCAATGAGTGCCTTCTATATATAAGAAACTATAGTAGAAAAAAATGTGTTTTTCGGACCATCACAACCCTAAAAGGTAGATGTTATTATAACCCTACACGTGTGCAATCTACTGGCAGGCAATATAAAAAAATTTCTTGTTTGGAGTCAGTTGGTAGTAAGTGGCTGGTCATTCCTGAATGTAAAGCTCATACTCTTTTAAGCTCCATTCCTTTCCTGCCTTGACTTCAGGTACAGATGTTTTTGATGGCTCTGCCTACCACATGACCAGGTGACGAAGAGAAAAGGTCATGAGGTAGAAGCTCCAAAGAGAGCTTGTCAATGTTTCTCAAGCTTTGCTTTGGGGGTAATTTCCTTCTTCCCGTTGCTGTTCTACATTATGAACACAATTGGGCATGGGTCTTCACTGTATTCCACATTTTTCTTAGAGAGATAAAAATACCAATGATGGAGCGTCTGTAAAAACACCTGCCTGAGTGCAGAGAACTGGCAAATCAGGTCACTCCAATGTGCATGCTAATAAGCCTCCTGAAATGCTATCCATGGCTTCAGGAGGGAAGAAAAGCATTTAATGTTTCCCTTTCCACTCCTTCTCAGCATGTGATTATCGCTCAGCCTTTCCTGCTTGGTACTTTTTCCTCCAATAGGCTAAAAATATGCAAATAATCTTTTTAATTGTTCATGAGAACTCATTAAATTTCCCTCTTATGATGAAATTTCATTCTCTTAATCAGCAGTTGTTTGGAACCTAGTAGATAAAAAAGTATCAGTATTAGCACACTGCATTAGGGTTTTTTTTATTACTATTATTTAACAAAAAGGAAATTTTAAACTGAAGTGATTGCAGAATTTAATTTAAAAACCATATTCCTTTTCCATCTAATTAGAATTTTAAAATGGTTTCTTGTATCAAAGCTAAACTATCTGACCTCACTTTATAACATTTATTGAGAATTCCGATAGCGTAAAGTATCACACATGAATATATGAAAATGTACCACTGTTCTTTTGCTTTCTGGTACCTTCTTTTCTCTTTCTAGTAAGAAATGTGAATACCTGTTTTGAGAGAGGGAGGGGAAAAGAGCAAAGAGCCAAATTCACAGAATCTGCTGTATTTTGAATTAAGGATATCTTTGACAGTGTATGATTATGAGAATCCTATGAGTGGGGGAAGGCTGCCGTGATAAAAGATGAGGTTTCATCTGGTAGAAGTCCCTCCACTAGAAGAGAAAGAAACTGATTAATGATAGGCAGCACACTGGGTATTCCTCCACCTATGCTGGTTGCCAAAGACACTAGAGTATTTGACCAACAGTTCACCTCTGAGTAGCGGGAGTTAAGGAGAGATTGTTACGGATTGAGCGGAAATCCAGCTGTGAGACCCTACTTATTGAAGTGTCTGAGATGGAGACCCATTCCAGAGAATCATGGAATCTGAACCAAAAATTCAAAAGCTCTTCAAGAACAGAATCAGTTTTAGTCTCAATCTATCTTTCAGTTCTCGCCTTTGGTAATTATACAAAGATTACAGTTGTTACATGGATATAGCAGGCCATCTGGGTCAGCTAAGATATATTTTTGCCATAACGGCAGAAGTTCTTAAGGACCCACAAGTGGTTACATAAGTGGGCTGGACAAGGAAATGAGCGGCGCTTCCAGGAGAAGCAAGTCATCACTGGTTTACTCGGGGATTGAAGAAAGACCTTTTTCCAATATTAAGGCTGAAATTGGTTTTCTTTTTTCTGCTTTAAGAAAATGTATCAATGTTTTAATATACCAATGCTGCTGTTAGTTGAACTTTAATTAAACTAACATTTAGTGTCGGGAATTGAAGGCTCAAAATGAATAAAACAAGGTCTTTCCCAGTTTATAGGTTAGGAAAGGACCGTAATACAAGGAGGCTGAGCCCACATTACTCAAAACACACCCACATGCTTTTACTTAGTAGCTACAACATGCAAGGGAAAGGGTTATATAAAAGGATATGAAGGAATCAGTTATGCTTCCCCTTGCTTACCTGACGTCACCACATTGGCCTCTTTTTTTGTGTCTTCACTGTATCTCAGCATCAGAACCTTTTCCGTTTTTCTCTATCAGGAATGAGCTTTCCCTGGATAATTCCCTCCCTTGATGTCTGACTTGTTCTAGATGGTAACTTCAAAGTCATCCGTCAGTGAAGCCTTACTGATTATCCTGGCTAAATTCACTCTCCCTATCACTTTAACCACTTATAGTGCTTTACTCTTCTTTACTGCTGGGCATTATAAACTTAATTGATTATTTCTGTGTCTCCTATGGAAGCACTTTGAAGGCAAAGGATTTCTCTGTTTTGTTCACTGCTGCAACTTCATGTCTAAAGACATAGCAAATATTTGTTGAATAAATGAGTGAATGATTATGATAGGAGGAAATGAGCTGAACAAAATATGGGGTATTTGGGCTGGGTATTGAAGAATTAACAGAGTTTCTACAACAGTGTGGAAAACATAAGGGAAGGTTGTTTTCTTGATCCACCTTCTCCACTGGCACCCTGGTCCTTGGGGTAGGGCTTTCTCAGTAATTTCACTTCTCTCCTAGAGGGAAGAATTCTCTTAAGTTTTAAGTCCAGGATATTTTTCTGCCCTTCCCCTAAGATAGAGGGTTTTTTTTTCTCTCTCTCTTTCATTCCCATAGCTACAATGGGTCTTCACATGTGTCTTGGGGACCACAAAGTTTGCTTTCCTTCACCAGGCCTTAAGTTTTTTGTTCCATTGGGGAGAAGAAAATGGGTCTTCCAGTAGTAGTTTCAGTCTTCCTCCTTAAAGGCTGGACCTGTGGGAAGCATTCTCCAGTTTCCTTATTGCCTCTTTCTCGAGCATCTGCAGAAGTGCACAGAAAAGGATTTGCTAGAAGATGCAAATAACCCTATGTCTGTGGCTTCTAGAGCTCCTGTTCTCTCATACCAGCCCATACTTGGCTTCTAGCAATCTATTAAAATTTTTAGCCGATTTCTTCTTATCAATTTGAATGACATTCCCATTCTTTTCTCATGCTCTGCCCTGGGTAATCCAGTGCTCACTTCACTTTCTCTTGGAGATCCTTGTTTTCCTTTAGATTTAAAGCTAGTTAGTTACTCTGAGACCGCTGCCTTTCAAGGATTTCAAGAGAAGTTATGGCTTTAAGGATAGTCTGGCTTTAGCTTGTTATTAAGATAGAAATTATCATTTCACAGTTAAATATCTTAAGTTGATGCTTCTATTACTCTGGTCCTTTTAATTTTTATTTATTTTGATTGACTGCATTTATTGTTTGTCACTTGTATTTCGGCAAGTTGTTTCTTATTTCTTTTAAATTTGATGGTTGTTTTATTCTTCAAATTCTTCTATATGTCAGAATATTTGAATGACATATGGCTAAGAATGAAACTACTAAATTAAACTTTCATTTCTTTGGAAATGTGATTCAGTATTAAAATGTGCTGCTTGGAATGTTGATATCACTCTGATATTTCCCCTTTGATAAGTGACATGGTTTCTTTTTTGGATGCCCCTTGGATTCCTTCTTTATCCTCAGAGGTCTTTTATTTTTTCTAATATCACTATAATATATATTGTTAGTAATTATTCCATGTCATTTTCTCCCTTACACTCTGTGTTTTCCTGAAAATTCTAGTTTTTTTTCTATACTTCAGGAAATATCTATTTTTAAAAAATTCATGTGCTAGATGGCAGAGAAGTAGGGGTACCCTGGGCTTTGCTTGTCCCTCAAACACAGCTGTACTGAGGTAAGATCACTTGGAACACCCAGGAAATTGATCTGTGGAGTGGCAGATATATATATATGAAATCTTGCCATTTACCATTTGCAACAATGTGGATGGAACTAGAATGCATGTATTATGCTGAGTGAAATAAGTCAGTAAAAGACAAATATCCTTTGATTTCACTCATATGTGGAATTTAAGAAACAAAACAGATGAACATAAGGGAAGGGAAGGAAAATAAGATAAAAACAGAGAGGGGGAACCTATGAGACTCTTAAATCCAGAGAACAAACTGAGGGTTGCTGGAGGGGAGGGGAGTGGTGGAATGGGCTAAATGGGTCCTGGGCATTAAGGAGGGCCCTGGTTGGCATGAGCACTGGGTGTTATATGGTAAGTGATGAATCACTGGGTTCTACTTCCAAAGTCAATACGACACTGTATGTTAATTAACTTTAATTTAAAAAATTAATTAAAAATAAATAAAAAATAAACAAACCTTCCCAGCTTCAAAGAAAAAAATTTCAAGTGCTTATTTTTATTCTCTTCTTTAATAATATAAATATCCATACATCCTATTTCTTCATCTGTCTTTCATATATTTTATTTTTCCAGTTCATTATTTTACTGCTAACTTTTTTCACTTAATTTTGTGTGATTTCTTCAAGCTTAGCCTTGCCTTCTCTATACTTTTACCATTATCTATTTTACTTTCTGTTGCTTCTAAAGTAGCATTAATTTTAGTAACAATGTAACATTTTCCATTTATTTTCTAATTCAGCCCCACACATTCTATCTTTATCCTGTTTTCTATATATGCCTTTTGAGCTATTTCAGTTTTCTATTCTCTAAGAAGTCTCTGAGTATGGAAATATCTTAATATTTTCTTCTAAACCCTGTGACAATTTTTCTGATACATATTTATCTTCATTTTGTTTTTATGTCTCTTACTTTTTGAATTACATTTAGTTTTAAATCCTATTATTTCCTTTCTAATTATAACTGATTTTTTTCATGGAGCCTTTCTATTTGAAATATATTTTACTAAACATATGTTAGAAAAGCAGAGGAGGGAGAGAATGCTAAGTAGTGAGTACTTTAAATTAGGGTTTTATTCCTCAGACCACAAGTACTCTGCCTGCGAGCATGTCTACTCTGGGTTTTATGCATTCTCTTTATTTAACAAAACAAGTGGTTGATATCATTCACAATAAAACTTCTAAAATGTTACAGGCTATGATGCTCTGTCACCCAGCTGTTTGAATCTTTTTAACCCATGCTTTAGATGTGAGGAAGTAAGCTTACAAGATGCTAGACTCCAGGCTCTGAGTCACCTTAACTAATGCAAAATTAAGTAGAGATAGCCCAGCGTGCAGATTTGTGGAAATTATTTAAAAAAATGTAACCACTAGATTTGAGAGGGATTTATTACACAATATGTAACCAAATGAATCATATATGGCCGAGGTAAAGGAGCTGTGTTTGAGTTCTGTATATATTCCTCAATTTGGTGCCTATACATCTGAATTTGATACATAATCTTCACACAATCAACAACAGGATGTAATATATGCCCGTTTTTGACAAGGAGATCTTAATTATTTATTTTAGGTACCATGTGACTAAGGCTTAAGTTGTGGTTTGACCCTATGGCCACAGGTTTATGAGAGCCATTACAGTCAATAGCTAAGTTTAAAAAACCATAGTGGAATGTAGAAACTAATATTTAAAAAATCATAATTAATAAAAAGGTGCGTTTCCAAAGTTTTTCTCTCACCTTTATTTCTTTGACTATACATTCACTGGTTTCTTTTCCACATAAATAGAAAAGTATAGATTAGACGTTACTCAAATCTTTCATACATTTTAGAAAACAGAACAACTGTTGTCAGCTGTTCAACTGTTATGAAGGATGTTTTTGCCTTATCTATTTAAAATATGAGGAAGTTTATCTAAGAAGTCTTTAGAGAGATCCAAATTTGCTGAGCATAGGAATGTGGAGCAAATTCGAATTAGCCCTAAAATGGCGAGTGTTAATTTTACGGAGCACATCACTGTTCCTCCGGTCTCACAGCCAGCAGGCTGGTCAGTAAATCAGCACTGTCCCTGGGCAACATGATTTAACAGCCACATGATAATGGCCACCATTATTAGCGTGACTTGAGAGTCCATTAAACCTGGTCCATGTAAATCTCTGCTTCTAGGCACCCGGGGTGCTCAATAAAATTGCCTTCCACGTAGAGTGCACCTGAAAGATAAGAAGGAATACGTTTCTTTTTGCACTCACTCAACAGTAAAACAAATGGGTTTGCCAAGATTGAAGACCGTATAGTGACAGACTGAGGTCACAAGTAAGCTTGTTGTCACATCAGGACTGCAAATGACATAATCCTAGGTTTATGATCTCTGTTTCTTCACATTTATCATGTGTACTCTTTCAGTGACATCAGAGAGACCTGCTTTGGTTTTTCTTGCACATGAGATTTTAACTGCAGGAATGCAATCCACCCACGAAGTCCAGGCCTCCGTGCTGAAGATATTTCTGTTATTGATATTGCGCCTTTCAATATTAATGACACCTTAGTGGTGGCAGTGGAAGTAAATGACCTTTTGCTTTTTATTTTTTCAACATCTGAGTTATTTAGCAGAGTAGTGTTATTTAGCTCTAAGCCTCTAAGCCACAAGTATCTTATGTTTAGATAACTAATCATGCTGTATTTTCTTTGTAATTCCAAACTAGTGGCCTCCATAACAGACGCCCAAAGCAGCACTGGGAAAATGATTCTGAACTTTCAGAACTGTACTGACCTGCATTATTTTAAGATGATAGTCAAAGAACTCTTGAGGAATAGAGCTTAGACGGAATCTTCGATGCATTTCATCTATTTTCTAGCTCTCTTTTTTCTTCCCTAAGTAATAATGAGGATATGAAAAAAAAAGTGGGATAAACAATGTGTTCTAAATTTATTATATGTGTCATTAGGTTAGCCAGAAATATCTATTATTTAGCATTTTATTTACTTCTAATTAAGTAACACTCTCATAAAGCCTTAAAGTGCTGAGAGATTCTTTAGGATTTTCTGAATCTATCAAAGATCAGTTTTAAGTCATCTGACCTTAGCATTGCGGTATTTTCTGGAGGTTCAGTAAAGACAGAATAGAAAGTTGGAGGCCTCAGCTGCAGCCTCTGACTTGGGAGATGCCCACCTCTCCATCCATTCATCGGACATCTTAAGATACACCACAATGCACAAGTTATAATGCCCAAAACATCACTGGTACCACTATGTAATATCTAGGAGAATGGAATACGTAAGTAATATAATATTTAGTAGAGAAATTAGACCTCTTACTGGTGAATAGGGAAATTGAATTAGTTGATGTTGATCCTTTGGGATTGGACCATGACTTCCTATATACATGTGTATGTTACAGGTTTCTTTGCTTATTCTCTATTTATAATTACTGATAGAATCCACCCCCATTCAGGACTCAGTATCTTTTTATTCTAAACCTCGGAGTTCTCTGAAAACCTAACATTAGGGACCAGATCTTTCTTTTTGTTTAGAGGAGGAAGTTGGAAGGTTATGTTCAATGGCTTCATATTTGAGGAGGGTTCTTGCTCAGCAGAGTATTTAAAAAATATATAATGTTTATTTATTTTTGAGAGAGAAGGAGAGCGAGCACACGTGGGGGAGGGGTAGAAAGAGAGAAGGAGACACAGAATCTGAAGCAGGCTCCAGGCTCTGAGCTGTCACCACAGAGCTCGATAAAGGGCTGGAGCCCATGAACCGTGAAATCATGACCTGAGCCGAAGTCAGACACTTAACCTGACTGAGCCACCCAGGCGCCCCTGCTCAGCAGAGTATTAAGTGGCTCATGCTGTCATCAAAGTACAGTAACCATCATCCAGAAGACGAGAAAGTGCCTGAGGTTTCATACCGCACTCTGTCCTCCTTGGTGCTTCAATGTCCACCGGATGTCAATGCAGCAATTACTGATGAGACCCAGCGCCTCGCCTCCCCTCTGCTCCCTAGGACAATAGGGAAAACGCCCTCTAGAGGAAAATGACGCAGCCATGATTTAAGACACTGTGATTACAGTTTTTTAAAAATCTGTTTGTACCAGCTCTGCCGTGGCAAAACCTCTTAGAAGATCCCTTGACAATATTGAAACTCAGTGTCCTTTCTAAATGAGACGATTGCCAGGATAAGTGGACACGGCTGGGGTTTGTGACTTAACAAGCAGTACAGTTCTGGGGTTTCAGGGATGGAACAAGCATAATCTGTCATCCTTACCCTTGGAACGACTCAGTGACGTTAAACAATCATGACTGTTCAGTGACTCCCTGTGTATTCATAAAGCGGCCTGTGTCTCTTGGGGACGTGTCGTGTCTAGTTCCATCCTACCTGGGAACCTTGCGCCAGAGTTCCCATGGACTAACACCTATGGGAAGATGATCCTCAACATGCGCTTCAAAGCTGTCCTACCAAAGTGGAGAGGATCAGGAATAATGAAGGGTCTGGGGCGCCTGGGTGGCTCAGTCAGTTAAGCATCCGACTAAAGCTCTGGTCATGATCTCACGGTTCGTGGGCTCGAGCCCCGTGTCGGGCTCTGGGCTGACAGCTCAAAGCCTGGAGTCTGTCTTCAGATTCTGCTTCAGATTCTGTGTCTCCCTCTCTCTGTGACCCTCCCCTGCTCACACTGTCTCCCTCTGTCTTTCAAAAACCAATTTAAAAATTTTTAAAAAGGAATAATGAAGTGTCTTTCCAAGTCAAAACAAAAGTTCTTCAAAAATATGTTAATACTAGCATTCAAAAAGCACCATCTGACCCCACAGAGACTCAGTGATCTCCATAAGTTATGAATTACTGGGAATACTGTTCCAATATCATCACCATTCAATATAGCTAAATGTAATCCCTTATCAAACATTGCCAAGAATTAACTCTTAGGAAGCTAATTCTTTGATATATTTTTGATGAATATATTATTCTTGAGGAAGTTTATAAGAAGAATATACTTCTAAGAAAAATATATTTGCTAAATATATTCAAGTAGAATATAGTTGAGAAATATATTCATGAATATTGTGGAAGCATCTTATTGAATATATATTAAAATAATTATATCACATAATTATTTATAATATACAAATAAATATGAAATTGTAAAATTATATATCTTATGATAACACATTCATGGTGATTTTAGTAAAACAGTACATATTTGAGATCCTATATTCTAGGAATATATATTTTTTGTGAATGTTTATTAAGAGACAGCAGTGAGGGGCAGAGGGAGAATCCCAAGCAGGCTTCACTGAAGCTCAGTGTGGAATCCAATGAGGAACTCGATCTCATGACCATCGACCATCTCACTGGAAAGAAATGTGAATCTGGTTAAGTTAGACCAAACAGTTATAAGAAACAAGTAAAATTGAAGCGGTTTTCATTCAGCAAATGAGCCACTTATGATGTTAGAGAATGGGTCATTAAGTGAAATGACCCTCTTTTCCTCAGAAAACTCCTCGTTTGGTCCTCCAGGGGCTGCCTCCTCTTATTAATATCTTAATCAGCTCACCTTTCATTTCTGTTCTTTTAGCCCCCCGAGTACTTTGTTAAAATCTCTCTCCTTTAAATTACAGGTGTGGTTTCAACTTTAGTAATGGAGCCTGCTTGTTAAAGAAAGAATATTCCAGGGGAAGAGGTAAGGATGTACAAATGTAAACAATGACTATGTTGTTCAAGGTATTGCAAATACACCACCATGCTAACGTGCGAGGTGCATACTGGAGTGATGGTTTTTGAGGCAGGCAGAGGTCACATCAAAGCAAAACAAAATAATCTGGTAGGTCGTTCTAAGGACTTGGAAGCTTATCCTATGGTCAATGAAGATTAATTAGGAATTTTAAATCAGGAGAGGCGCAGCCTGGATTTTAATTGGACAAAGCTCATAATGATAGAAGAGAATAGGTCACAAGGGAGAAGGCTTAAAGTAGAGAAAGTTAAACGTTGATTGGGACTCCCAGAATGGACAAAGTGTCATGGACTTATTCCTCCATGTCCTTCCTAAGTTCAGTTATAAACTCTGATAAATAATGCAAGAGGCAACTAAAAGGAAATTCTGAAGTGTGTTAAGAGATAGGTGAACTGCATTTCTAAAAGTATGACTCTCTGCAGCCAATGCACAAATACAGTGTAGTGTTTATCTCTGAGCTAGGGGTATTATGCTTAGGAAAATAAGTCAGCCCGAGAAAGACAAATACCACATGATTTCACTCATGTGGAATTCTAAGAAACAAAATGAATGACTAAACAAAAAAAAAGCAGAATCAGACTTACAAATACAGAGAACAAATTGATGGTTGTCAGAGGGAAGGGGGGTGGGGAGGGGCAAACTGGGTAAAGGGGAATGGAAGATACTGGCTTCCAGATGTGGAATAAATAAACCACAGGAATAAAAAGCACAGCACAGGGAATAGAGTCAATGATACTGTAACAGTGATGCATGGTGACAGATGTAGCTACATTGTGGTGAGCACAACGTAACGTTCAGAGAAGTTGACCCACTGTTGCACACCTAAAAATAACGGAACATTGTGTGTCAACTATACTCAAATTTTAAAAAGGAAAAAAGAATATTGAAAAATAAGACGATATCCAAAAAAGACTAATAATGAATAAGGAATGTGGCATCGCATCCACTGATTAAGAATAGAAGTTAGAAAGGAACAGTCAAGGGGCACCTGGGTGGCTCAGTCGGTTAAGTGGCCCACTTTGGCTCAGGTCACGATCTCATGGTTCATGGGTTCGAGCCCCGTGTTGGGTTCTGTGCTGACAGCTCTGAGCCTGGAGCCTGTTTCAGATTCTGTATCTCCCTGTCTCTCTCACCCTCCCCTACTTGTGCTCTGTCTCTCACTGTCTCAAAAATAAATAAACTATAAAAAATTATTAAAATAAGGAAAAAAAAAGGAACAGTCAATAGTAGCTGTCTTCTAATCTTTGAAGCTCTACCATTCAAACAAGATTTTAGAGTGTTTCCTATGGTCTGAGAAGACAAAGTTCTAGATGAACAAGAATAGGCTCTAAGAAAACAGGTCTCTGTAAGAAAGAACTCTGATACAATTAAAAATGTTAAAGATGCAAGTGTCTTTGATAGAAGAGAATTGATTTCCAGGCAATAAATGGATTCACCAGAGGACAGATAACTGCCATCCGTTAGTGTTGTAAGGATGGGTTCATGTTTCGCCACAATCATCAGGGTGCAAAGAGAAAATCTCAGAGAAATAAGACAATTTGAAGGGAATATCCCACATTCTTAATTGCTGTGCTGGCTTGGATCTTAATCCTAGTTTCACTCTTCACTGTGTATCCATTGATGTATCATATATGGTAGAACAGCACCTACTGCATGAGAAATACTTATTCAATAATAGCAGGGATGGTGGTGATGATGGTATTGTATGTTAGAGCACATATTTTATACATTAACATAGATTGATGATCATGATCATCGTGATGCCGTATTTTCACTGCCGTGTTGAAGCAGAAATTACGTGACAGAAATTACAAACCAAAAAGTAGGAGGATACTCAGAACCATTGTGTTTATTTATCTTAAAAAAACATAAGATTTGGTCTACAACTGCATTCACTACTCCTTAGTTACATCTCCTGTGCACAGACTGTAAAGTAGCATTATACTACTGGTTTATTCCTGAGTTAAACTCAGAAGAAGGGCGATGGGAAACACGAATTTCACTATCCATTAAACTATCCCAGGAAGTAAGTATATTATATATAAACCTAGCTAACCAATTTTTTACCAAATGATTTAATTTGCAAAATTATAGTCACCACTTTTTTTAATGAGTATGGGACTCATAACAGAATTATTGCAAAGTAAATATTAAACCTTCTTAGGCTTAATAGAATAATAATAAATATAATAAAATTAAAAATTTCAATTTCAGGTGTACCTGTTTTATGCTCTCCATTTATGCTACCAATCCTTTCATTTTCAGATGCCAATTTAATCTATTTCTTTTCCATTTAGAGACACAACCCTGCCATTACCTGTTACCTCCGCTGCCTCTTTGTAGGTCCACCATCCCCCCTCCCACCTGTGGCTCATCTCTGTGCTCTAGTGCACAACTTACTGAGATGTAGATCAAGCTCTAAATGACACTTGGCAGCTGCTCATTTAAAATAAAACTCAATTAAGCCGGATAAAAAATAACAAAAAATATGGGTTATAGGAGCAAAATAACAAAACAGTATGCTATGGAAGGACAATTAGGGAAAAGTTGACAACTTTCTCTAACAAGGGAAGCCAGTGTGCACTGGGTATGATGTCAGAGCAAATGGAATTTTAAAAAGAAATATTGCAACTATGCTACCTTTGAAAGTCAAAAAATATATGATGGCTATCTTTCCAGGTTTTAAAAATTAGATTTGAAATCAAGTGGACTCAGAAAGAATAGTTTTTTAAAAGCACACATAGGAGGGGTACCTGGGTGGCTCAGTCAGCTAAGCGTCCGACTTTGGCTCAGGTCGTGATCTCACTGTTCATGGGTTTGAACCTCGCATCGGTCTCTGTGCTGACAGCTAGCCCAGAGCTTGGAGACTGTCTTTGGATTCTGTGTCTCCCTCTGTCTCTGACCTTCCCCTGCTCACGTGCTCTCTCTCTCTCTCTAAAAAATAAGTAAAACATTAAAAATTTAAAAAAGTTAAAGCACACATAGGGTTTAAGGACCTATGTGTATATGTAATCTTTATGTAAGTGTTTATTGCACACTTACTAAATGCTAGTTCTGTGCCAGGTGCTGGTGATTCAACAATGGAAAGACTTGGCCGTTGCTCTCAGGAAGTGCACGGTCTATCCAAGGGAGACAAGCATAGAGAGAGAGAGAACAATATATTGTAAAATTTCATCCCAAGTCTGGGATGAAAGAGCTAGTGAAGCACTCAGCTCAGGCATCAGATTTAAGGGGGTGCCAAAAATACCTTAGTAATCCAAATAAATCAAGTTTTGATGTGATATTTTAAAAAATCAAAATTGGTGCAAAAACTTAATGATGAAGAAACTATCAAAATTTTAAACAAAGAAAGATCACTATTACTGATATTTCCTTTTGCCTTAAGCTTCAGTACTGCTCGGTGTGACCCTGGTCAGAAGTACAATGCTGGGTAGGCACAGGGTCCCAGGGGTTCTGGAGAAGGAACACCTAAAATTGCCAATAATGGGAGCAAGGTAGGATCCACGTACCGTTCCTAAAGATATACGACAGCCATCTTAACGACACGCCTGAGTTTGCTTGGTAAAGACGCGAAGAAGGCAGGTGTTATGATGTAGGACAGCATTCAGCACAGATGTCTGTAAAAACACAGCAGCTTTTAAAACATATTTTTAATATGATGTCTCCAAAAGAAATTATTTAAGTAGGAAAAAAAATTAGACAAGTTCTATGTGTAAGACTTCTGAGCAAAGATGACTTTATAAAAATATAAAAGTAAGATGTTTAAGTGTAATGTGTGACTCGGTCTAGAGTTCAAATACCCAGGCAATATTAGGACTTGTAAATGTAAAATCAGTTGTCTTCAGACTGATGTGACCTGATGTCATTGACTATGATGTTGGAAAACAGAAAGAACGATTTAGCAGGACACATAGATTTTGCCATTTTCTTCAGGGCATAAAATAGTATAATTTATAGCACATTCTTCTGAATTGCTCTTGTATGTAATTGTTGTTAATTGCGCTTTTAAAATACATATATTGTTTATCAATAAAATAATTTTATAATTCCAGACCCTAAGAATCTCAAACTGATGAAGTCATTCACAGCAAGAGAGCCTTTTCCACCCTTGACTTCCTAGTGTCCAATTAACAGCTAACATGTTAAGTCATTGTGCGGTCTTGTTCCGCTTTCATGTGTTTTCTGTTTGGAAGATAAGGCACAGAAGACCTTGCTGCATGACAATCAAGGAATAATTTAGCTCCATACAGAACCCAGAAACTATGTGTATTTCATTAAAGGAGTAAAGTTACACATGGATCCTTAGGAAGAGGCACATAAATCCGTGGCCTCTAAGGAAACAGGAGATCTGTCCACGGCTGGGCAGGAAGGAAATAGCTCATTTCCACTTCCATGCATTTTAATCTAACATATGACAATTGGGTTTTGCTAATCCTTAATGTATAGACTGATTTTCTAATTTTTTTAATATTTATTTTTGAGAGAGAGAGAGAGAGAGAGAGTGCAAGCAGGGGAGGGGCAGAGAGAGGAGGAGACACAGAACCTAAAGCAGGTTCCAGGCTCTGAGCTGTCAGCACAGAGCCCAACACAGGGCTCAGACCCACAAACTGCGAGATCCTGACCTGAGTCGAAGTCAGAGGTTTAACCGAGCCACTCAGACACCCCTCGCCTGATTTTCATGCCCTCCAACATTAACTGGAGTATGTACCTTATCTTTGAGGAAAACCATGAGTTCCCCAACTCAGAGGCACAAGCCACAGTGCCCTCCTCTGTTTTCCATATACTGCAAAGGATTAAAATGTATCTCTTGCCAGTTCAGTGGATTGATGGTTGATATTTTTATCTAGTTATAACTAAAAGCAATTCTCAGGAAATGAAGAAGTGGCTTTCAATAAATTCTTGAAAAGAAATCAAGATTTAAAATCATAGTGATGTGATTCCTCAGAGATTTTATTTTTACTTCTGGTGTAAGCCTTCATCGGCCACATTACCTGGTAGAAATAACAGTGAGCTAATCACACTTAGTGAAATTGGACAAAAATTCAAAATATTTGGAATGTTATTTCCTCTACATTTTGCATTCACTATTAACAATGGCAAATGTGTCCTAAGAATATATTTTCTGTTTTATATCATGTCACTGTGACATATCTTTCCCAAAGATGGTCATTATGCATCATATATCAAATAAGCTGAACTTCAAACTAGATTTTAGAATTTCTGTATCTCACATATTTAAATCAGGTGTTTTAAGATAAATATTTAATCACATGGCTTTCACTAGAATAGAATGAAATTTTAGTGAGATAAAAAATTGTATCATAAAAAATTTAAGTATATTTAATACTTTATTCGTCCAATCCCTTATTAATACCTATTTCTATATGCTTTATGGCATGTATATTATATAAGTAAAACAATGTTGGTATATAAGTAGCTATTTATATAAGGGGTGATTAAAAACTCCTAAAAACTGGGGCAACTGGGTGGTTCAGTCAGTTGAGTGCCCAACTTCAGCTCAGGTCATGATCCCACAGTTTGTGGGTTCGAGCCCCACATTGGGCTCTGTGCTGACAGCTAGCTCAGAGCCTGGAGCCTGCTTTAGATTCTGTGTCTCCCTCTTGCTCTGCTCTCCCCTACTCATGCTCTCTCTTTCTCTCTCTCTCTTAAAGATAAATAAATATTAAAAATTTTTTTTAATCCAGAAAACGTATAATGGTAAAGGATTGATCAAAAAAGTCTGAAAAAACACTGCCCTAAACATTCAGGTCAGGCCTCTTAGAAGGGTAGAAAGACACAACAGGACATGGGGTACGTGGGGGGCTCAGTTGGTTAAGCATCCGACTTCAGCTTCAGGTCATGATCTCACAGTTTGTGAGTTTGAGTCCTGTGTTGGGTTCTGTGCTGACAACTCAGAGCCTGGAGCCTGCTTAGGATTCTGTGTCTCCCTCTCTCTGTGCTCCTCCCCCCTCTCAAAAATAAACACTAAAAAAAAAAAGAAGAAAGAAGGACATGACAAAACCTGTTTTGTTGCAATATCTAAATCTTAAATAATCTGTGGCCCAGTGGGTTCTAGAATATGACAGGAGCCAGAATTATTGGAAGACCCTATCCCACAGATGAAGTTCATGTTGCTGAGATCAGAGATAAGAGACAGGCAGCCAAGATCAGAACAACGAAAGCTATAGTCATTACTTCCGAGAAGTCCCGGGCACCAGTTTATCAGTATGCATGTTTTGGGTTTTGTTTCGCCTTCTGTGTTTATGTATGCTTTTGGCTGCTGTCTTCAGCAGGGACTTTCTAAACAAGATAATAAGGATGATTTTAAGTAGACAGATTTCCTTAAGCCTGGATTGCTGAGACATTGATCTTTGGGACCCACGTCGTTAAACTGTGTAATGATCACTAACACACTTATAAGCTCTCTCGTTTGTAAAATAGGCATTAAGTGACTAATACCTACTTTAGCATCCAGTACCTCTAGGTAAAGGGTACTATCTCCCCACAAAGAATGAACTGGCCCCAAATAGCAATAGTGCTGTACTGAGAAACTCTGCCTTAAAGAGATCATCCTGTTTATCCATACTTATTTCTCGAGTTCAGGAAACAAATTGTTTTATCTAATTATACAATTGCAAAAAATTTTTAACCTTTTTCAGTGACTTTTTAGATTACCTTTGCATTTTCTCCCTCTTCTGTAATATCTCCGTTCATAGGAACAAGTGCATTGTGTACAAAGGCATTTTTAATCCCAATTTTATGACCATTTTATTGTTACTGTATTTATTCTAGTTAAATAATTTCGTATCTTCTGTTAACTTGAACTATAGCAGCTGAGCCATGGCTGCTACTTTTCTTTAACCTACTTTGTCTATTAATGTGAGTAAACATGAAACCCCGTGGGGACCCATTTAAGAGGAAGTGTTTGGTGATACACATTCTCACTTTTTCTCCACATGAATAAGTAAATTTTCAAGCAAGTGACTGAGCTATTTAGTCTTCCTCATCGCATTTTTCTCTCCTGCAGTTTCTTTTTCTGCTGAAAAGTGGCAATGCTCGAACTTATTTGATTAGTTTTCATTCCCCCCCCCCCCCCCCCCCATAGCATTAACTCTCCATCCATATCGCTTTGTGAGACTCTGGCTCCTTCAATGACCTGTCTTGCTTTTCTTCACTGCTCCTAAAATAGTTAGCTTTCCACACAGAAATCCATTTTCTAATTCACATTAACAATTTGATAAAAGTCAGGTAACGGAGGTAAGAAAGTATTACTTGCATTATTCCAAAATTCATCTGTAATATGAAATTTTCACTGGAGAAGAAAGCATATTGACAAAGGCGACCTTACATGTAGAAAGAATCAATTTAACAGGATAATAAGGTGGTACTGAGAAAAGGCAGAATAGAAAGAACACAAAAAAATTGGATTTGGAGCAGATAAAATTTCTCCACTCGTAAAAAATGGGACTAATATTAGATGATAGTATAGAACCATATTTATTTTTCAAATAATCATAGAACTCCTCAGCAAGTATATAAACACCAGATTTTAAATGAAAATAGCTCTAAAATGTGAAGCTCCCTTGAAACATAACTATTGATGAGAAAAATGAAGTACTTACAGGGAAAAATCAAGAGAAATGCATGAATAATTTAGGACAATAAAATGATGTCACTATACAAAATGTATTTTTGAAGAATGCCACCCCCAAGACATGCACACAAACATGAACAGTATAGGTTAGAAGAAAATAAAGCGGAAAAAATAAAGGTGCAAAAAGCACACAGATTTTTTTAATGAAATGATAAAATATGTAAACAAAAACAAAAGATTCTCAGGAAGTATTTAATAGAAGTTAATCCTTTAGGATAATCACAAAATGAAAACAATCAAAATCTCTACACGTTAAAGTAGAGATCAAAGTAAATATCACAGGTATTTAAATTTATTTCTAGGGTACTTTAAGTAATTAGTTATATGATAATCTGTTTAATATTTGTTTTATGAGAAACTGTGAAAGATGGGAAATTGCCCATGTTGTTCAGGGATTCAGCTCAGGATCTAGCATGGTGCTAGGTACATGGAAAATTAACTGTTGTGGACGTCCAAAAGCTAGTGGAGGCTTCTGGGAGGAGCTGGACCTTACCTAAGGCATACAATGTAGACATGCAGTGAGTAGAGTAGATACTTCAAAGTCGGGGAAATAGCACAGCCAAAAGAGAAATAACGGTAAAAATGTAGTAATAGTAAAAAATTCCATTGGTTTAAGGCATATGAAGAGGAGTAACAGGAAATTGTCTGGATATTTCCATAGAGTAGGACAGAATTTCTTAAAAAGATACTGAGAGAAGGAAAGTCAAAATCTATGTCCTGGTCAATGTTGTAAAGTCTGTTATGCCTCTTATAATATGTAGTGAAATTGCAAGAACTGATTTTTTTTCCTGGGACATTAACAAACCAAAGGCCTGGGACCTTATGGTCAAACATCACAGCAAAACAATTTGCTTCTATGAAAGAGTAGGGAAGAGAACACGAGGATCTCCAAACAATAACACGCTGTTTGGTTCCATGGGAAAATTACTCATAATTTTACAAAAAGTTATCTAGAAGATGTTACATCAAAGAACTCTTCCTATCTTCACATATTTATATAAAGATGAAGTGTCTTTCATTTGCAGATGAAACCATTCAGGTCAAATAGGTAGGACATGCACTGATACTTCATTTTCATTGGTGGTGTTGAGCTTAGACTAATTCATTCTCACTTTTCTCTCCTTATTTTGTAATCCAGGATGTTTCATTGTCTCCTAAAATATGAATGTGCACACAAAAGTTCTAAAACAACGTTAACAAACCAACAAATCTCTTATATACAGAAACTGTAATATGTGACAAACAAGTGGAGTTTATTCCAGCAAAGAAAGTGTTTCCTTCAAAAATCAGTTGATGGCAGTTTATCACATTAATTTAAAATGTGAAAGTATAAGGTAATCAATTCTTTCGGTTTCCACAAAAGCATTGGAAATCTCAACATCAATTTGTGCTTTTAAAATATCCACTAACAAACCAGGAGTGAATAGGAACTACCTTACTTTTATAAGGAAAAAACTACAAGTATCATACTTGGTGGTGATACATGGAATACCTTCGAGGTTAGTAATAAGACAAGACGGCTCAGTATCATAATTTCTATTAAACATTGCACTTCTATTAAAGCTTCTAGTCAGTTCAATAAGAAACTTTTTGAAAGAAAGGAATAAATACATATAAATTAAAAAGAAAGAAAGAAAAGTGCCATAAAACATCATGGTTATATATGAAGAAAATAGGTAAAGAGAAAGAAAACGATCAGAATTTATCAGCATATTTAGGAAGTATGTTACATACAAGATTAATAATATTCAGAAACAATCTGTTAAGCATTTTCACCCAATAATTGGCATGTATATGTTATTTATGAACTGTCTCACCTGGTCTCATGTCTGTTTATTAAAAGACTATATTTTTTATTTAAAAAAGTTTTCATGTTTATTTATTTTTGAGAAAAAGACAGAGCATTAGCGGGGGAAAGGCAGAGAAAGAGGGAGACACAGAATCCGAAGCAGGCTCCAGGCTCTGAGCTGTTAGCACAGAATCTGATGTGGGGCTTGAACCCACAAGGCGGGAGATTATGACCTGAGCCAAAGTCAGATGCCCAACCAACTGAGCTACCCCGGCTCCCCTATATTTTGTATTTTTCTTACTGTTTATAGGAGGTTTTTAAGTTTCTTTTGCGAGTAAGTCTTTTTTCCATTATATAGTGTAATTTGCCAGTTGTAATTGCTTATGAAATTTTTCTTTCCCTCAAAACTCTGAAGATAGTATTTTTTACTAAAAAAATGTTGAACTTTTCTTTCAAAAAGTTTCTTATCGAATTGGCCAGAAGCTTTAGCATACTGTTTAACAGAATTCATGATATTGAGCCCTCTTGTCTTATTACTAACCTCAAAGGTTTTCCATATATCACCACCAAGTATGATAATTGTAGTTTTTCCTTATAAAAGTAAGGAAGTTCTATTCATTCCTGGTTTGTTAGTGGATATTTTAAAAGCACAAATTGATGCTGAAATTTCCAGTGCTTTTTGGGAAACCTGTAGGATTGACAATATGATACTTTCACTTTTTAAATTAATGTGATAAATTGCATGATAATGTGTAAATTGCATGTTACAGCATTCACATTGAGATCAATAAACCACCTTGAGCTGAATTTTGAATGTGGTGTAGGGATCAAGATTAATTTTGTTCCCATTTGGTTTATCTAAATAACTCAGCATCATTTATTGGAAAAATAAATTTTCTCTATTGAAGTCACTTCTTCCATAAAACAAGTGTCAGCTTTGTCAGTAATTTTGACAATATCACACTATCTTAATTGCTATCGATTTATACCTATATTATACACGGTATATTAAGTCCCATCATATTGTTCCTCTTCTTAAAAGCTAAAATAGTCTTGGTCCATATTCTTGCATTGCAGTTCATAATCATTGTTGATATTCAAATTGGCAATTTCAATAAAAAGCTAGTGGGAATATAAAGGAGATGGCAATGACTCTAGATTAATTTGGTAGGAATAGGCAACTTTATAGTATTTATTCTTCAAAGCAATAAAAATGGCACATAGCTAGTCTTTAATTATAGCAATATGTTACTTACACAGGTTTTGCACTATTCAACTACAAGAATTCTATAAAGCTACAGTAATCAAGACAGCAAGGTATTTGTAGAAAAGTACATGTAATGACCAATGGAACAGAATAGAGGGCCTAGAACTGGATCCACTTAAAGATACTCAACTGGTCTTTGACAAAGGTACAGAAGCAATACAATAGAGCAAATATTGTCTCTTTAGCAAATGGTGCCAACACAATTCAACAGTCACATACCAAAAAAAAACCCCCAAAACAAACCAAAAAAAAAAAATCAAGGTAAACACACCTTTCACAAAATTAACTCAGAATCGATCACAGACCTAAATATAAAATCCTAGGAGGTAACAGGAGGAAATCTAGATGACCCTGAGTATGCTGATGACATTTTGGATTATCCTTCATAGCCCTTGACTGTGATATATTTCTGAGTATACAGGCACAAACTTAAATTGAGACAGTTTTTCTTACATTTTACCATTGTGAAAAACTAAGTCTAATTGTGAGATAACAAAAAATTTTCAAAGATTTAAAAAGGAGAATAATTTATGCCAATTAAATGATGTCAAACATGTACTAAACAGTGTAGAATGAGTAGTTTTAAAGTGTAGCCAGATATCTTAAAGAAATGATTCTGAATGTTGCATATAGTTAATT
The DNA here is from genome assembly GCF_006229205.1 of Suricata suricatta. Classification (NCBI taxonomy): domain Eukaryota; kingdom Metazoa; phylum Chordata; class Mammalia; order Carnivora; family Herpestidae; genus Suricata; species Suricata suricatta. The sequence continues at coordinate 14,803,772 of NC_043713.1, forward strand.
TTTCAATATGGAAAGTTAAATTCTACTTGAAAACTAATTTAACAGTCTATTAATATTTTGGCACCTAACCTAGAAACTAAAGCCATATTGACATTTACCTATAAAGGTGAAATCTAGTCAATCAGTCTGATTTATTCTCTTAATTAAACTTGCATTTTAAAGATAGCTTTGTTGTATTTTTCTTTAATACTACATTTGCATTATCTTATACCCATATTTAGGCTCCCCCTATAGCATAAAGGTTAATGGTTATATTAATATAATTCATATTCTGGGTCAAAAACTAATAATAAAACTGATTCAAATTTTAGATCCTATAACAGAATTTAGAGACCCATAAAAATCAACTTTGCACCTGTGTTTCTGATCTCTAACACAAAACTTCTAAAATATTCCCCTCAATTAATGTTGACCTTGAATCTCTACTGCAAATCAACTGGAATTAGAATCACCAAACCCATTCTATTATTCTTACAGAATTTTGAATTTGGGAGAATACCCCGGGTCATAGATACCAGGAAGTCATAAACCTTTGTTTCCTTCAGCCCCTCTCTCTTTAGAACTCAAATCAAAAAGTTTACAAATTGGGTATTTCTCAGCACATTTCCTTTGACACTTTAATTACTTGACCTGAAAATTGTTTCATTGTTTTGGATTTCTAATTTCAGATGCTTTAAAATACAGACATCCTTTGAAATTTCAGATCCAGGTTTTAGATTATACTTGAAGTCTAATCTGGCAAAGCATTCTTTATTTAAGCCTTGACAATAATATAGGAGCTCGACACTGTGCCCGATATTTTATAACATGAACAGTTAATATTTTTCAAAGCGTTCTACAAAATGGCTTCCTGGGATTGAAACTGATGTGAGTCAGTGAGTCTTACACTAAAGTCTAAATTCGAGGAAAGGAGGTAAGCTCGTGGTTAATTTGGTAAATATGCGAGGAACTTAGCAGAGAGTATATGTTCAGCTCCAGATCTCAGGATCGGGAGCTTACCCTCTCTGATTACTATAATGTTGGAGACCTTCATCTGCCTTAGAGGTTTTGGGTAAGAAAGAAGATTGCGATATTTTCTGACTCTACTCAGAAAATAAAATAAAATAGAATAAATACGTAAACGTACGAATGCCTGGACAAAACCCAAATAGATGAGTGAAAAAATAAATTGGGTACAGAAATAAAGTGGCTAAAGCTGCCCAATACATCAATATGTATGCCTTGTGGCTTTGGTTTTTGTTGTTGTTGTTGTTGTTTGAGAGAGAGAGAGAGAGAGAGAGAGAGAGAGAGAGCGCACAAGCAGAAGAGGAAGAGAGAGAGGAGAAAGAGAATCTCAAGCAGGTTCCACACTGTCAACACAGAGCCCATTGTGGGACTCGAACTCACAAACCATGAGATCATGACCTGAGCAGAAATCAAGAGTTGGATGCTTAACCAGCTGAGCCACCCAGGCGCCCCTTGTGGTTCTTTTTTAACTACAACGTGCTTTGGTGCCAGGCTTTCTATGGAATCAGAGGAACGTGACATGAGAACATTTATTCTGCCTGTACACCCTCACCTTTTTTAGGTTTTCACCTGCCCCTGTGTCTGTGAAGAGCTGAAGAGAAGAAAAAGGACGGGCCAAGTTTTAAGCGAGCTATAGCATCAATGGGATGCATGAGGTTCAATTTATTTGGAATATAACATTCTCCAAACGAGTTACGAGTTCACATTCATACAAAAACAGGTCACAAAGTAGTGATAAATACACTCTGGGAACTGCACATGAAAGACTGAAAGCGGCAAAATACGGTACTCGTATGGGCCTTTAAGTATCTCATTCTCCTGGCTGCTAGAGGATCAGCATCTTTTAAGAAAGGTCTCTTGACACTTTCATGACGGCGGAAGATAAAATGTTGTTTTCCAAAAGCATGCACATATGTCTTACTGGAAGACAATGTAACTGTAACCTGAGGTTATGTTCTTCTTTAAAAACCTTTCTTGGCTTCGATCTGTGAAGATTTTCAAGCCGACAAAGGATTTGGACTTATATCTCTATTCTGTTGTAAAAAGGATATCAAGTCCCATTAAATTATTCTTTCTGCATTTTAAAAAAACACTTGAATATCAGCAGTAAAGCTGTATGTCGATGTGTCTTAAATATTCCGATCTTGCTAACAAGATACTCCTCCATGCCGTATTTTCCCTACAAAGTCTTATTTCGTTTTTACTACAGGTTATTCTCCTATTTTAAACATACTATTTTGGCTGTTTGCCCACTTTCTCTTGGCACTTCATACTTTTGTATTCTTTCTTTTCATTTTTTTATACTTGTTTTTGTCTAAATACGTTGCCTCAAACCTCTAATAAATTACGTAGAATAGAAAAAGTGCTTAAAAACAGTTTGAGCTAGGGGCGCCTGGCTGGCTTAGTTGGTGGAGCACATGACTCTGTATCTCAGGCCATGAGTTCAAGCCCACCCTGAGTGTGGAGCCTGCTTAAAACAAAGCAAAAACCAGTTTTCTTTCCATATAGTGTAACTATCATTGTTCTAGAGGCGTCCCTCTCCCCACCCTCTGTCCCCTTTGTAGAAATGATTTTCTGTGTTTCAGTGAGCACTCACTACAACAAGGAAGTCATTTCTCAGTTTTGACTGTTAAATGAGAGTTTTGGGTGGTTTAAATTGGCAGCAGGACAGTAAGCTTGAAAATTCCGTTTTGTCGAGAGAGTGGGGATTGTCTTTACCTTAGAACTCAGCATGGGACTCAGTCCTCAGCGGGAAACTGCCCTGAATGTGGAAATGAGGGAAGATGCTGGAAACTGCCTGAATGTTGAAGCCTAGGAGACAGCGTCAACAAATGATACTTCCAAGTGTGATAGTATGCACTCATTACGAATGCTGGCAGTAGTTGTGTTTAACTCATGATAAAAATAAGCTTGATTAAAACTGATGTTTCATATAAAGATGTAAGGAATCCGTGGCATTCACTTGTGAATGCAGTCTGCTCGGGAGAACTGGGTTGTGGTCAGACAACTACTTTCCATCTCTCCCTCTCTCTGTCTCTCTTACTGTTTCTGTCCCTCTCTCTCTACATTGTTGATTGTCTCTGCCTTTGCTTCTCCTCGTAAATCTGCTTCATTATTCACACACTCAATCTCTCTCTAATCGCTTTTTTCCGTTCATTTGTCTACATACATGTTGTCCTCAAACACTGCCCTCAGCCCTGAAGGTTTGCCTCTTGTTTTCCAAATGAGTGCTTATGTCCAAATTCTCTTACTCTTGAATGGAGTGTCTGATTTGCGCATGTTCGATCCTAAGTTTGTAGCTGCCCCACAAACCATGGCTGCAGGGTATAAAGGTCAAAGAGGGCATAAAAGTTGCCTATCCAGTGTCATGGATAAAACAAGAATTTTTATGATGGGAATAGGAGAGGAAATTGTTTATATTTTTAGAATAAGCTGTTACTATCTGATACCCTATGCATACCATTTTTCTTAATTTTTTGATTTGCATTTTCTTCTTCAGTGAATGATACTATTTTTTTGAAAAATAATAAAATCATTTTCTGAATAAAGTCACCTAAGATAAAAGGAAGCTCCAGAAGGAATTCCATTTCTGTCACGGGTTACAATATTGATATATCAGAGGCCCCCAAGTCAGAGACCAACCGAGGTTGGATATATACAAAGGGCACTTCTCATGAGGTTTGAGGTTTATAACCATAATACGAATTCCTATGATATTGATATAGACAAAGATCTATTTGTATTCAAAGAGTCAAATCGTCTCTTTAAGCCACTCAAATCTACTATATTGAAAATCCCTTCATATGATTGAGGCTTAAGTATACTGAAAATTAAAGAAAGAGAGAGCATTTGTATTTTTTCCCATTGCAGTGGGCTTTCCTTTGGAGAGGGATCAGAGACCTTTTCATTTATAAAATGATTAAGGGATTTGAACAACAAAGACTGTTTACATTATTTTGTTCAGGAGCTGAATTAATCATCCTCCTCCCACCTACATGGAGAAATTGTACTTCCTACACCTTAAAATTAGGTGAATGTGTGGAGTCTTTGGCCATTAATGACGCCAGCAGACGTGATGGGTGTCACCTCCAGGTGGAGGCTTACGAGCCAATGTGCTATGGCCGTCAATACTAGCTGAGTGGTTAGCTTGGTTTCTAATGAAAACACGTGGAACGGAGCTTTCAGACAACAGGCAGTGTTCATGGAGCACAAGCAGACTCATCCTTTGTTACGTTAAACCGTTAAGGTTTTAGAAGACACACATCCCTGTGACGTGGCTTTCCCCCGTCATGGTGGACACCATTAATTTTTATGTAAGATAATTTAATACAGTCTTCATAGAATTAAGAGTACAGGCTCTGGAATGATAGTGCATAGACGCAAATCACAGCTCCAGAGTTTTTGGAGAGCTACCTTTGGCAAGGTATGTACACTGTCCTTTGCCTCATTTTCCTCAAAGGGGAACCATAATGCCTTTCTTTCATAAGGGTGTCAGCGTAGTAAATTTGATACTACACGTGTGGAAATACATGAAAACCACCCAAAGGAATGAAAGCAAAAGCTGTTTATTCAGAGGCTGCTTAGCAAGGGAATCAGACACCGTCACTTGCAGTTGACCAGAGATTCAAAGGCAGGGAAGAGTGTGAACGCGTTACAGTGGAAAGACGGAAGATTTAGGTCTGATGGAGGCAGACTCAACCAGAAGTAAAGCAGCCTATGTGATGAGGGGAGTGTATTTGGCTTTCCCTGGCTGTTCCTGAGTTGTAAGCAAAGGTAAAAATTAGGGAATCTGGCAATTACTGAGTAAGTCTCAACCATTTGGGACTGGTTGCTATAGAGATGATGATGATGATGATGATGATGATGATTATTATTATTATAACTGATTTAGTGTCCAGACCCATTACTGAAGATTGTGGGTCTGAGTTCTACTCTCAGATACGCTCTGGCCATTGTATATTTGCATATTCAATTTCTCACATGTGAGATTTGCATTGTAAATTACCTTGCACCATATTTAGCTTTAGTAACATCAATAGATACTACCTATTATTTTTATCATGATGATTCATATCATGTTATCCTAAAATGCTTGTTAAAATGCATTCTGCCATTAGGTTACTTTTTGTTTGAACTGGTCGTTAGCTGCTCCCAACAATAGCTACATTTCTACATTGAGGTGTCTTCACAAAATACCTTATTGTAAATTAAAATAAGAATATTCTGAGTAGAAAGGGAAAATAGGAGAGCTACTTCCCTCTTGGACATCAATTTCTTATTAGCTGGAGATTTTATCTTCTTAGAAATCGCTCGCATATGATGACTGTTATTTGGAAGCGAAGGAGTTAAATTAAACAAAACTATTACTAATGAACCCCAGAACCACTTGATGGTAAATGAACAGATTAGGAGATATTTAGGACAAGACTAAGGATCACAGAAGGATCACATTCCGGGGCCTAGATTTTGTTGCTGGGCTAGAGGCTATACTTAAACAAAACAAAACAAAAACTAATTCAAAAACTGTGTATTAAGTTGTCTGCTACAAAAAGTGTACGGGAAGTAAAGAAATGATACGACAAACATTCATGGACTACCAAATTTAACAAAACACTAATATTACACTATGTTGGTTTCAAATATTTTCACAATTAAAACATAGGTCACAATTCTTGGAACACTTTAGAATCCTTCTCAAACATATTCAGCTTCATTACGACAGAGACATAATCACTAATCAGAATGTAACCACTAATCAGTATGTATTTTTATACTGTAGTGCATCTTTATATATTCAAAATGAATGTATAGTGTTATTTTTTTAATTTACATGAACAGTGAATGGCAACAAACATTTCATATTCTTAAATCTTATTTAATTTGCATTTTTTCGCTCACCATTAAATTAAATGTTGGTATATGGAAATACAACTTAATTCATGTTAGTTGCTTTATAGTCAAGTAACATTCGAATGTTCTAAAATATATGCACCTACTCAATTAATAACAATGCTTCAAAATTTTTATAAACAACCCTCCAATTAACAACTTAACATTTCTCTGGGCACATGTGGTTGGTAGAGTGGCTGTAGCATGGGTCCTTAGATAGGCCAATGTGCTTTCCACAGTAGTCGTTCCTGTTTTCCTTCATAGAGCAGTGATTAGAGACCTTATTACCCCATGCCCTTAACAGCACTTGGTTAAACCTCTTATATGTTGCCAATCTAAAGCATATGTGATGGGATATCATTATTTCACTTCTAAACTTCATTTTTGTCCTTCTTTCCATCTTCTATTTCTTTGCTGTGCTTTTCTAATTTTTCATCTGTATTTTAAGAATGCTCATAGTTGCTCATTGGAGCATTTTTATGATGGCTGCTTCCGTTTTGAGACAAACGCAGGATTTGGTTTTCCATTTTTGTTGTGTATGCAAAAGAAAGTAGCCTACAGGGCTGCCCTTTCCCAGCTCTTTTTCTAGAGACAGCCAGCCTTTGCTGAGGCGTTCTTGGGTCTGTGCAAGGTGGCATTTCCAGGCTGCGGGCCTCTCTACCACTTGGGCTGGGATATATAACTGGCAAGGACAAAGCCCCCGGAAATCATCACAGGATGGAGACTCAAGTTCGGAGCTCACTCGCCAATCATCCTTGTTTTCTCCACTTCTCAGAGTTTTCTGGTAGAGCATTTATGAGGTTTTGTCCAGGACTTTTGTTGTAATTAGCAGAAGTCAAATGAAATGTCTTTCCTCCATCTTGCCTTGCTCATCATTCCTTTTCTTCATACTATTTCAACATATCAATGTATCTGTCGTGTCTCTGGAGTAAAAGCATACTTTTTTTCCTACCTAGAATCTCTGTATCCATCTTCTCTGATTTGTTTAGACAATTACAATTCAAGAAAAGAGTTGGTAACAGTTCTGAATCAAAAAGCTTTGGGAAGCTGTGTTGCTTTAACCACCACTCTGATCTTCTCTCTTAAATGTCTTAAATTAGAATCCAGAAGTTTTTTTGACCCTAGTCTCTCAAACCAAATAGCCATTGAAATGACAAAATACACACTTGTGGCAAAGGACCTCCTGCTGAAATATTATTTAGCATGCCATTCCTCACACCCCAGGAGCCAAGTATCAATTTATTCAGGTCATACTCACAATCTGAGCTGTTATTCACTTTACAGTGAATTGAAAGGTAGTGATACTATTTTGTCACTGGTTGATGGATAATCCTATTGTTGTAAATAAAAGAGGAAACTGAAAAAAAATGATAGGTGTGAACATTTTATTGTAGAATATTGAACATTTCTCCCTAAATCGTATCTGCATTCTCTGTAGCCATAGAGTCAATTCTACAAAATGCTGCTATTTCAATTTTCTAGAAACCAAGAGATACAAATTCTTTGCTCTCCAGGAGATTATACTTTTAAGTGTGTGATAAGTTTTATTTTAGTTTCTGGACTGAATGTCATTTAAAAATTTTTGATACTGAATAGACAGGTGATGATAATATCTTGGGATATTATCTATAAAATGATAAGCAGTATTGGGGCATTAAAGATGAATTCTCTTATGATTCATTTCCAGTTGTAATAAAGAGAAATTAAGGGAATCCAAATGATATGTATATAGAATCTTGAATTTTGATTGCCTCATAAAAGGCAAATGACTAACCGGGTATATCAAGATTTTGCTATGATTTTAGATTCCAACAAGCCCAACAAATGTGTATTAACTTGTTTTCTTCCACTAGTTTTTGCTTCTGAATGTTCACTTTCACGTGGCTTTGTCATACAGCTTGAATAGGACAAGGAGCTGGAGAGCATATTAAAACATGTGTAGTTTATAATTTCTAGAATTCAGGATGATATGTCTAGTGATATACCAGCAAGCTTGTGTAAATATGTAAACTGATGCAAACCTCTTTCAAAGGCTTTCTACTACACACATGAACAGAGAAATTTAAAAACATATTCAAATTCTAAGAATCACATAGGAACTCGAATCAGTTGGTTCTAATTCCATCTATTTGTGTTTTTCCAGTAAATACAATTTGTAGCAAGTGGACTTTAGAAAGCTAGGAGTCATTGATTTTAGGTAGGGTTACCACTTGTATTTTGCAGACTGTGTCCTATACAAGACTGCTCAGTCAGAGAGACAGATGGTGCTGAATTCCAGCCATGCCTTATTCCCTAAATCGAGAGATTTGTTGGTTTGAGTCTACCTGAAGGAGAGATCTATTTCTAATTCTTCCAAGGCCTGGTAGAGACTAACAATGAATCTGGATTTAGGGTCTGGCCAGAGAAATCCCATTTGCTAGGTTATAATGTGCATCCTTATCTTCACTATTATAGTGCTCCCTCAGCCATGTGTACATTTGCACATGTGAGTCCACACTCTTATAGCTTTATTTTTAATTTGAGATTTTTTGCAGAATATCTGAAATCCTTTGCAATAATGATTTAAGTTCTCCTATTAAATATTCAGCATGAGAAAATCCATTTTTACCTCTAGATGATCAAATGGATGTTGCCACCCATATTTTCATTACAGTTAGGTTAGACTTTTAATTAAAAATAGAATAAAATCCGGGGTACCTGGGTGGCTCAGTTGGCTAAGCATCCAACTTTGGCTCAGGCCATGATCTTGTGGTTCATGGATTTGAGCCTTGTGTCAGGCTCTGTGCTGACAGCTCAGAGCCTGGAGCCTGCTTCAGATTCTCCCTCTCTCTCTGCCCCTCCCACCCCCACTCTCTCTCTCTCAAAAATAAATAAACATTTAAAAAGTTAAAATTAAAAAAAATTTTAAATTGCATTAAAAATAGAATAAACCCAATTTCTTCTGTGTAAAAGTAATGGAAAGAACACTGCCCTGGGAAGTTAGGAATAATGGGCCAGTGCTGACTTTGGTGTTGCGTGACATTGGTCCAATAGCTTAGTTGGCTGGACATCAAGTTGTTTTTGCTGTTTCTAAATCTGTGTAGGGGAAAATTTTACTAAAAAGTAAGAGTTTAGAGGCAGAATTGAGAACTAGAACTAATTTCCTTTTCCTTTTCCTTCCTCCTTTCTTTCTCTTTCTTTCTTTCTTTCTTTCTTTCTTTCTTTCTTTCTTTCTTTCTTTCTCTTTCTTTCTTTCTTTCTTTCTTTCTTTCTTCTTTCTTTCTTTCTTTCTTTCTTTCTTTCTTTCTTTCTTTCTTTCTTTCTTTCTTTCTTTCTTTCTTTCTTTCTTTCTTTCTTTCTTTCTTTTCTTTCTTTCTTTCTTTTCCTTTCTTTCTGTCCCTGTGCTAAGCAGTTCTGACTTTCTTGTTCCTGAGCTAAGTGATTCTGGGACAGAGCATTTTCTTCTGACTTTGTGCTAAACAGTCCTGGGATTAGGCACAACAACTTAAAATACGTTCTCCCAGGAAGTATTTATTCTTGGCAGACTGTAAACCAACCTTGGCAAGACTAACAACTTATTCCTGAATACACACTTTTCTGTGCCTAAAGTATAAAGCCTTTAAGTCATAAACTCCACCCAATCCAACCAGTTTTCTGCCTTGCAAGGCTCACCTTGAAATCACTTAGCCTGGACCTAGGACTCTGTAACTATCCTCTCTCACTGATCCCCTTGCTGAGAGATTCTTGTGACTGTCAAGGTCCTGTGCTCTCTTATGGAAGCAAGCCTAATAGCTTCATTTTTAGATTAGCTTCACTTAGCTTTGCTAGTTCAATGGGTTTCTCTGGTGATTTGGGGGCAAGTTGTTGGTGGGTTATCTTACTGATGGAGCACACCTTGAGAAATAGTAGTCCATCAGTCCTTCTGACACTCAGTGAAAAACCTTTGCAATATCATTGCTTAGTTTGTTAATTTTTTCCCCTTTAATCCTCTGTGTAAGACACAACATAAAATACTAGAGTGCCTCTTAGTGGAAGTATTGACTCCTTCTAGGTTCTGCATATGGTTTTTAAAATTAAAAAGTTCATATTAAAATATTTTATTTCTTATATGTATATCATAATATTTTCTAGAATTATATCTAAATGTGAATTTGGAGACATGTCAGTACCTTAATGTGTATTTATTTATTTTAAGAGAAAGAGAGCAAGGCAGGGGTGAGGCAGACAGAGAGGGAGAGATAGAATCCTAAGCAGGCTCCGAGTTGTCAGCACAGAGCCCAACTTGGAGCTCGATCTCACGAACTAGGAGATCATGACCTCAGCCAAAATCAAGTCAGATGCTCAACCGGCCATCCGGGCACTCCAACATGTCAATAATTTAAAATATGGCTAGAAAAGGACTCACCATCATTATTATGAAGAGTTTTAGAAGTCCGTTTCCATATGAACACTGATATCACAAAACTTTTGTGAAAACGTAAGCAGCTTTAGTTGACCTGAGTTGCTTTAACAGTGTCTTTTCTCCTAAATTAGGATGTAGATTAGGTTTTCCATCTCTCTTATACAGATTAAAGATATAATTGTTAAATTTTACCTGATAGATTTAATGCTGTCATTTGCTATTGGGAAAAGAAAAACAGACATGAAGGTGACATCACAGAAGGAGAGTAGTGATTTCCACGGTGACTTTTTGCCCACAGAAAGGCAGAAATAAAGTAGAAATAGTGAATGCAAGATCACTGCCTTAGTGACTCTGCTCCTGCTACAGTATCACAGGCTAGGGGTCTAAGGTGAGCTACTTAGGTTGACCAGGGGTGTCAGATTGAGTGTGAGAAGGGGAAACTGGAACTGGCTTTAAAACTCAAGAAAAAGATTTAACTCCCAACTGGTTAGGAACCAAATGACTCCTTGTGTGGGAAGGAGGAAAGTAGAGAGGCATCTAAAACCCCTTCCTGTTGGGCGCTCATAACCCGCTGTCTGTTCACAGAGAAGCCACAGGAGTAAATGAACCAGAGAAATATTTCGAGGGAAGAGACATACTTCCTTGGTAGTTTAGGGCATTCTATAGCAATCTCTGAATTGTAGAGCTGAGGGATGGCTGAGTTACAGTATTATGTGATGTAAAAATGCAAACTTTCCTGTTGCGCCCAATTGGGAGACATGGCTATTTTCAGAGACACAAATATTTTGTCTGCAGAGAGGTCAGAAGAAACAATTCCATATTGTTTTCATCTGGGGGGCTGGCACCAGGCCCTGTGAGATACAGGAGCAGCTCCAAGCCAGAACAATTTCTCCTACTGTTATTTCCTTCAAATTCTAAAGAATACAGCTTTAGTGACACAGTGATTAGTTGCAGAGGGATATGATTTACCATATTCTTTTGGACTGGTGAAATCTGTGCCTCCAATTTTAGTAAGAGTTTATGAAACACCAGATTATTTTTATTATAGGAGGGAAGAGAGGAAAAAGAAATGATTTAATTTTTTATTCAAATGAGGGCCAAGAGAAGTCTGAAGAGAGCTGTTTTCCCAAATTGATGAGGTGATTCATAATTTATTATTGTTCCTGCTACATATGGTCAATTTATCTTGATTATTTACACTCTTATAAAAAAAATGATGGTGCCCCAAATAATGCAAGTCACAGAGTCTGGCTTCTGGGCTGCCAAGAAAACCAAAGGTAAGGTCACAAAAGCTCGAGTTCTCTTGCTGATATGTTCCCACCATTCCTCTGTGTAAAAAATGATCATATTTAACTTATCAACATAGCGGGCTACAAAATAGGTCCCCTGCATTTGCAAATGATTTGCTAGTTATAGAGCTTTCTTTAAAAAGCCAAAAATGGGGGACCTGGATGGCTCAGTTGGTTAAGCATCTGACTTCACCTCAGATCATATCACAGATCATAACACAAACGTGTTTCATGAGTTCGAGCCCCTGTCGAACTCTGTGCGAGCCTGGAGCCTACTTTGGATTCGGCGTCTCCCTCTCTCTGCCCCTTCCCTAGCTTACATTCTGTCTCTCTCTCTGTCAAAAATAATAAACATTAATTTTTTTTCAAAAGCCAAAAAGAAACTCTCTTTTGACCACTTTTATTATTAAAGTATTTCCTTGTTTGTAAGATGCCAGATTAGAGACTTAAGCCAGATTAAATACACAGATGTTTGCATCTCACTGTTATTACTCGTGCATGCTTTTCCAACGGCCCACACCTCTATCCATGACACTATGGGAAGATGTGTATGTTGCGGAGCAACAAGCTCTTGCCGTGAAAATCCCAGTGGCTCAAAAGGACCTGGGTGAGCTAATAGGGGTGTTCCTCCAGATGGGATGACTTTCCTCCCTCGCTTTGGGGGTTTGGTACCTCGGGAGGCCTCATGGGAGTAGTTGTTTCAAAGTGGCCTCAGAGTAGCATGTGATCACTGTGATCAGGCGACAATAAATGGCACATGCAGATGCCTCGCTGAAGCGCCAGCCGCCAGCGCCGTGGGGCCGCTGTCTCCGGGTTCCAGCCACCGTTAGACTCTGCCGGGATCCCACCTGCTCAGGCGTCAGGGGCGCCCGCATGGCCCGGGTTCCTGGAAATGCAAGGTGCGCATCCGCTTCCCGGAAGATGAGCTGCGGTTCCTGCGGCCTCACCGGCTGTGCCAAGTGCGCCCGGGGCTGCGTCTGCGAAGGGGCATCAGACCAGCGCAGCTGCTGCACCCGATGTCCAGGAGGGCCTGATCCCGCTCTAAACCAGCGTGAACAAACCTGCAGGTTTTTCCGGGGGGGTGGGGGTGGGGGGATGTGAGGTTTTATTTTCCTTGTTTTTTTTTTTATTTGTTTGTTTGTTTGTTTTTGGTGCAACCTTGACCTGTTTGCTGCCTTTTTCCCTACAAAATACAAGAATTATAATAAAGGTTGTCTACTTAACATTTTTAAAAGGACGTGTATGTAAATATATATAGTCGATCCTCATTATTCATAGATTTCTGTATTTGCAACTGTGTCGACTTGCTAAGGTATATTCATAACCCCAGAGTCAATATGGTGCTCTGGCAGTCATTCGTGGACATGGGCAGAGCAGTGGAAACCTGAGTTCTCCTGCTAGAGTCAAGCCAGGTGATTCTCTGCCTTCTTTTCCCAGCTCTCACCCTAAAAACAAGGGTCATGTTCATGATCTGCTGAGTTCCATGCTTTTCTAATTGTTGGGGTTTTGTTGGCAAGTTCGCTTTAACTTTAAATTTTTAAAATGGCTCCCAAGCATGGTACTGGGATGCTATGGAGTGTCCTAAAGCTCAAGAGGGTATAATGTACCTTAGGGGTAAAATACATGTGTTTGGTAAGCTTTGTTCAGCCGTGAGGTAATTAATTTTTCTCAGTGACTTTATAAAACATAGCTGCCATGGCTAACAAGAATCAATTATATAACAAAAGAGGTTTCCTGCACCAAAGCACTTCTGTGTGTGTGTGTGTGTGTGTGTGTGTGTGTGTGTGTGTGTTTCTCTGAAGGAGGCCTCTAAATTATTGAGAAGTTCCCCCATGTATTTAGGCCAGCATGAATGTATATAAAGGAAGTCATCAAGAAATTTCATGTGCAAGACTTATGACGTCCAAATACGATTTGATATCTACCTTCTGCCTGATTCTGAATTAATATCATCAGGTACTTTCAGCATATGGAATGTGTAACCTAAGCTTTCTTTAAATGGCATGATATGCAATCATAGGTAATGGCCTTCCTAATGCTTGGATATATGCTAAATGGCATTAAAACGTTTAATATGGAACATGTTAATTGATACTGAATAATGTATAGCTGACAATCTAGAAACAATTTTCTTGATTTTTCATTATGGAAACACTTTCCATGAGAGCACTGGAAGAGTATGCACACCTGTTTAAGCCTTTCACTATTATATCAGGGATCTGGGATGAGCGATGGCATTTGATTGCCTAATGAGTTGTTGCCTAAGACTCAAAAAGCCGAAGAAAGTTTGTGCAATTACTAAAGTTGTCATCTGAGTCCTATCACAGAGCTTTACTACCCATGGCAGAGTTTGGGCTCAGGATTGGGAATTTGCGATCCGAGCATCTTTCTGCAGGTCCTCTGTCCTACCGGTGATGTAAGGTGTCTACCATGGTGGATAATTTGAGAAGAAACCTAGCCTGCGTGCGGTGTGGAGGAAGTAGCTGTTGGTTTACAATGTGCTACTCAGACGGTTAGAGATTCTGTTAACTTTCCAGCCCGTGCGCTCCTGTGACCACTGACGCATGGATAAGAGACAATTTAAGAGGAACGAGGAAAACAAGAGAAAGTGCAAACACAGACTGAGGAAGCCGGAGTGGTGTGGAAGCGCCAGGCCCGTGTGTTAGTTTACTCCTTCGATTCTTTCAGTACATTTAGGCAGCCCCTACCCAGAATTTTCCCATGAAAGCACAGTGGGGATCACCATTCTTTGTTTTGTTCTACTACCGCACCCACTGGTTATTGATGAACTCTCCAAAGCTCACATGCACAATGCAGAGCTGAGCAATGTATCCCCTTGCTGTGCAGACTGGGTGCTAACAGCCCGGGCACAGGTCCATCTGAGCCAGCCACACTTTTCTGCTCAGACGAAATGGCATCATTTTATGTGCCGAAAGGCGCCTTGAATGATCAGCCCTGCCTCCACCCTTCCTCACGTTCGTTCTACTGTAATACATGCACTCTTCATGTTAAGCTGACAAAACGAAATCACTATTCTTATTAAACACGTTAAGAAACTAAATATTTTCCATAAGGTATTTTTATTTTGAATCATGACTGCCAAACTATTTTGAATAGTTCCGAGCACCTGCTCACCCAGAACGAGGGATAACATCCTTGCCTCCAGTGCAACATTGAAGGAGATAACACCCCCCACCCCGCAAAAAAAACAAAAAAACAAAAAAACTTAACATTCAAGGTAAATAATTTTAACACAATTTTTAAAAGTAAAAATTAATGCAAAAATCCATCACAAACAACACATTTAAAAATTAAAGATAACATTGGTATGAAAATTTCAATGTCCCCCATTCATCCCAAAAATCTGTACCAAATGCTCACTGGGGGTAGGGAATGTTTTGTGTCCTGAGAACACAGCAGTGAGCAAGAATGGCGAGTCCCTGTCATCAGAGGACATAACACAGAGGGGGTCTGAGAGGCCCCCCTCCACTCGTAGAAACAATGGGTATCTATTAGGTACAGGTCAGCTTCAGAGCTAGTTCCGTTTACAAGGCTTATGACAAAGGCAACACTCAGGAAGAGGAGGAAAAGATTATCATGAGTATTGTCTTTAATTTAAAAAAAAAAAAACAGGGGCACCTAGGTGGCTCAGTAGGCTAAGCAGCTGACTCTAGATTTCAGCTCAGGTCATGATCTCGCATTGGGCTCTGTGCTCTCAGCACAGGGCCTGCTTAGGATTCTCTCTCTCTCTCTCTCTCTCTCTCTCTCTCTCTCTCTCTCTCAATAAATGAATAAGCTGGAAGGAAGGGAGGGAGGGAGAAAGGGAGAGAAGGAGAAAGAGAGAGAGAAGGAAGGAAGGAAGGCAGGCAGGCAGGAAGAAAAGAGGGAAGGGAAGGAGGGAGGAAGGAAGAGAGAAAATTGAGTCAGGGGACTGGCTGCCACAGACCTGAATGAGGAAGAGCTGCTGCCATTCTAGAAAGAAGTTTAAGATTCAAAGAAAACAAACTATTTTTTTTGTTCATTGTTTGGACAACTACCAAGCACCTATCACTGCTAAAAAGTTTGCTGGGCTTGGAGACACAGTGTGGAAGAAGACTGGTAAATACATGATAGGACATAACATTTTAGTCATCACTGGGGAGAGTGTACCTCACTTTCTAGTGATTTTTCCCAAGATTATGGCCAAAGGAAAAATTTCTGTGCAAGTTGAAAGCTGAGCGGAGTGTTCCTGGGGTAAGAAACAGATGCTTCCCTGTTTTCCCCAATTTCTACCTCCTGAATAATAGAGACCCTTGGTACCAAAAGTGTGCTCCTCACATCACCAACACACACACCACTTGGGAGGTTGTAAAATGCAGAATCCTACCCTACCCACACCTACTGAGTCAGAATCTGCATTTTTAACAAGACCCCTGGGTGATTCATCTGCAAATCAAAGTTGAAGAAGCAATGGTTTAAAAATAATAAGTGAATTTTTAAGAGGGAGAATCTTCCCCGCAAATTCATCTTCTCAGTTCAGTTTGTTTTTTCCACTTTTTAAGTTCCTGTTTATATCCACGCATACTTTATATAGAGACTAAGCCAAAGTTCATAAAATTTTATTTTTTTCAAATTTATTTTCTGATAATATTCCAAAACCTTTTTAATTACCATATTCATTGGTTGCATGGCAGTTCTTCACACTTTCTATACGTGATCTACTTTGCTTGAATTTAAAAACAGTCCTTCAATCTTTCATAGTAAAGGACTGATTATTTTAGATAATGTGGTAATAGTTGAGCAGGATGGACTGAAAGTTTGTGTCCCCTCAAAATTCAGGTATTGAAGCCTAATCCCCACTATGATAGTATTCAGAAGGGGGAATCTTTAGAAGATAATTAGGATTAGAAGTCATTAGGATGATGCCTCCATGATGGGATTAGTGCCCTTAGAAGGAGAGTAAGAGACCAGAGGGCACTCTCTCCCTCCCTCCCCACCCTCTTTCTCTCTCTCATGCCCCCTCCCTCCATTATTCAAGGATACAGTAAGAAGAAGGATGCCTGTAAACCTGGAAGAGGGCCCTCACCACAACCTGGCCATGCTGGCACCCTGATCTTGGACTTCAGGCTCCATGACCGTGAGAAATGTCTGTTGTTTAAGCCGCTCAGTCTGTGGTCTTCTGTTCCAGCAACCTGAACCCCAACATAATGTGGGTAGATTCTTGGTTGCTTTGCTTTATTGTCACCTGTAAGATTATGTATCACTGGCTACAAGCAGGCTTGAGTTATTGTTCAGGTTTACCATGTTTGTTCTCCTACACCCTGACTCCAGCATTATGTCAGTAGGTATCAATTTCACCATGGTATCCTGGCGTTGTATATTTTTAAAAAATAAGTAGATGTAATCTAATGTCATAATTATGAAATTGCTCAATCCCTCTTCACTAAATTGCATTTGTATTTTACATATAGATGATTTCAATTTGAAATGTAGATTAATTTTTAAAGGACATTTCAATCTGGCGATTGATATCCCAGAATACCGATCCAACATTTAAAAATGGAAAAACTAGAAACATAAACTTTAATGAGATCCTTCACTAATTAGGTTACCCTGCTTCATTTTTCACCAGAAACGCACTTCCTGCTAGGTCTTAGGCAGGAAGAACTTCAGCTTCACAAATGATGAATCAGTAAATAGCTCCACATGAAAACTCCAAGGGATAGGGGCGGGGGATGGGGAGGTCATCTCTAGCTGGCATTAGGATTAGATGGGAAATACAGTGTCTGGGAAGTCTAACCTATGCCTGACAAACTGTGGTGTCATTAGAAGGTATGTTCATGGTTAAGTGAGGATCTCTGGGATTTTTTTCACAGGATATTTTGTTGTACTTGCGTGAGACAATGCTGTAATTAGGATGATAATCAAGACCTAGTTTCACAAGTTTCTGTGTGAGATCAGATTCTTTATTTCACTTCCTCAAACTTTGGTTGCCTCTTCTATTTAAGGAATAAAAGGATGATACAAGGGTGTTACAATAGCATGTAAATAATATGTGCTTCTGAACACAATAGGCTGCTCAAATGTTAGTTCTTTCCTGCTATTCGTATGCACCACTCAGAAGCCCTTTGATTTCCACTTTCTGGCTTCTGGCAAATGCCTTTAAGAACTTCAAAAAAGCTAGGATTAATTGTTTTGGTTCTCCATGTGTACACGAGGTATAAAGCAAACACTTTTCTAAAACAGTCTTGGGTATTTCAGCTGTGAATGCAGGTTAACTTTGATGACCAGCACATCCTTGCTGGCTGACTATAAAGAAAATGTATCTAATCATTGGTTAGGCATGCGCAGAACTCACTGTTTGGCCCCAAGAATTTCTTTATGTCAGTGAAGGATAGTCAGAAGAAGATATCCCAATAGGCATGAACATCAACTTAAAGATACGGGGACCAGTAAATTCCTTTTCAACATATACCTTTTTTCAAGTATGACATAAAGATATTAAGCAAATACCACTAGAAGATGTAACAAAATACTATATATCTGCTTTTTTAAAGTAATTAAAAATGTGATTATTATTAAATTTGTTTTGTTTCCTTTATTAGTAACTGAATTATATGACATTTTCAGAGCAGTAATTACACTATCTTCTAAAAAGTCAGGTAAGCTTTATATATATATATAGTTTATTACCAAGTTAGTTTCCATATCACACCCAGTGCTCTTCCCCACAAGTGCCCCCCTCCATGACCATCACCCCCTCTTCCCCTTCCCCTCTCCCTCTTTAGCCCTCAATTTGTTCTCAGCATTCAAAAGTCTCTCATGATTTGCCTCACTCCCTCTCCCCAACTTTTTCCCCCGCTTTCCCATTCCCATGGTCCCCTATTAGGTTTCTCCTGTTAGACCTGTAAGTGACAACATATGGTATCTGTCCTTCTCCACCTGACTTATTTTGCCTCGCATGACTCCCTCTAGGTCCATCCATTTTGCTACAAATGGCCAGATTTCATTTTTTCTCATTGCCATGTAGTATTCCATTGTATATATAAACCACATCTTCTTGATCCATACATCAGGTGATGGACATTTAGGCTCTTTCCATGATTTGGCTATTGTTGACATTGCTGCTATGAACATTGGGGTACATGTGCCCCTATGCATCAGAACCTCTGTATCCCTTGGGTAAATCCCTAGCAGGGCTATTGCTGGGTCATAAGGGAATTCTATGGATAGTTTTTTGAGGAACCTCCACACTGTTTTCCAGAGCAGCTGTATCAGTTTACATTCTCACCAACAGTCTAGGAGAGTGCCCGTCTCTCCACACCCTCGCCAGCATCTATAGTCTCT
Organism: Suricata suricatta; assembly: GCF_006229205.1. Classification (NCBI taxonomy): domain Eukaryota; kingdom Metazoa; phylum Chordata; class Mammalia; order Carnivora; family Herpestidae; genus Suricata; species Suricata suricatta. Next base: position 14,822,663 of record NC_043713.1, read on the forward strand.
TGATTTGTTCATTTTAGCCACTCTGGCCGGGGTGAGGTGGTATCAGTGTGGTTTTGATTTGTATTTCCCTGATGATGAGTGACACTGAGCATCGTTTCATGTGCCCATTGGCCATCTTGATGTCCACTTTGGAGAAGTGTCTGTTCAAGTCTTCTGCCTGTTTCTTCACTGGATTATTCATTTTTTGGGTATGTAGTTTGGTGAGGTCCTTGTAGATTTTGGATACTAGCCCTTTATCCAATATGCCATTTGCCACTATCTTTTCCCATTCTGTCAGTTGCCTATTAGTTTATTTGATTGTTTCCTTTGCCATGCAGAAGCTTTTTACCTTGATGAGGTCCCAATAGTTCATTTTTGTTCTTGATATCCTTGCCTTTGGGAATGTGTTGAGTAGGAAATTGCTGCGATTGAGGTCAAGGAGGCTATTTACTGTTTTCTCCTCTAGGATTTTGATGGTTTCCTGTCTCACATTCAGGTCCTTTATCCATTTTGAGTTTATTTTTGTGAATAGTGTAAGAAAGTGGTCTAGTTTTATTCTTCTGCATGTTGCTGTCCAGTTCTCCGAGCACCACCTGCTAAAGAGGCTGTCTTGTTTCAATTGGATACTCTTTCCTGCTTTGTCAAAGATTAATTGGCCATACACTTATGGGTCCAGTTCTGGACTCTCTATTCTATTACATTGATCTATGTGTCTGTTTTTGTGTCAATACAATACACTCTTGATAATGAAAAAGTCAGATAAGTTTAAAAACACAAAAATCTTGCCCGTTGGACTCCAGGAGAAAAGCAATTCCCAGTGCACCACGACTACTTGCTCTCATGTGTATGCTCTTTATCCATCGACACTGACTGGTATGAATCACTAGCTTTGTACGAATTACTAGCATCCCATATAAAAATATGGGAAATCTCATTTTTCTCAGGGGATTATGATTCATATTTCCATTTGTCTTATTTCTGCCTTTGTAACAGTGGGATGGGGCAAGCTGTTTGCATTCATAGATTGCAATCTTTGACATTCGACTTGAAAATGATCTGACTTTTCTAGAAAGCATACCATAATGTAGATATGTAGAGTTTAGTACACTGAGGCTACTGCTAAAATGGTTTATGTTTTAATAATTTTAAATATAATAGAATCAAGCAATGCAATGACTACATAACATTTTTTTAGTCCTTGGGTAGTCTATTAAATTATATTCTTTATAGGGATGCCTGGGTGGCTCAGTCAGTTGAGCATCTGACTCTTGATTTTGGCTCAGGTCACAATCTCACGGTGTGGGATCAAGTTCTATGTTGGGCTCCATGCTGAGTATGGAGCCTACTTGGGATTCTGTCTCTCCCCCTCTCTCTGCTCCTCCCCTACTCATGTTCTCTCTCTCAAAATATATAAGTAAAAATTATATTCACTATATAAATGTATAATTTAATAAGGAAATTCATGAAACATTAGTAAAATCATTTTGTGTCAAATTAACTTAAATTTAGAAAGCTATAATTTTCATGTATTTTTATGGTCTGAGATCAATTAAAATAAGCTGTGACATGGTAAAAGACAAAATATTTTAAGATGCCAGAGTTTTTAAATGTGTATTTAATTTTGAGAGAGAGGAAGTCAGAGCACAAGCAGGTGAGGGGAGAGAGAGAGGGAGACAAAATCCAAAGCAAGCTCCAGGCTCTGAGCTGTCAGCACAGGAAGTGGGGCTCAAACCCACAAACCACAAGATCATGATATCACCTAAAGTTTAACACTCACCCAACTTAGCCACTCAGATGCCTTAAGATGCCAGGAGTTTTAGTGTTTATGTGAACTAGGAATGTTCAGATGAACACGAAGAACACTGTATGATCATGTCTCTAAGCAAAAGCACAAGTAGATTGTTTACCTCACTACATAACACTTTAAAAAATTCTCCAATGCTTAATTTCTTTGAATATTATAAAAATTGATAAGGACTCAAGGGAAAAGATAGTGGCAATAAATATTTAACCTACCGAATGCTCTTAGGAAACTGAAATTAAACATAATCCAAATAAATTGATGTTTTATAACATATGTCCTATTTTAGTAAAGCTCATTAAGTTACAACTGAAGCTTTCAAAGCATAAGAGAAGAGAAACTTCCATTTATGGGATACTGTGATTTGTATCTTTCCTTGAGTCAAATGGCACCATTTGAACTTAGCTGGGCTCTTTACAAAACAGATGATGAGGGCGCCTGGGTGGCTCAGTGGGTTAAGCATCCTGCTTCGGCTCAGGTCATGATCTCACAGCTTGTGAGTTCGAGCCTTTCATCGGGCTCTGTGCTGACAGCTCAGAGCCTAGAACCTGCTTTGGATTCTTTGTCTCTGACCGCCCCCCTCTCAAAATTAAATAAACATTAAAAAAAGTTTTAAAAGACAGATAATGTCATTATTTGCTATTAAAAATAATGTGCTGAGTTAACTATAAAATAAATGAAACAAAAATGCTCACATTAAAATATTAAAATATTAGTCTCTTGATGTGCAGGTCAGGAGTAGAAATGGATAAAAATCTTATGGCTACACAAAGATTGAATGTATTACATTCAGTGGGAAATATATGTCCGTATTAACCAGAGATTTATATTTTTTAGAAATTGTATCTCATATCCCAACTGGAAAACAGATTAGGAATTTCACTTAGCACCTTAGAAATATATCAATGCATTCCCTGGGAATGTGAGATATTTGAGTAGTTGTTTTATTGAGATTGTATTTGAAAACATTTCATCAGTGTAGGTAGGCTTCTTATAATACATTCACTAAAGAATTATGGAATATTAATATGTGGTTTTGGGTCCTATTTGCAAAAGACTGAGGCAAAACCCAACCAAACTGAAAAGAGAAATAGACTAATCCACAATAATGATTGAAGATTTCAAAACCCAACTCTCAGAAATTGATAGACCAAATAGCCATAAAATCAGGAAGTATATAGAAAAACCTTAAAACACTATCAGTAAAATTAATATGTGTGGTATTTATGTAGTACACACACTGCATCAGTGATAGAACCACAGTCTTTCCAGTGCTACGTGATACATTCACCAATAAATACCATACTTCCCCACCCACTTGGACAGTTTTGCTTTGTGCAGACAACGAAGGCTCACCTCACAGCTGTAGTTACTATTAAATTTGCTTTGTTTCCTTTCTTGTTGACTGTATTATATGATATTTTAATAGCAATTGGGGGAGGAGGGAGGGTAAACCACCAGAGACAGCCTCTGGCCACACAGAGAAGCATCAGCACAGACCCTCCTTACCCTGGGCCTCTGCAGCGCAGCTGTGTGCACATGACACTCACACAACATACAAAAGGACAGAGGAGGGACATGAGGGGCTGAGGGCAGGCATGAAACTCATACTGCGTGATATGTGGGACCTGTGAAGCCGCAGCAAGGCTCACCCCCGTCTAGTAACACATGCCCAAAGTTTTCATTCATGATGGCACATTTCACTGTTTTAAGGACAGTCACGTTCAAATGATTATTTATAACTGCAGACAGGTGACAAGATAGAAACAAGTACTAATCACAGCAAATTTATATGAGCACTTTATTTATTAAGGGTCAACATGAGGGGAGGGGTGCCTAGATGGCTCAAGTCAGTTAAGTGTTTGGCTTAGGCTCAGGTCATGATCTTACAGTTCATGGGTTCTAGCCCTGCATGGAGCCCTGTGCTGACTGACAGCTCAGAGCCTGGAGCTTGCTTCAGATTCTGTGTCTCCCTCTCTCGCTGCCCCTTCTCCACTTATGTTTTGTCTCTCTCTCTCTGTATCTATCTCTCTCTCAAAAATAAATAAACATTAAGAAAGATTTACAGGTCAACACGGAAGCCAACTTTAGTCACACACGTAGTGAAACACTTGTTTTCTAAGGTCAGCACTACCCTAACACCAAAAGCCCCCAAAAAAGGCATTATAAGAAAGGAAAACTGCACACCATATCCCTCATAAAGATTGACACAAAATCTTCAATGAAATATTACTAAATTAAATATGACAGTGTATAAAATGGGATATGCATCAATTGGGTTCAACATGTGAAAATCAAGTAATGTAACTCATCAGCAAACTAAAGAAGAAAAACATGGTAATTTCCAAATGTGAAGAAAAAGCATTGGAAAAAAAAATCCATTCATGAAAATATTTTTCTCATTAACTAGAAAGATAAAGAAACCTTTTTAACCTGATAAAGAGCATATACAAAAATTACAGCTGATGGCATGTTTATTTAATGGTAATAGACTGAATGTTTTCCTCCAACATTTGGGAACAAGAAAAGGATGTGAAGTCTCACCACATCTCACTATTCATTCAAATGTCACTCAAGGTTCTCAACAGTACAGTAGGGCAAGAAAAAGAAAAATCATAAAGATTGGGAAGGAAGAAGTATGACTATCTGTATTTACAGATGACCCAATTATCTATGTAGAAAATCATATAAATCTGCATCAACAAAAAACAGCCACTATAATGAAATTTAGGAATAAAAGATCAATATACAAAATTTTATTATATTTGTATATACTGGCAATGAACAGTTAAAAATGGAAATTAATAAATTAGTTTAAATTTATACACCAAATAAGAGAATTGCTTAAGTATGTAGATACTGCAAAAACTATAAAACATTAATCATTAATGATTGAAGTCCAAAATAAATGGGGTGACATACTTTCATGGATTAGAAGATGCTATATTTTTAAGATGTAATTTTTTGTCTATATAGTCAATGCCTTTGTAACAGAAATGCTGGGAGGAGTTTGTGTCTTTATTTTTATAGAAGTGGACAGGGTGACCCTCAAATATATACTGGGTAGGTATAGGAACCGTAAGAGCTAAAACAATTCTGAAAAAGAAACAGAGAACTCACATTTCCTTATTTTAAGACTTAACTATAAAAAAAAGACTTAACTGCATACCTACAGTGTTTAAGATGTGATACTTGCAGAAGGATGGAAATATATATCAAAGAATGAAAATAGAGATTCCAAAAATAGACCCATGCACATATGGCCAAGATAATTTTGAGAAATATGCAAAGGCAATTCAATGGAGAAAAACTTTATAACCAAGTGGTGGTGTAAAAATTTGAATTCATACACAAAATAATGAATCTCGATCCACACATTGCATCATATGCTAAAATTAATTCAAAATGGATCATCAATCTAAATGGAAAACATAAACCTCTTCAGTTTCTAGTGGAAAACAGAGAAGGACTTTTTGATCTTGGGATGCACTGAAGTTCCTTAGAGACGACGCTGAAACCATAATCCTTAAAAAGAAATCTTTTAAGATAGCTTTTGTTGAACAGAAGTCCTCAGAATCAAAAGGAAGCAAAGAACCTCGGTCTTAAAGTTCCAGTCACAAGCAACACATAAGCTGAGGCTGTGAGACTATGGCCATTGTCACTCAAGTACTTGTCTTTCCCAAAGACTTGCATTCTCTCAATGGACACCACCAACTGAAACACAGGATTGCTAACCCTCCTGTGGTTTTCTAAAGGCCAGATGCTCTTTCAGCATCAAACCTTTTTATAAATACCACCCTCGGATGCATTGCCTATTCCTTCAGGGTTAACATCCATTCTTCTTTGTATTGCAGCTCACACATCAACTTCCTCAGAAGGCTTTGCTCACCAATTCTCTCATCCCCAGTAGTGCCACACTATGGGCTGAATTGTATCTCTCCAATTGTATCTCTCTTCATCTGTTCAAGTCCTAAACTGCTGTACCTCATAATATAACTAATTTGAAGATAAGGGCTTTACAGATCCACATATAGGGTCTCTCAAGTTAAAACATAGCTAGGAACTATGAGGCATTTATCCAAGAAACACAGGTGTGCTGTTTCAAAGGGGCACATGCACCCCAATGTTTATAGCAGTGCTATCAACAATAGCAAAGTATGGAAAGAGCTTAAATGTCCATCGATGGATGAATGGATAAAGAAGGAAGATGTGGTATGTGTATACACAATGGAGTATTACTCAGCAATTAAAAAGAATAAAATCTTGCCATTTCTAACTATGGATGGAACTATAGGGTATTATGCTAAGTGAAATTAGTCAGAGAAAGACAAATATCATATGACTTCACTCATATGAGAACTTTAAGAAAGAACAGATGAACATAAGAAAAAGGAAGCAAAAATAATATAAAAACAGGAAAGGGGACAAAACATAAGAGACTCTTAAATATGGAGAACAAACAGAGGGTTACTGGAAGAGTTGCGGGAGGAGGGATAGACTAAATGGGTAAGGGACATTAAGGAATCTACTCCTGAAATATCGTTGTTGCACTATATTTTAGAATATTGTAGAAATCTACAAATATTAGGTATTTTAATTCTTTTAATTCCCATTTTGTTTATTCGAAAAGTAAGACCCATACACACTTAATAAATGATCCAATAACACACAAGATATCGCAGAATGAGGTCTGAATGCATCGGAGGAGTCAGCAAACTTTTTTCTCTAAAGGACAAGATACTAATTACTTTAGGCTTTGCAAGTCATACGGTTTTGGTTACAGCTACTCAGCTGTGCCCTCATAGTTTGAAAGCAACAATAGACAATGAGTAAAGGAAAAGATGTGAATGTGCTCCAATAAAGCTTTATTTACAAAAACAGGCAGTAGACTGGATTTGGTGGCTAGTTGTCAAGCCCTGATATAAAGTCCAGTCTCTTAAATCTATACCACACATCTTGACAAAACTGCCTAAAATTGAAACACAATCTTTATTCTTCTTTTTAAAGCCTGTACAAGAATTCCAATTAAGAACTATCTGTCTGTGTATTTTTAACACATGATGATGTATCCCTCGCTGTGATGGTTCAATTAGTATACAATCCATGCCTCGTTGAATGTAAATGAAGTGCTTACTTCATGATAATTTAAAACACTCTGTTGTATCATGAGCAGTTATTAAAAGCCTCATTGACATGATTGCTTATTTTGTTTTAAAATTTATTGTCGAGATGCAAGTTGGCAGGTTTTATCCATTCTTTTTCTAAATACCAAACAATGCCATAGCATGGAAGAAAAATGTTAACTAGAATATTTTCTTTGGGACTTGTTTATTATGAAAACTGGTACAATAGTATTAATACAATAGATTAGGTATTCATTCAGTAATATACCAGAAACCAGGAAAGCTGCTACATGATCCCAGCCATATGGTTACTTAGTATTTTTAGTTAAGAGCATAATTTTAATATCTCTATTACATTGTTTTTCATCTTGCTTTTTATTTATTTATTTATTTATTTTTTGGCCAGAAAATCATGATAGAGAAGGTGATTGCCTTTGTATGGAAGAAGGATTTTTCAATCTTCAGAATGATTTCCTTCACCAAGTACCGTTGGCAATCACATTTATGTGGGCTTCATTAGGCAACATATAAAACTGTTGCATCTAAATAAATGCTTTCAATCTGTTTTATATTTAAAAATCATGTGGGATTGGGGCACCTGGATGGCTCAGTCAGTTAAGCATCCAAGTCTTGATTTTGGCTCAGGTCATGACCCCACGGTTTGTGAGATTAAGCCCCAGATCAGACCCTGTTTGGGATTCTCTCCCTCTCTTTTTGCCCCTCCCCAACTCTCTCTCTGTCATTGTCTCTCTCTCTCTCTCTCTCTCTCTTTCTTTCACAATCAATAAACATTTAAAAATTAAAAAAAATAAAAGTCATATGGGATTTGTTTTTATATTTAAAATATGATTCTTTGTGGTCATACATGGATATTGTGATTCAGTTGATCTGAAGTGAAGTCAGGGAACTGGCATTTTAATTCAACAAACCAAATCTGCACTTTAAAGTCAGACGAGTTACCTGAAGATCACAATTCAGGAGAAATCACCTAACTTCTTAGATCAATTTGAATTTGCAGGTAGCTGGGTTTAGACACGATATAAAACTCAACAGAACTAGGGTATAATGACATCATACAGTGGTGTCCAGAGGTGCGGGGATTTCTGTGAATGCCAGCAAGGATGAAGATGGATTGGGAAACGCTTAGCGAACTTCATCCATGCTGGACCTTTTAAAATAGAGGAGTAGGATCAAAGAGAAAGAGTGTAGAAGGAGGACTTATTCCCACAAAAGATGTGAAGTTTTACCCCCATCTCATCATATAAGAAAATTATAGTCTGGTGAAGTCTGAGCCTTCTCCCATTTCTGTTTTCTAGCTGTTTACTTGCTTAGGCAAGGTAGACATAGGTGGACAATTTCTTAACATGACGAATGATAGAAACAAAAGCAAACATCATGCCTAAATTTAAAAAAACACTCCCATTAAAGTTCAGAATAAGACAAGGGCTCTATTTTTACCCTAACACCATTTTTTTTAACTTTTCCTGGAATAGCTGAAGATCATATAATATAGTAATAACATTGGAAAAACCAGTAGAGGTCCCTAGTTGTGTGGAGAGTGTATTTAGAATTGGCAGCACTGACATGGGTAAGGAGATGTGACCCCCATGACTGAGGTTGAGAGTACACGTTTAAGCCAGTACCTAAGATAGGGTAGGGTTCCAGGATCTATAGAACTTAGTAATGGAAGGCAAAGATATGCTTCCCACATTCCAAGGAACCTGATCCCAAGTTTTTCCAACAGTAGACTTGAAGAATAAATGCCAGAAGGCCAACAGAAAGTAACTGGACTGGAAATATTTCTCAGTAGCTATAGTGTGTATTGGGTTTTCTTTTGGGGTAATGAAATGTTTTGGAAACAGTGGTGTCACTGAATTGTTCACTTGAAAGTGATCAATTTTATATACTGTGAGTTTCATCTCAAAAAGTTTAACTTCTCTAGCAAATAATTTAACTTCAATTATAATCTTAATCATGACAATCTTTAAGAGAACATATAAATAATCCCAGTATCACAGCTTTATGTTGAAAAAATATTCTTTCAGCAGCTGAAAGTGAGCTTACTACTCTTTCATTTTATGAAACTAAAAGGCTCTCAATACCAAAGACACATGTGGGGGTGCTGTGATTTTTTTAGTGTTAAAATGCAAATATTGGGAGGCCTGTGTGCTGTGATGTCAAGAATACCAGAGTTATTCTTTTTCTACCGCACCATTTCTCTCACAGATAAAATTTGCTGAATGTTCCTCCCAGTTCCCCATGAATATCAAAGGCTTTCAGGATTCAAAAAGAAAAGAATTTATAATGTCAAATGTTCTAAATTCGCATCAAAGTGGAATGACAAACAGAAGTATTTATTTTTCTAAAAATAAAACGAACAAATCCTCCTGGGAAAAATAGCACAGATGTCTATGATAAGATTGAGAGAAAGGCACAAACTTGCAAGAGAAAATAACCAAAATAGAGAAGCTGAGATCTCTTGTGGATATATTTAGTACATGCTGACCTGAAGCTAACTCTGCAAAACAATTTAGGAAGTGCTATGCAAGGGATACGTTGATAAACCAAACAAGCGATATAGTAATAGAGGTAAAATAAGAGCCATATTATTGGATGGTCACACCTTAATCCAAATCAAAAATGTCATCTCCAGGGATCTCCCGAGAACATTCCTCTTGGTGATTTATATAATAAACTATCAAATGTGAAAGTTTGGGTGCACTTTTACAAACACACCATAGATTTCTTATTTGCCCTGAGACTAATAAAAAATATTTATGAATCTCTGATTATATGGAGGATTCTTTATCCGGGTGACTTAGTTAAGTGTCAGATTTCAGTTCAGGTCATGATCTCACCGTTTTCAAGTTCAAGCGCCTCCTCGGGCTGTGTGTTGACAGCTCAGAGCTTGGAGCCTGTTCCAGATTCTGTGTCTCCCTCTCCTCACCCCTCCCCACTCATGCTCTGTTTCTCTCTCTCTCAAAAATAAACATTAAAAAAATTTAAGAACTGATTAGAAAAAATCAAATCTGTTTTCTCTTAAAAACATTTTTCATGCTTCCATTCAAATACATAGCAATAAATGCCAGAAAATAATGGACTTAGAGAATTTAGTAAATCTTAGGAAATTAATTTATTTTAAATATTTAATTTATATTTTTCTCAGCTAGTTACATATTTTAAAAATAGTGAAGATAAAAACTAAATACCCTTAAAATTTATAGGTATATGAAAGTTTAAAAATATACTATGGTTAATCTGTAAATGAAATTTTTATGAAAAATTCAAAATGGCTTTTTTGGAGACAGTTTATTAAAGCAATTAATTTGGTTGTTTTACTTGTGCATTGAATGTTTTGCAATTGAGTAGTTACTATAATTATGTCATTACAATAATTATGCAATTACTCTCTGTAATTATATCATTTAATTATATAAGTATGCTTACAGGAATTAGTTGTATAATTAGAACATGTAATTACATAGTAAAATAGAAAACTGTATTTTAAAACCCACTATGTTGGATATATTGGCCTATTCCAAATTATAAAATTCAATGTCTTAAGATTGCTTTATTTTGTATAAAATTTCTTAAAATTTAAAACTTTTTATTGTGAAATAATTACTTTTTTTAGAAAATCCTTGCTCCTTTCATTCAGATACCAATTCAAGTTTTGTTAATTGTCCAATTATGTCTATTTTTGCAAAATTATCCAATCTGGGATCATGCATTGCACTTAGCTATCATTTCTCTTTCTACTCCTTCAATATGTATATATGTATCTATCTATCTTTCTATGTATCAATCTACTGATTTATCTGTGTATCTATCTATCCATTTATCATATTTCTCACTCTCAGTCTATACATCTATCCTGTTCAAAACCAGATTCCACATGTGGATTGACACCACCAATTCCAACTAAAAACTCAAAGTTCATTCCAGCTTTCTTCCTTTTTCAGATTAATAAATACCTTCTAGATGAGAAACTTGACTCTCACTATCCTCCATGTATTTAGTTATTTGCTTACCTACCTCCAGAATTCTGAGTTCCTCAGCCTTTTCTTGGCCTCTATGATATTACTATGTTGAAGGTTACAGATCAATTACTCTGTAGAATGACCCTCAGTTTGGGTTTGTCTGATGTTTCCTCATGATTAGACTCAAGCTTTGCACTTTTGGTAGGGGGATGTCCCACACTGACTCGGTACTCTTCTTATGCCCCTTTGGGAATGTAGGGATTTCTCTGTGTTCCATTACTATTGATGTTAACTTTGGGCAGTTAAATAAGGTGGTGTCTGCCAATTTCTTTACTGTAAAATTTATTTTTTTCATGTGTAATCATTAAGTATCTGGAGATACTTTGTGCTTTGTAAATAATCTCACTTTGTATCCTAATTTCACCTACTGTTTCATCAAAATTCACCTAATAAATAGTTCATTGAAGAATCTTGCCTGAAAATTTATTATTATGATAGTACCAGGTGATTTTCATAATTATCTCATTCTTTCTACATTATTTACCACTATAAGAAAGGGCTTTATTTAGTCAATCATTCCTTTATGTATTTGTATCAATCTAATTTCATAGATTACTAAATATTGCTGAAAGTTATTGTGTAAAATCCATTATCATTATTATTTGTTTTCATGCTTGAATTATCTCAGATTTTGGCAAGTGATAGTTCATTCAAACTGAGTTCTGTTCTTTTCAACAGATTTCCATCAGGTTTTGAACATTTCTCTAGTACCTGCCACAATAACATGTTTTAGCTTCATTTTGTACTTTGCCTACTACCCCTAGACTGAGCCATTTCTCTAATAGAGAATGATATTGGGAAATGGAGATTTTAATGCTAGGTGGGCTCATTGTCACTGGGGTCTTGCTGTTCTCAAACCATCTCAACAAACAAAGCCAAGAAAAAATATGCAAACATATATACAAACACATACAAATATATTTTACATATATATATATACATATTATATGTGTGTATATATAGTGCAAATATACATACTGCATGTATATAGAGTGTATATACATATTGCATGTGTATATAAAGTGTATATATACATATTGTGTGTGTATAGTGTATATATACATACTGCGTGTGTATATACACATACATATTAAATGGCCTTTAGTTTACAGTGACTCTTCCAATTCAAATTCAACACATCAAAGTTTATTATTCCTTTTCTCACTTAAGAAACCCAGCTCTTATTATTCTTGATTTGTTTACGAATGTACTCGATCACGTGTTTATAACCAATCTCTGACTGTTCCTCGGCACTGCCTTGCTCGGTTGCCATTGGCCATTGCTGGACTGCCAACCAGCTGCTCTTCCACATGGGCCCAACTTCTTCTTGAAAGTCCCTACCCTTGGTCAGCTTTGCCAACAGTTTAAATTATCTGTCCAGAGTTGTACATGGCTCTCATAAACTTCCTCATATACTGCCATGCCGTACCTTGACTATTCGTATAAATGTCTGTTATCAAAAGGGCTATAAACTCCCTTGTTCCTAACAACGCTGCTTAGATGTGTAATAAAATGTGAATGTCTATATGTTTTAATTGCATGTGTTATTCAGTATGTTTCCACAACAAGCAATTGGATTTGGAAAATTCCAAGGACTTCTGTGATATCTTTATCTTTATCATGATACTTTGAGCAGGTGTAGCAACAATTTAAATTATTCTGTTATACCTAGAAAGAATGAATAAAAATGAAAATGGATGACTTGAGGAGTGAAAGGGAGGAAGTACAAAACATTAAATTATGAATTTATTTGTTTAGAGAGATAAAAAAAAACCATGACTCTCCATTGTAAGTGGTATCAATTGAATGGCAGAGTATTAAAGAACTGGGGGAAAATTTGTATGCACCCAAAGATGTATAATGTAAGTTGTACCATGAGAAGATACATGCATGCAATTCTTCTTATAAATATATCCATAGAGTAAAATAAAGCTTTTTGACATTTTGGAATCACAAGTATGGGTTTTTTTTTGGGGGGGGGGAGAGTTGTTTGTTTACCAAAAAAAAAAAAAAAAGAAAAGAAAAGAGAAGTCATATACTATAAAGGAAGGGGCACAATGTCTAGGTCTGACTCATGGGGGTGTATGATCTCAGGAATGAGATTGATCTTTTTGAACTTCCATTTCTTTGTAGAGTAAAAAAAAAAGGGATAGTAACACTTACTTTGTTTACTTGTTGTGAAGACTTGATATTTTATGTGGAGGGACAAGCATAACAGGAATGCTCAATAAAAAGTTTTTTCATAATTAAAATACCTGTGGTTGGTTGTAATCAGGGTAATAAAAACATGAATTTAGGTAAATAAAAAGCGAGAATAATTATGTGAAATTGCGATGGTGAAATTCGTGCCCACTTTCCCGGGATTCAGGAGAAGAAGTGTTATCAATGCTAAATTAATTCCATAAAATAATGTCATCAGTAGGTAGAAATATCAAAAATACTTGTTGAGGTCATTAATGTATCCACTTCAAAAAATGACCTAAAGTGTTTCCTACATTCTTAACTAACTCTATGAACATTTCATCACAGATAAGACCATGAATGGGGAAAAAACAATATCGACTTTGGGAAAAAACCATATAGGAAAATGTAAGAAACTAAATATTAAATCGGAAGTTACCCACATAGGGTTTTGTCAATGCTATTGAAATTTTTCTCCAAATTGCCTCTTTTCTAACAATTGGTGATAAATGGATTGAAATTGTTACAGTTAATGACAGAAACCAAGACAGAAAAATTACTGGTGACATTTTATATAATTCCATGTAAATTCCACATATATAAATAAACTAAGTCTTGGCTGGCTCAGTTGGTAAAGCAGGTGACTGCTGAACTTGGGGTGGTAAGTGTGAGTTCCACATTGGGTGTAGAGATTACTTAAGACTAAAATCTTTAAAAATTAATTAATTAACCAACTACCCATTTATTCAGGAGTAATTTATCTGGTAGAGTAAAGTCTTCAGAATACAGAAAAAGAAAACAGATTAAGTAAATAATGTATCTGAACAACCCAGGTAGACGTCCCAAAGTCCACAGTATGAAAAAAAAAAACTCCTTTGCCCTTTCACTAGAGGTCCATTAATGAACCCACTTAATTGTCCCCAACATTATAGTAATTGAATCTCCCTGTCTACAGACGATTTACACTGAGGGCAAGTAAGGGAGAATTCATGGAAGCCAACTTATTGATAGAAACAAAAACTGTAGTTGAGTATTTACTCCACTGATGGAATGAAAATAATTATTAAAAGTAGTATTGAGATCATTAAAATGCATAGTAAGAAACCAATCTGCAGTGAATAGTAATATTGTAAGTTTAATTATATGTGCTTAGCTCCTGTTTTTAGATGTTCTAGAAAAGCAGAGATCAGCAAATGTGCCATTTCCCAGTTGCTAAAAGTACTTCTTGGCCAGCTTAGGTGTTACTTATTTGCTGTTCCTGTTTGCAATGAGTTTCTAAGCAGCTGTGTAGAAATAACTTTTAATTGGCTAATTTCACCCACTTTGATTTTTTTTTCAGAAGTCCTTTATCATTATTGATGGGTCAAGGAAAATGACTATACGCTCTCCTGGGGGCATCAGTGAGTATAGCACAGAACTGACTACTGAAATAATGACCCCCTCATTAAACAAAGATTAATTTTTATGAGTTTAATGGGGTAACCTTGATATATCTGGATCATCTCCTTATGTGGAATTCCTCCTTTTCTGTGTCTCAGTTTAAATGAAGTCCTATTACTGTTTGCAGTGCTCTGGAGAACATAAAATATTATACAAACCATGGACACATGACCTTGTTTTGTCAAAGTACTCTTTGACTTTTTTTCTAACATTCAATATTGGAACGTTTTCTTGACAACAGGTAGGATAAAACAGAGGAAAATCAAATGTAACTGTATGTGAGGAAGATATGGGGAATCCCCTTGAGGTAGACATTAGGGTGAATTTGTACTGTGTCAGATTAACAGGTTTTAAACTCTTCTTCATAGTATCACTTTCTTTTAGGATTCTGGTGTGGGGCAGGAGCCGCTGTAGCTCTTCACGTCATGGTCCATGTGCTGGTTGGCACTTTGGGTGTGGGGCCACAGTGGACCCGAGATTCCTCTAGCTCCCACCTGATTTCTTCTTTCAGATTCTAGGTGTCCCTGGTCAGATATATGGTGCGAATCTGTCCATCACTCAGAGCATCAAGATTGAAAGCGGCAAGAGACAGAGCCAGGTTCCAAGTAGACCTCAGGATTCCCGTTTTTTCCTACACTACTCCAGTTTACATCCATCTTTCCTTCCTGATCCCAGCTCTGCTGACTTCAAGCCAAACACTGGATGCAAAAATAACTGTTTTACATAGGCCACTGAACTAGTTCCCAATGCTGTGCAAGGTCTAGTCTTATAATAAATGGCTGATTCTATATGATTCATAGTGGCCCTGCTTTTCTGTCCAAAACTGATACAAACTACGTGATATGGCCAGTAGAGTATAAGCAGGATGGTGGCAGAGAACTTACCTGTATTTTGTTGTTTCCATAGTGACTAGAACACCGTCTGGCATCATAGATGCACAAGAAATATTGTGGAATGCCTTGTGACCACCATGGACGAGACTGGAGAAAGAGAAGAGAAGCAGTATGAGAAAACCAGAAAGGACAGAAAGCTAAACATAGTGATGACCATATTGACATTGCCCTTGCTACAGGACAAGGTAACGCTAATGACTCTCAAAGCCGAAGTCAGCACTCTCTGTTATTAGCTTCTAGTCACACACAAAGCTACAGAGACTGTGTCATGTGGCTAGTGCGAATTAAGATGTTCAGTTAGCATCAAACACACACTAGGTTTCAAAACTTAGTGGAAAGAAAACAAAAATGTAAAATTTCAAATTAATAATTTCACTGTGGGGATGCCTGGGTTGCTCAGTCGGTTAAGCATCCAACTTTGGCTCAGGTCCTGATCTCATGGTTTGTGGGTTAAAGCCCAGCGTCTGGCTCTGTGCTGACAGCCTACAGCCTGTTATGGATTCTATGTCTCCCTCTCTCTCTCTGCCCCTCCTCTGCTCGTGTTCTCTCTCTCTTAAAAATAAACATTAAAAAAAATTAAATAAAAACTTTTGCTGTTGATTTTGCCAGGGAAATTAGCATTCGTTTCGTATGAAACAAAAAAGTAGACTTCCATGAGCATTAAGAAGCCTTTTGTATCCATAGTTTGTAAGTTAAAATATCACTTTCAAACTTGTTTTTGGCTATACTATTTCAGTGCCTCTCTAGGAAGTCTTGAAATACCAGATTCTCACTGCCTTCTAAAGTCATAAATATAGGGGCGCCTGGGTGGCTCAGTCAGTTAAGCGTCCGGCTTCAGCTCAGGTCATGATCTCGTGGTTCGTGGGCTCAAGCCCTGCATCAGGCTCTGTGCTGACAGCTCAGAGCCTGGAGCCTGCTTCAGATTCCGTATCTCCCTCTCTCTCTGACCCTCCCCTGCTTGCACTGTCTCTCTCTGTCTCTCAAAAAAAATTTTTTTAAACATAAAAACATTTTTTAATTAAAATAAAGTCACAAATATACATATATATAAACTGGCCCTTTGTTGCATCCTAAGGAACATGCCTTCTCCCGCCCTCTCATCCCCCATGTAAGGCAGTTATTATATTTGCCTTATTTATACTTTATTTTCTCTGGCATTCCTTTATGATTCTGTCTCCCTTTGGTCACTCCCTTGGGAAAAGATTCCATCCTCTTGCTCCTAGATATTTGCAGCTTCCTAAAGGACCTCTCCGCCTCCAGGCTTGCCCTATCGAATCCATTATCCAAACTACAACCAAAACGATAATTGTAAACAAATTCTGACCATCACTTTACTCCTTAGGAACTCTTTGTTGGTACCCCATGATCTTCGGAGGGGAAAGGCACATTATTCAGTCTTGCTAAAAAGCCCTTAAAAGATTTTGTTAGCGGGGGAAGAGTCTGCGCTGTGTGAATGGAGGTCTGGGTCCTGGGATTCCCCACATGGGGATCCTCCCTGTAATAAAGATAGCCAGGAGGAAAGTAGCAAGCACAGAGCAGTTTATTCCAGGGAAAATACACCCTCAAGGTGGGAGAACAGGCAGATTTGGGGAGGTGGAACCAGCCCCTAGGTTGTTTTGAGGCTGGGTATTATTACATCTGGGCTGGGAGAAGTTGCGACCTACAGTGAGGTGGTCTCTACTGGAAACTGCTTCCAAACATGGGAAACTCCTCCCGCAGGCTGGGAGGGGGAATTTTTGACCCTATGAGGTTTGTACAGGAGCCCTCTGAGCATTAGCAGCCCTTCTCCAGGGAGGGTTCGGGTGGGGCCTCTACTCTCAATGCAAATGCATCATAACGAGTCTAGGTGTTACCTTGGGGCCAAGAAGAGGAGAGCTCAGACTCTGCACCTGTGGCCCTCCATCTGTCATCCGCAAAGTCTTGGAAGCCACAGGGTCACAATGTTATGTCTCCAAGCTTTCATTATGTAGCTTGTTTATCAGGGTCCTTGCCTCCTGCTCAGGTCTCTATCATTCCTGTCCAAGGACTTGAGACTCTGCCTCCAGCTCCGTCCCACTGCTCTCGTCTGGTTTCTACCTAACAATATTAGCAGAGCGCTGCTCAGGGCCTTATGTCTTACTCAACCCCCACTTCCATTGCAGCCTGCTCCAGACATTCCTAACTACTTGTTACCTCTCCGAATCGTCCCCTGCGTCCTGGGTTCACAACCCTTGGGCAGGCACCCAGCCAATTCTCATTTGCTCTCTAGGTCTCCCCAGGCAGTCCCTGAACCCTTGTGGCTCATGTTCTCCCCATTCCTACAGTGAGGCTGGAGAAGGCATTTGCGACATGTTCATTCCCACATGATAGCATTCTTGATGCGATATTATAACGTGCTTACTTGTTTATGTAGATGGTAAGTGCCTTGAAAAACAGGGATCATGATTTATTCCCGAGAACACATCTTCATAACCACGTAGTATGTGCCGTCTACTTATTATTATTCCATACTTATTTTTTTAATGTTTATTGATTTTTGAAAGGAAGAGAAAGACAAAGCACAAGCAAGGGTGGGGCAGAAAGAGAGGGGGACACAGAATCCAAAGCAGGCTATGAGCTGCCAGAACAGGGCCCAATGAGGGGCTCGAACTTGGATCTGTGAGATTACATCCTGAGCCGAAGTCAGATGCTTGACCGACTGAGCCACCCTGATGCCCCAATAGTCCATACTTATTTTGAATGAATGGAAACATGATTCTGTCTCACTCATTTAATAAAATATAGAAATAATTTGCTTCAAAAATGTTTTGAGGTTTATGGTGTTGTCTCAGGTTTAAAATACATCCTCCTTCCTTCTGATCTTTCATATCTGAGATACCAGAATGTTTACACCTTTCAATGTCCACTTCAGATTTTATCTTTGCAAGGTTATAGGACTTTCCAATCACTTTATTTTGTACGAGAATTATAAATAATGTATGCCTCCAGCTAGCGCTTCTGCCCTTATTTCTATTATGTAAGTCAGCTTCTGATCCCAAAACATATGGATGTGGTCTGTTAGAGCATGCACACACATGGTTATTATGTGTTCATTATTTTCCCTTAGTGCTTAGCTCAAGAGTTTTAATGTTTGCTTATAAATTACATGCTGGATAAAATTACAGTGGAATAGTATTTAGTACTCATACTGATAACATACAAGCAAAATATTGTCTAATAGAGATTGTTATTTTGTGTTAATCTGATTTGTAATTATTCAGTGACTTCAGCAATTTTCTTTAACATTGAGTTGTCAGATTGTAACAAGGGTTTGGTTAATTTCCAGAATTCTGAAAAAGTTTATTTTTAAATTTTCTCCGGTGTTCCAAATGCTTTCATGGAAGAGTAGAGTTTTCTAGGTCTTTATTTCATCACCCTAGACATGCTATCTATTTCTTTCCAAACAAACTTTCCTACTTTCTGCTCTTCAAGAAATTTGTCCATCTTGCATACAGTGGCTTCTAATATGGTTTTATTAATTTTTTGGTATCTGTAGAATTTGTAGTGATGTCACCTCTTTCAGTCCCAGTATGGCTGACTTGTATTTTCTCTCCTGTTTCAATGAATGACCTTGTTATTTCATTGCTTTTCTCAATTGTTTTTATGTTTTCTATTTCATTGATTTATTTTGTAATATGTATTGTTTCCTTTATTCTACTTACTGTAAGTTTTCTTTGCTCTACTTTTCCCCCTAATATATTAAGGTAGAAATAGAGGTTATTGATTTGAAACTTTCTCTTTTCTTTTTTGGATATAAGCATTTTGTGTTTTGAACTTCTGACTAGTGGCATCCACAAATTTTGATATGTTTTATTTCATTTTTACCCAGTGTAAAAGTTTCAAATGTCCTTTTTGGTTTCTGTTTTGAATCATGGCCTACTGGAAATGTGCTACTTAACTTCCAAATATTTTGATTATTTTCTACATATCTTTATGTAATTGATTTCTAGCTTAATTCCATTTGGACAGAAACGTATTTAGTATTAATCAAATCAATTTAACTTTATTGAGTCTTGTTTTACACCCAGAACATGGTCAATCTTTGTAAACATTTCATGTGCACTTGAAAAGAATGTACATTCTGCTGTCATTGGGCAGAGAGTTGTATAAATGTCAGTTAAAACATGAGGGTAGTCAGGGCTCATAGTCTTTGTATACAAACTGATTTTCTTAAAAAAATTTTTTTTAATGTTTTTTAATTTATTTTTGAGAGACAGAGAGAGCAGAGGAGGGTCAGAGAGAGAGAGAGAGAGAGAGAGAGAAACAGAATCTGAAGCAGGCTCCACTCTCTGAGCTAGCCGCCAGCACAGAGCCCGACACGGGGCCTGAACCCAGAACCATAAGATCATGACCTGAGCTGAAGCCGGACACTTAACAGACTGAGCCACCCAGGCGCCCCAACGAACTGATTTTCTAACTGTTCCATCAGTTATTGAAAAGTGGGTGTTGGAATATATCAGTTGTCTCTTCTTGAATTTTGTAGTTCTATTATTAGATGTATAAATGTTTACCATTGTTATATTCACTTGGTAAGTTTGCCCCTTTATAATTATTAAATAACCTTCTTTATTCCTTTTAATAATTGACTAAAACCTACATTGGCTGGTAGAAATATAGTTACTTTATATTTCTTTTGATTTGTATTATCATGGTATATCTTTTCCTATTACTTTACCTTTAATATATTTAGGTTTTTATTTTTAAAATGGGTTCTTGAAAACAGAATATAGTTGGGTCTAGAATTTTTATCCAATCTGAGAATCTCTACCTTCTAAATTGAAGGGTTGATGTGATTTACATAATGTGATTATTAGTATGGTTGCATTTAAATGTACACCTTGCTATTTTATGTCTCTCTTAGTTTTCTTTGGTACTTTTTTCTTCTCTTTTCTTTTAGATTGAGTACCAAAAGAAAAAGTTGTCAAATCACAATTCTATATCTAATGAAAATGTCTTTCAAAAATGAGGGTAATTTAAAAAATCTTTTTACATTTATTTAGTTTTGAGAGACAGAGTAAGCAGTGGAGGGACAAAGAGAGAGGGGGACACAAATCTGAAGCAGGCCCCAGGCTTTGAGCTGTCAGCACAGAGCCTGATGCGGGGTTCGAACCCACGAACCGTGAGATCATGACCTGAGCCAAAGTCAGATGTTAACTGACCAAGCCACCCAGGAACCCTGAAAAATGAGGGTAATTTAAAGACATTTCCACATAATTAAAAGTTGAGAGAAGTCATCACAGGATTGCATTAAAATACTAACTGAAGATTTTATGGAATGAAAGAAAGTGATCCTCAGACACATTTATATCTCCAAGAAGGATTTAAAATCATCAAAATATTGAATATGTAAGTAAATATACATTTTTTCCTTAAACTCTTCAAAAAGATATAACTATGTCTTTCATGTCAAAAATATAACATCACATTTTGGGGTTTGTAACAAGTGTAGATGTAAAACATGTGACATTAAGATTCACAGTTGGGTGACAAATGAAATTCTATTGTGGCAAAGGTGCTTACATTCTTTCAGAGGAGTCGAATATGAGCTCTAAGTCCAATGCAATGTATGTATACACTCTAACTTACTCAAGAGCTGCCATTTAAAATGATACGGGACAGGGGCAGCCGGTGGCTCAGTTGTTAAAGCATCTGACTTTAGCTCAGGTCATGATCTTGTGGTTCATAAATTCTAGCCCCATGTCAGGCTCTGTGTTGACAGCTCAGAGCCTGGAGTTGGCTTCAGTTTCTGTGTCTCTTTCTCTGCCCCTCCTCTGTTAGTGCTTTGTCTCTCTCTCCAAAAATAAATAACAGTAAAAAAATATTTAATAAATACATGAAATTTTTATTTATTTTTTATTTATTTTAAGTAAATTGATAAAATGATACAGCACAAAAATGGACATTTCAGAAAGGATAATAGAAATGGCCAACAAAATGTGGTATCATTAGATATCAGGAAAATGTAGATTAAAATTATAATGAGGTACACTTTGTGCCAACTAGAAAGGCTAATGTTAAAACCACTGACAAGAGGAGTTCATCCTCCAGCTAAGATAAACTCACAGGAACCATATAAGCTATCCCACATGAACCAACTAAAACACACGACAAAATATTGACAAAGAGCCATTTCAAGGCACTAAACATTGGGTGGCGAAGGGCAGTGATCACTGAGAAAAGGGAAATAAAGAAGGCGAGTCATAGGATTGCTACCACATGCTCACCAGAGGTTTCCAAACCTAGACTCAGGGAGGGGAGAATGAGGAGTTGTGTGGCAGTCACCTCGGCTGAGAAGATAAACAAGAATCTGGAGAAGCCCAAGGGGCCAATATAAACATGTTATTGGGAGACTCAAATAGTGAGAGAGAAAATATATTTAAAGAGATAACAGTCCTGGGGCACCTGGGTGGCTCAGTCAGTCAGTTAAGTGTCTACCTTCAGCTCAACTCATGATCTTGTGGTTTGTGAGTTCGAGCCCTGCATCAGGCTCTGCTGTCAGCTCAGAGCCTGGAGCCTACTTCAGATTCTGTGTGTCTCTCTCTGCCACTTCCCTGCTTGTTCTCTGTCTCTCTCTCTCTCAAAATCTCTGTCTCTCTCTCTCTCAAAAATAAATAAACATTAAAAAAATTTAAAGAGCTAACAGTCCTAATTTTCCTTAAAAAATGTTAAGCTATAAATCCACATATGCAAGGAGTTCAACGGCCCTGAGCACAGGAACATGAAGGAAAGTTTACCAAATCACTTTATACTAAGATTAAGAGAAGGGATAGAAAGAGAAGCTCTTTTTAAAAAATGACACAAATGTACACAGAAAAAGACATCAGACTTATAGCAGACACCCAGTGGAAGAGCAGAAGCCAGGAGGCAGTGGCCCACCATCTACAAAGTACCAAAGAGAAAAATGGTCACCCTAGACTTCTATACTCAGCAAAAATGGCTTTCAAAAATATAAGTGAAATAAGATTTTAGGCATGCCAAAGCTGAAAGCTTTTAGCACCAGAAGACATGCCCTAGAATATAGAAAGAAGTTCTTTAGGAAGAAGAAAGAGATATGCACAAAGGAAGAAAGAAAACCAGAAATGGTAACTGCATGAGTGAATACTTTTTTTATATGTTGTTATTTAAATAGTTTTAAGATATAATTGACTTTGTAATATCAAACATAGTAACAACGTGTCTTGAAACTTAAACTATGTGGTGTTGACTGAACTTCTTGGATCTTATTTTTTAATGTTTATTTATTTTTGAAAGAGACAGAGAGAGTGCCGAGTGAGGAAGGGGCAGAGAGAGAGACAGAGGATCTCAAGCAGGCTCTGAGCAGACAGCAAAAAACCTGATGTGGGGCTCAAACTTACAAACCAAGATGTGCGATCATGACCTGAGCCCAAGTCGCCCACTTAACGGGCTAAGCCACCCAGGGATCCCTGAACTTCTTGGACATTTAACTTAATTTAATTTCCAAATATGGGAAATTTGGGGAATATTATTCCTTTTGATATATATTTCCTGGCCCATATACTCCGTCTTCTGAGACTTCAGTTATGCACACATTCTAGTCTTTGACACTATGTTACAGGTCACTTAGCTTCTGTTCGTTTTATTCTTAATATTTTTCTCTCTGGTTTGCAGGCTGAATGATTTCTGTGATTGCATTTTCTTTTGTCTTCAGTCTAAACCCATCCAGGTGTGTGACACCTCCCTGAGAGGGTGACAGAGCCTGTCCTCTATCGTGTGCCACGTGTTAAGGGGACCAGTGACCCAGGCAGCGAAGAATTACCCAAAGAGCAGAATGACATGCAGGACAGTTTATTCATTCTCCAAGGGCCAGACATGGACAGAGATGTCTGCCCTGAGCTTTGTTGGGCTGAGCCTCTTAAGGTTTTTCTTTTCCTTAAGAATGTGAGACGGTGGCAGCTGTACCCATGGCCGGTGTGGGGACAGGGGCCAATTCTCAGCCAGGTAGATTCTTGGCCAGGAGTTGGCAGGTTTCTCAAGGGGCTCCTTCTGGGGCTTGTTGGATTGTGAATTGTGGTCAGGCTAGAGAAGCATAATGGTTTTCTAAAGTTTATTTATTTTGAGAGAGAGAGGGAACACAAGTGAGGGAGATGCAGAGAGAGAGAAAGGAAATCCCAAGCAGGCTCTGCACTGTCAGTGCTAAGCCTGATGCAGGGCTCAATTTTACAAACTGTGAGATCATGACCTGAGCTGAAATCAGAGTCAGACCCTTAACCAACTGAGCCCCTCAGGTGCCCCAGGAAGAATATGTTTTGTAGTTGGGGTCTACTTTCTGAGAATGAGGAGCACCATGACCTAGAAAACCAAAGAGTTAAGGCCAAGTTCAGACACTTGTGAGATTTGTCTGGAAGCTAGGCTGGGGAGAGGGCCTTGAGTAGAACCCTTTCGCCATGTATTTTCCCTTTTTTGCCTTCAAAATTCACCTTCACTAAAGATCTGGAGAAAATTATATACAGGCTACATTCATATGCTGCTCAGATGTACAAGGGATTAATGCCCCCCAGGAAGATCTCAAATAACCAGGGGAGGTGTGAGATAACATGTGTGTTTCTTCTACTCCAGATAAATAATCAGTGAAGGATCCTGCTTCCTTCTTAGCAGGTCCCACAAGAACTTAGTCCTCATGTGTAATTTGCTCGTGTATTGAGCTTCCCTCCTGACTGTGTCACTCTCCTGGCTTCTTCAATCCTTCTCCTTTAGATAAGCTTCCCAATAAATCCTTGTTTCTGATTGCGTTGGTTCCCCAGTAGAACAAATGGCAGAACTACAGAGTTTAAAATATTTTCCCATTTAAAAACAAGAGAGAAATAAGACATATTCAAGAGGATATCATAAGATTAGAAGTAGTTATTTTAATACTGAAAAACTCTGGACATTTTCAGAATTGAGGAAAAAAACTAAATTTCTCATTAAAAATATTCATAGATTAACTATTCTTAAGTGCACCACTTATGTAAATTAGTGTCTAAAGGGCTTGTAAACATAATATTCCCTTAAGCGTTTATGCGTTTAACCTGTGAAGAAATAATTTATTCACCAAAAGTAAACATGAATGCATTTCATTCAAATAATGATAAATTCTGAAGGGTATGACCAAACTAATGAGGCTTTAATAGTGTTTTTATATGTTTGTTTATGTTCAGGTAATCCTTTCCACATCTATTAATGTAAGAATTACCGATCTCAGACTACTACCTAGCAGAGGACTCAGACCTAATTGATTCCTTTTTATGTCACCAAAAACATTACCTTCTGCCTACAGGGACATAACAAATTCAAATCAAAATCAATAGGAATAAGTACCATTACAATAAGAATTCTGAAATAGCAAAATGCTATAGAAATGCTAGATTATGGATCCTTGATTCAAGCAATGGTCAGGATATCCATGTTATGGTAAAGAAGTTGTCTCGGTACATTTTTTTTAAATTTTTTATTTTTGAGAGACAGAGAGAGACAGCATGAGCAGGGAAGGGTCAGAGAGGGAGACACAGAATCTGTGACAGGCTCCAGGCTCTGAGCTAGCTGTCAGCACAAAGCCCGACGTGGGCTCAAACCCACGAACTGCGAGATCATGACTTGAGCCGAAGCCAGATGCTTAACCGACTGAATCACCCAGGCGCCCCTCGGTACTTCTTTTAAGCAGAACCGGACTTTGTGTGATTAATTATAAGTACCATCATGCCATGGGAACAGTCCCCTTGCCCCCATGTATAAAGTTTCTTCCCAATCAACCTTCTATTTATTATATATCAGTTTTTGTTTAAAAACAAAAGAATTTTAAAATTTTGTGATTTTTAGATGATGGAATTCTGTTTTTTTCAAAATATCATGTCTCCAGATTTTTCAGCCAGAGGGAATTTATGCTTCCATGGGCATATATTTAAAAACCTGCTAGCTCTGGGTTCATACTCCTGCCACTGGAGAGGTGGGAGGCTGTTCCTATAAAGACTGGGTAGATGTAGAATATTTACAAGTTAAATAATAAAAGTATATTGAATCAGTTCAGAACCTAGATTGAACTTGCACATTATTTCAGCCTCTAATCCAGAAAAATCCTCCACGCATTCTAAGGATAATCCTCCCTCTCTATTTTTAGTTCTGGATCTACTATGAGGATTTTTTCTTTCAAAATCATGATGATTCTCACTGTACATCTTGCCTTTTATTGATTTTCTTCTTGGTCCGTTAAGTTTTCCAGCTGTCATAACTTCTGGTCCTTTCTATTAGGTTTATTGTCTAGTCTAGGAAGTAATAGCTATTAAGTATTTCTTTTCACTAATTGGAGACTCTCTTAGTCTTAGTGGGCAAAGAATGACTTGACAACCCTTATTTAGCAAAAATACATTCTGAAGTTTGTTCACGAATTGCGAATGACACCATATCCAAATGAGGTATTATACATTTACACACATACAGTAAGTTAGGAAGAAACCAGACTAGAAATTGGTTTTGTTAAATATCCTAACAACACCTCCTTAATTTTGATGCAGTATTTTATCTGGTTATTTGGTTATTTCTCATTTCAAATTTCTTTCCAAATGTGTACAAAATATAGTGCAGATAACAGGAAATGCTCACAGTTGAGAAAATGTGCCTCATGACTGATAAATTAGATACCAGATTCCAAAATAACTAGTAACAATTTGGGGTATAACTAAATTAGGAAATAAAAGTGATAATGACACCAACATAAAAGATTTTATTATCTTTTTAATGATTTGTTTATGTTTAAAATGCATTATCTTCTAATTGCCATAAATAACAGTTCCAACATAATTGGGAAAAGTGGTAAAGATAATAAATATCTTTGCTTGGCTCTTCAGATAAGAAAACTATGTCTAAATGAATCCCAAGCATCATTTGTTATTATTTGTGTAGTAGAAATTTCCCTTATCTGTTGATTACCAACATATTTTTCTGCAATGGTTTCAAGGTTTCAATAATAAAATGCAATTTTAATAAAATGTAATTTAAACAAGTATAATTTTATTAGTTAAAAGCTTGAAACCATTGAAGAAAAATAAAAATAATGAGGGAATTAGACAGTAAACTATACCAAAAGTCAGAAAGCTTTTGTGTCAGTTTGCCCTATTTCTATAATGGATTGTATGTTTGTGGGATTGTGGGGGGTTTTGCTCTGTTTTCTGGGGGTTTTCTTTGTTTATAGATCACAGACTCAGCATGTAGCACAATGAGATGGAGAAATAAGCATGTGTGTTTGTGGGATACACGATTGGTATAATCTAACTGAATAAATGCTCGTATAGAACTATGCTTTAAAGGATTAATCTTGTCCAGGAGCACCTGGGTGGCTCAGTCAATTAGGTCACGATCTCACAGTTGGTGAATTTGAGCCCCGTGTCGGGCTCTGTCCTGACAGCTCAGAGCCTAGAGCCTGCTTTGGATTCTGTGTCTCTTCGCTCTGCCCCTCCCCGTTCACGCTCTGTCTTTGTCTCTCAGCAGTTAGTAGGGCTTAAGAAAAACTGATTCAGTATCTAATGGATAGTTGATACCTGTCACAACACAACATTTTATATACTGTTAAGTGAAACTGCAATACAATCTAAGTTTATTTTGGGGAAAAAATGAATAAATGTTAAAAAAATGTTTTAAAGGTTAACTTTGCTCAAGGAAAGGTTTGGCCCTTTGCCCCCAGCTTCTGGGAGGTAGCTTCTAATCCATTGAAATGTCCTGACTCAAAGATAAGTCATTGTTTATCTGAGCATCACAGGCCACACCAGACTGTGTGCTAACAGTGTGTGTGATTTGTGGTGGGATCCTTGGGCCATATGGCTTCAGCTTGACTTCTCAAGGAACTGGAACTAAAGTCAGTCCTGCAAGCAGTTAGCCATGTCACTGTGACCAACCTCCAAAAAAATCTCCAGACAATAAGAATCAGGTGAGCTTCCCTGGTTGGCACTACTCCAACCAGTGTGGCATCTTGTCCCACATTACTGCCAGGAGAAATGAGTACTGCCCACATGACTCTGCCGAAGGAAGATGGTGGGAATCCTCACACGTGGTCTCTGCCCTTAGGTACCTTTTTTCATTACCGATCTTAGTGTGTTTCCTTTTGCAGTAATAAAGTGGAACCTTGAGTATAACAGCTTTGCTCAGTTCTGAGTCTTTTTGGTGAATTATTGTACCTGAGGGTTAGTTTAGGGAACTTCCAACATGTGAAAATCATAGCTATAAACATGTATATCATACACCATGTCATATATAGGTATATGTGGAAAGGGTATATTTCAAGAACCAAACTGCTAGTAAATATCCAATTCCATTCTGCATACTATTTCAGAAATAAATGATAGTATCCTGTAGGAGAATATTCATATTGAAACATAAGCACTTTTATGCTAAGAAAAAAGTTTACATTCTACAGTGTTTTGAGTATTTGTTTTCCTTGTTATTAAAATAGTTTGTGATTACTTTAGAAAAAGGAAAAAAAATTTAATTAAAACAATGAAAATGTCCTAAAATATCTGTTAAAATTTAAGTGTATATAGTTCAATTTATGTATTTTTAAACATCAATTAAATATATATGGCCATCTGACTTTTGACAGATAACACCACAGGGAAATAGGAAATGCTAGTATTTTCAAAAAATGTTGGATTTAGGGAGCTTGGGTGGCTCAGTTGGCGAAGTGTCCACATCTTGATTTTGGCTCAGGTAGTGATCTCACAGTTTGTGGTTTCAAGCCCTGCATTAGGCTTCACAGTGACAGCTCAGAGCCTGATTGGGATTTTCTCTCTACCCCTTCCTTGCATGCACACACGTGTGCTCTCTCTCTCTCAAAATAAATAAAGAAATATTAATAAATGTTGGATCAAAGGGATACACACATAGAAAATATTATGTTTGATGTATTTCATTGTATACATAAATCAATTCTAAATGGACATGGGTATAAATGAGAAAGATAAAACAATGAAGCTTTTAGAAGAAATAGAAGAAAAATCATCATTCACTTGAAAAGCAAAAATTTCCTAAATAGAAAACAAATAAGAAGGAAACCATTGATAAATTGGTCTGCATTAAAATTAAAAAATGTCTTTTTACCTAAAGACTGCACTTAGGAGTGAAAGACAAGACCAGAGAAGGCAATGGTATCTGCAATACATGTATTTAACAGAGAACAAATATGAAGAACATATAAAGAACTATCCATCAATAAGAGAAGACAGAAAACCCAGCAGAAAATGGTAAAACACGAAATAGCATTTGTAAAGAAGAGATCCAATGGTCAATAAATTAAAAGGTACTTGTGACGGATTGAACTGTGTCCCTCCCAAAATTCATACATCGAAATATTCACTCCCGATGTTGATGGTATTTGGATATGGGGCCTTTGAGGAGGCAATTACATTTAAATGAGGTCATAAGGTGGGGCTGTAATTCGATCAGACTGGTGTCCTTACAAGAGGAAGAGACAGAAGACCTGAGCAAGCACAGAGAAAAGGCCAAGCATGTGAGGGCACAATGAGAAGGCAGTTGAATGCAAACCAAGGAGAGAGGACTCAGGAAAAAACAAACCTGACAGCACGTTGTCTAGGACTTGAACTCGATTTACATATCAATTAATAGAAGACAATATGTCGTTCTCTGAAAACATGGTGACAGTGGCTAACATAAGTTGTTAATGCCAACTTTCAAGGCATAAAATACGGCCATCTTGATGTTGTCTTTTTCATTTACTAAGTAACTAATAACTGACTATTTAAAATTTTTTATCACTTAATCGTAGTGAATTATTCATCCGTGTCCATTACTCATTGTCCATTTGAGGTATTATATTTTCTTACTGTTATATAAAGCATTTTATGTTCAGAAGATAATATTCCTCCTTATATACTGAAAATATTTTTCCTCATAACTGGTTTGGTTTTGTTATGATGATCCTCAGTCTAAAGGTTTAATTTTTACATAACCAGATACACTTTTTTTAAAAATAAGTTTTCACTGGGGCACCTAGGTGACTCAGTTGGTTAAGCGTCCGACTTCAGCTCAGGTCATGATCTCACGGTTCATGGGTTCAAGCACCTCATAGGGCTCTGTGCTGGCAGCTCAGAGCCTGGAGCCTGCTTCAGATTTTGTATCTCCCTCTCTCTTTGTCCCTCCCTTCCCCATGCTCTGTTTCTCTCTGTCTCAATAATAAATAAACATAAAAAATAAATTAAAACATTTAAAAATAAAATGAAAATAAGTTTTCACTTATTTTATGCAATGAATATCTTGTGATAAGGTTGATTTTCCTACATTTTCTTCTATTGTTTCCAAGCCTTTGTTTTTGTTTTTGTTTTTTTCTTTAAGTTTATTTATTTATTTTGAGAGAGAGAGAGAGAGTGCCCATGCCCACTCATAGGTGGGGGGAGGAGCAAAGAGAGAGAGAATCCCAAGCAAGCTCCGCACTGTCAGCTTGGAGCCCGACACGAGAAAGCAATTGATCCCACGCATCGTGAGACCTTGCCCTAAGCTGAAGTCAAGAGACTGATACTTAACTAACTGAGCCATACAGGCACCCCGTGAGATTGTTTTTAAAGTTTTCTTCTTTTTATGTGGAACCACTTAAATCATGTTTATTTCTGAATAATTTCTATTTTTAATATGTCCATTTTGAACAATCATTAAAATAATTTCTACTTTTAAATTCGGTTTGCAATTTCAC
Organism: Suricata suricatta; assembly: GCF_006229205.1. Taxonomy (NCBI): domain Eukaryota; kingdom Metazoa; phylum Chordata; class Mammalia; order Carnivora; family Herpestidae; genus Suricata; species Suricata suricatta. The sequence continues at coordinate 14,852,827 of NC_043713.1, forward strand.
TCAAGTACCAAGACCAACTTGGTAATTCCCAGCTCTTCTATAGACTCGGTTGTGTGAGCGAGGAGAGTAAAACTGATTTGCTTAAGAAGCTCACTGGCATTGAGGCAGACTTCCGGACTTGGGTGATTTAGACTACACCCCTGCCAGTGTAAGGACACAGGCTTGAGACAATAGAAGGGCACACATTGCCCAAGGCAAGAGGGACCACCCTTGTAATACCCTTAACACTCCTAAGGGCAGGCCTAGATCAGTTATTGCCTAAGCCTAGTTACACCCTATGTGAGGGTCCTGGGTCCTGGGTCTACTCTGTGATTGGTTAACACTCTAAATGTTGTAATTGGATAAACCTGCTGTCAATAATATTGTGTAATAATAATTGGATCACTGTACCTATGTCACAATCTCCTGTAACTCCCCCTTCCCAAACTCATAAAAGTCCTACCCCGCCTTTGTGCAGGGCTTGCTCGCTCTCAGCATGGATCCACCACGCCGGTAAAGTCTGTGAGCCCAAGTTTATGCTCGGCCAGCCTAAGCCAGTAATAAAGCCCTTTGCTTTTGCATGCGTGCTTTGGCCTCCCTGGCGGTCTCTGGTTTTTGGGGGCGATATTAAAATCTGGGCATAACACCAGCTCAGCCTCCCAGCTCCGGGAAGCTCACAGGTCTAATTCCAAGCACTTCTAAAAGAAGGTGGATTTTTATTGTAGTCATGCAAAGTAAACAAAATTCATTCATTCATTTATTCAACATGTATTTATTGGGTATCTACCCTGTGCCAATCACTCTTCCGGGTCCTGGAATAGAGAGGTCTATGCAAACAATCCAAAGTCCTGCCTTCATGGAGATTATATTCTTGGGAAAAAAATTTAGACAATAAAAAAGTAGGCATATAGGTAAAGATTTCACAAAGTAAGAAGACTATGAAGAAACAATTTAATAAATATCATTTAATGTTTATTTTTTGAGAGAGAGACAGAGATAGAGCATGAACGGGGGAGGATCAGAGAGAGAAGGAGACACAGAATCCGAAGCAGAATCCAGGCTCTGAGCTGTCAGCACAGAGCCCGACGCGGCTCAAACTCATGAGCCACAAGACCATGACCTGAGCCGAAGTCAGAAGCTTACCCGACTGAGCCACCCAGACATCTTTAAAGAAAAAAATGTGTGAACCCCAGTGTAATGGAATGTGGAACATGACGAGTGGTAACTGCACATGCAGTGAAGGCTGGAGGATAATTTACGGGTCGCCATTTAATAATAACTAAATATTACTTTCTAGTTAATATTAGAGATTATAAAAAGCAGCTCTTCAAACTAACACACCAATCACAGGGGATGGGAGTGACAGTTTGCCGCAGCCTCAAAGAAATCTAAAAGAACGAAATCCAACACTCTCCCTTGCCCCCCACGTCCCAAATTATAGGAGATTTGTGGCTCATGGCTGAGCTTATTCCTGGGTAAAGAGAAGGTGGGAGAGGAATCCACCACAGGTGACAACAACTAAACTTTGAAAAACTTTTCACATCAACGTGCAGGCTGGCAAGTCCTATTAGCGTCATAAGCAGCCTGACCCAGGAGCAAGTCTGCAGTCAAACACCCACATTTACCTGTACCTCGTCACCAGAACCTTGGGAGTCATGTATCAACATGGCTTCTGGGATACAGAAGGAGAACTGAGAAGGCTTCTTTCCAGGGCACATGTGGCCACCATCCCAGTACAAAGCAGTCACCCTTCGTGTGTCGTGGGGACGGCAGGAGATCAAATAGAAATCTGTCCAAAATGTGCTGGCTTTTGCCCACCCAAAGAGTGAGGCAGGGCTGGCTGTTCAGAAAACATCCTTAGGTTTTCAACTACCAAAACCAGGGAGCTGGACAGGCAGACTGAGGGGGCCACCTGAGCGGGTCAGGGCTTTCATCCACCAAGGTCTCGAGATGGGGTGACAGAACTATTGAGAAAGTCCTCAGAGAAATTGTAGATACTAAAGCCTGAATGTATCAGAGTAGAGCTGAACAAAATTCTGAGACCTTCTGAGTCACCCCAGAGGGTAGGGAGGCCCCTTCTGAAGGCTGAGGAACAGACACCATGATGGTGGGATTCTCTAGAGGGCACAGAAATGAAGGGGACGTATTGGGGAGCAAAGAGGGAGTTCTGGTGACCAAAAAACTTACCCGCCAGGCTGTGAGGTGGGAGGGGGTCTCTCTGGGGGCTCAGCTCTGAAGCGCAGGCAGATGACTGAAACCTACCAGCTCTTAGCCCCGTGCCCTGCTGATAGGAAAGTGTCCTCCAACTCTCAAAATATCTAAGGTCAGTGGCGAACTCCATCAAACACTCTGTGTATCAAAGCCCAGACCCAGAAAAGCTACAGATCAGATAGACTGACCCTTCTCTCGGCTCCCACAGCTTGATGAAAGAGGAATGTGTGGAAAATGTATGTCACTTGATTAATTCTCTACATTTTCGTGTGTGAAACATTGGCACATAACCACAAATTAGAAAACATCCACACACAAAAGTTAGAAAATGTGACATACAGACAAAACAAGGAAGAGCCTTTAGAAGGAGACCCAAAGATGGCTCAGGATCTATTTGAAGAAGTGAAGAAGGGGGTAAAATCCATGAAGAGATAGTAACTCCAGGAGAAGTGTACAATTAAAAAAAATTATAGGGGCAGTTGGGTGGCTCAGTTGGTTAAGCGTCTGACTTCGCTTCAAGTCATGATCTCACGGTTTGTAAGTTTGAGCCCCATATCGGGCTCTGTGCTGACAGCTCAGAGTCTGGAACCTGCTTTGGATTCTGTCTCCCTCTCTCTCTGCCCTTCCCCCATTCACATTTTCTCTCTCTCTCTCTCAAAAATAAATTTTAAAAACATTTAAAAAATTATTTTAAAAAGAACTATATAGAAATGCTAGAAATAAAAAAACTCATCTCAAATATGAAAATTTATCTGGTGGATTAAATATAAAGACTGTTTAGAATCAGTGTACTTCGTGATTGGTCTATCCCAATGAAACACGAAATGAAATAGAGTTTAAAAACACAGAAAGAAAGCATCTGATAACTGCTGTACGGTACCTTTCAGTCCAACACTATTGCCATTGAATTCCTAGAAGAAGAAGAGAAAAAGTAAGTTATACAGAAAACATTTATATATTTTAAAAAGGGGGCTGAGGACTTTCTAAAATTGAGGAAAAAAATATTGATGCAAAGATCTGAGAATCTCAGCAAATTCTAAGCAGAATTAAAAACAAAACAAAATTACGAAACCTCTTGACATATATCAAACTGCTGAAAACTGAAGACAGCCGTTAGTAAGATCAGCCGGAAATATATTACATACAGAGTTCCAGTTCAGCTGTATCAGGAGCTGACGTGGGTTCGGGTTTCACTGTTGCTATTGTTTTGTTCGATGCCATTACGGACGCTGCTCTCACCTGTGCGAAGAGCAGGGCTTGGCGCGCAGGGTTTTCCTGCTCCCCCTGCACCCCTGGGCCTCAGGGCATGCCCTCACTCCGTCCCCAGTGGGAACACGTTCACCCTCCTCAGGACCAGCTTTGCTGTGGAGTCACACTGGGCTGGCCCTCGCCCCCGTCCGTCTCCACCACAGGCAGGCCCTGGGTACCTGGCCTTTGGGGATGAGGCTTTCTGAGCTCATCACAGACACGGATCTGTGATTTGTCTCAGGCAGGAAAGTGTTTCCTGCTCCTTCTCCAGGGGTGGCGGACCCCTGCTTGAAAGGGACGCAGAATCCAGAGTCCATCGTGGCTTCCTACTTGCCTCTCGGGTACAGGTGCTCACACAAGTGATTTTTGCCTTTGTCCTGAATTAAGAGGGCTTTTTACCCTCAATCAAAAACAGAGGGATTTTTGCTTCTATTCTTTTCTCAGAATTAATTAATTTTTACGTGTATGCTGTGCATACGCTTGGAGTAGTAGGGGTTAGGCCTCATAGCAGAGAATGAGGAAGGGCTGTGCGTGTGCCCAGCAGCCGCCTCCTCCTGCACCACCGAAGGGGCCTCCCTCCCACCCCATCCTTGACTTCTCTCACGATCCCGTGTTGGGGAGCGATGCCCAAGGCTGAGCACAGATGAACATAAACCCCTCCTCGGATCTGTGGATTCTAGTTATTCTAACCTGTTGGCAGCCCACATCTGCTCTTTCCCAATGTGTTACAATTCCTGCCAGTTCTTTCTGACTTGTTTGTATGCGCTCCACATCTTCTTTTGGGGCTAAAATAAAAGCATTCCTGTGTCCCCTCGCTCACAAAAGGGGATTATCTCTTTCTGGAATACAGTTCACTTGACTTATGACTTTAACTCTCTGCTGAGCTCTATAGAAAGTTACAATTTTGGAAATAATCTGGGTTTTTTTTTTTCTGTCATTGTTAGTTTGGAAATGACATTTTCTTGAAGCTTCCTGACTTCTGAGCAGAAGCAGAACCCCAGGGTACTTGTATATATTCACTTATTCTAGAGTAAGAAGCAGTCCGTTGAGATGTGGTATATTCAGGGTGTATAAATTCCCCTTGTCACCTTTCATACCCACTGGGTATTGCTAGGTTTGAGCAAACATTTTATAACAGAAGGAGAGACGTTCATGAACTTGGTCTAAATTTTATTTATTCGAATAAAATTGAATTTTATTTATTTAATGGTATGAGCTGGCCTACTTGGCATTCCCAAATATGCGGCCTAATTTAGATGAGCAAGCATATAATTTATTAAGCATTACTGGATAGAAATATTATTTTCTACGATTAAGTGCTCATATTAATGCTTTTTAAAAAACGTTTATTTATTTTCCTCCTTCCCAACATGGCGTAGTCAATTAACATCACCGAGCTGAACCTGCCACAGCCAGAGATACTCACGAACGAGCTGGAATTCTTGTCCACGTCCATTGCCCAGTTCAAGGTGATACAGACCAAGTATGTGGAGGCCAAGGACTGTCTGAACGTGCTCAACAATGTGAGGGGGGGGCACTGGTGGCTCAGTTGATTAAGCACCCTACTTCTGCTCAGGTCATGATCTCATGGTTCATGAGTTCGAGCCCTACGTCAGGCTCTGTGCCGACAGCTCAGAGCCTGGAGCCTGCTTGCTATTCTGTGTCTCCCTCTCTCTCTGCCCCTCCCCCGCTCATATTCTGTCTCTGTCTTTCTCAAAAATAAATGTTAAGAAATTTTAAAACATAACAACAAGAGCAAGGGGAAAGAATTACTTGTCCCACTGATGAGTTCGTTGTATGTCCCTGGGAAGCTAAAGGCTGTGGAACGTGTCCTCATCGATGTGGGAACAGGTTGCCATGTAGAAAAGACAGCTGAGGATGCCAAGGGCTGTTTCAAAAAGAAGATAGGCCTGCTCACCGAGCAAATAGAGACAAGCCAGCCCCCTCTGCAGGGAGGCAGGCCATGACACAGGCTGGCGTGGAGACAATGAGTCAGAAGAGTCAGCAGTTCACAGTCCTGGGGGCAACCCAAGCTACTGCCTGAGAGCTTGTTCCAGAAATGGGACAGAGGGACCCTGCTCAAGGAGCCTGGGACTTTGTAGGCGTGGCTTCCTGGGGTCAAGGAAGAGAAGGTCTTGCATTTAATGCTAATAAATGTACCAGCTGGGTAGAAAAAAAAAATAAGTGTTTACTTATTTTATTTTTGAGAGAGAGAAAGAGCAAGAGTAGGGAAGGAGCAGACAGTGAGGGAGAGAGAATCCTAAGCAGGCTCTTCACTGTCAGCTCGGAGCCCCACGTGAGGCTCGAACTCAAGAACTATGAGATCATTACTTGAGCCAAAACCAAGAGTTCAACGCTTAATCGACTGCGCCACCCCGGCACCTCTATTAATGCTTATTTTTAAAGTGATATGAAAGAATAGAATACAAAACCAAAGAATGCCTCACTCTTCTGACTCCACTCATTCTATTTCTGAAATTAGAACTTCCATGTAGGGCTTCATGCCCAGACCTTCATCCCTGCTCCCACCAACATAAACACACATGAATAACCCTTGCCCTTCTGGTTTTGGGGTGTGCCAGTCTCTGGGAAGTTAAAAATGATTGTATTCATATTACCGTCTCAGAAAGAAGGCCTACGTGCCCAGTTTTCGGCTCAGCATAGACATTTCTTTTTTTCTAACCGATCCAGAACAGGAGGGATAAAAAGCTAAATCATATTACTACCTCTCTTTCAAGAAAGAACAAAATGTCTGGCTCACAGCAAACCTTTAGTCATGAATGAATGATAACTTCTGATTATGATTGTTAATTGGGATTCACACATCTTATAATTAATGAACCTTTTCTCCACCTCCAGATGTTGGCAATAGCTAATTGCCACTCTTAGATTAACGTTCATCTCGTCTCCATTTCTTAATTGTTTTTTTTTTTTTTTTGGGTGTGGAGAATTGAGAGAAGCTGCATTAGAGACCATTATCTAGATAAGTTTTTATCTAAAAATTCCATATTTTATTCTGATTTTTGGACCTAACTCAAGGGGTTTTTATTTAGCTTTGTGAGTTCCTGTCATCTGTGGCCACATAGTTCATGTCTGTAATTTACAAAATGCGTGGTAATAAGGAACTCATTTCACATTTCACTGCTTCTTTTAAAATTAATGTGATGGGGCGCCTGTGTGGCTCAGCTGGTTAAGTGTCTGACTTCAGCTGAGGCCATGATCTTCTGGTTTGTGGGTTCGAGCCCCACATCGGGTTCTGTGCTGACAGCTCAGAGCCTGGAGCGTATTTCAGATTCTGTGTCTCCCTCTCACTCTGCCCCTCCCTTGTTTGCACTCTGTCTCTCTCTGTCTCAAAAATAAATAAACATTAAAAAGAATTTAAAAAAATAAATTGAATAAAATTAATGTGTTAAAAATACTCTTCTTATTTACCTTTTCAGGATCAAATGAGATTATAAATATAAGAGTTTTTGTTCATTCCTAAACTAACATATACAATCATTATGTGTCCAACTTTCTTTCTAAATCGTGGGCTCATTGTGGACTGTGTTAGGGATTGAATTCTTTCTATGTTTGGGGTCTAGAGCATAGTAGGTATCATCTAATTGTTGATAAAATAAGTTAACAGAATCGTAATGTAAGGATAATCATCACGATAAGTAGACTGTACATAAAGTGGTTGGTAACTCACTTTTAATTTCTTACAAAACTTAATATAGAACCATGCATGTAGTGAAAATTCTGTACAGGGATAATATTTGTATCATTCATTCATTATATTACAAATTTATAATACATAATTTATAACCTGTATAAATCATATATAAGTGCATGTTGTGTATGAATATTTATAAAAACAGTAACATTTGTCCATTTGCTGTTTTTATCCTGAGGCTATAGGACCAGGAAAGGCTTGCGGCAGAATAATTACTTTTTAAATGTTTAAGTTCCTTTTCCTTCACATACTTGTAATAAGTGAGAATTTTGTGCAGTTAATACTCTCTATTTAGAAAGAAAGATACGTTCTTCAAACTTTAGATGTTAAATACATTTTTTGTCATGTTTACTTAGTGAATTCAAATAATACAGAAGTATTAGTATGCTATGAGTATTATTAAGTAAGCCTAATAGTAGCTGAACCTAAACATAAAATAATGCAACATTTAACCTAAAACATTTTAAAAATCAACTAAGCCAAGGAAGCAAGAGTGAAGTAAGGAATTTTTTTTACACTTTTACTCATCCTTCAGGTTTCAACTTATATTTAATATCCTCAGAAAAAAATTGAAGAACATCTGGACAAGCCTTGCTCATTCTTCTAGATATTTCCATGATATCCCCTTCGCCTTATAGTAAAAATACTGGTTCTTCTTTTCCTTTCCTCATGAAAGTGGAAGTTTTATAAGGGAAGTGACCATTTTCGTTTTATTCCTCTTTGATTTCTCCAACCTTCGAATAGTACCTGAAACCCAGGAGGCCAGCTCAATGCTTCTATTCAACAAGTATTTCATGATTTTAAATGTAACTAAATTCACATTTTTCCTTGTAAATAGCACTCATCTTATGATGCTATTTTACCCTGATGCAAAAATTATCATTCTTGATTCTAAGGTCATGCCACCAAAGCCAATTTCTTGTAATGAACTTCTTCCCGGCGAGGTCAGTCAACAAGGAAAGAATTCACTGGTGTCAATAATTTCAAGTATGCCAGTTCTTTGTCAAATGTATTTATTGCTGGGAAATTGCCATACTTATTTTATTTCAAATTTGTACTTAAATTCTGGTTAGTTAGGGGTGCCGGGGTGGCTCAGTCCATTAAGCATCTGACTTTACTTCAAGTCCTGGTGTCACAGTTGGTCGGTTTGAGCCCCGCATTGGGCTCTGTGCTGACAGCTTGGAACCTGGAGCCTGGTTCAGATTCTGTGTCTCCCTCTCCCTTTCTCTCTGCCCCTCCCCTATTCATGCTCTGTCTCAAAAATAAATAAACATTAAAAATTTTAAAATAAATTCTAGTTAGTTAAAATATACGGTAAAATTGGATTCAGGTGAGGAATTTAGTGATTCATCACTTACATACAACTCTCAGAGCTCATCACAAGTGGCCACTTAATACCCACCACCCATCTAGCCCATCTCGCACCCGCTTCAACCCTCCATCATTCCTCAGTTTGTTCTCTATAATTAAAAGTCTTTAGGGGCGCCTGAGTGGCTTAATTGGTTAAGCATCCAACTTCGGCTAGGTCATGATCTCACAGTTCGTGGGTTTGAGCTCCGAGTCCGGCTCTGTGCTGACAGCTCAGAGCCTGGAGCCTGCTTTAGATTCTGTGTCTCCCTCTCTCTCTGGCTCTCCCTTGCTCACACTGTCTCTCTCTCTCTCTCTCTCTCTCTCTCTCTCTCTCTCTCTCTTTCTCAAAAATAAATAAAACATTTTAAAAAAGGATTTGCTTCCCTCTCTTTTTTCCCCTTTCCCTATGTTCATCTGTTTTGTTTCACAAATTTCACGTATGAATAAAATCATACTTTTAGAAGCTTGTAATACTTCTGTTTGGGGGAAGCAGATGATTGAGGGGAAGTTACTATCCACAAAAGATTTGAGTCAACTGACCATAATATGATGACTGAAAACTAAACAGATTAATATAAATATTAATAGTATTTTGTTTATTATGGGAATAAGCAAATTTCATAGTAACTTTGTTTTAAAATGAACCATAAAATAGTAACCCATACCCAGAGATGAAAGTAGAAATACAAAAGTAACACACACCTAAATTTATCCCTTTCTTTAAATTTTTCACATGTTACATGTTCTCAAAAATTCAGTACATTTTTGCTGCTGGGCCCCCAAATGTTTTAATTATAGTACAATTCTAGTATCAGTAAAATTCTTAAAATCACTGTTTCATATCACTTGAAAAAAATTAAAGGTACGTCATTGGCATGAATTATGTCAACAAAATAACATATATTGTTGCATATTATTTTTGTCTTTTATTATACAAAAAAGTAAAAAGATTTACAAATATATGTATTTATATGTGATATTTATTTTTATTTCTAAAAATTTTGTTGAGATAAACCACAAGATGGTACATGTAAAATTCATTTTCAATTTACTCATATTTTTATTAATTTTGCCCATAAGCATAAATATCATAATAATTATGAATAAAGAAGCTCCAGATAAGATAATGGCATATTTACTCTGAAAGCAGATTGTATTTTGCTATGAAAACATGACAACAGTATGGTCCTAATTACCTCCTATATTTTGGAGAGTGGCAGCCGGCCAATGAACTGCATTTTTTTCTCTTAAAAGGATATAATCAAATAAATGGTAGATGAAGCTTTTGTTGACTCTTGGATATGTAAATTAAGCATGCTATTTAACAAGTTATTTTGTCATCCTGATGAGTGGAAACATTGATTTGCAAGACTAATTATACTCACTATTTTTAGAATAAGCAAAGGGCTTTGCATTATGTAGTTTTGCAGAGCATCAGAATTAGACAGATTCCCTGCAGGTCAGGCCCTCTCAGAAGATGCCCAGGATTTTTACATAAAATTTATCTTCGTGGAGGAGGTGAGGCTTCTAATTCAGTAATTCACTGTAGGGCCATTTCAGATTTTGAAGTCAATTAGGACTGGCTGCTTAGATATGCCTTCCCAAATGTCAATGAAGGTCTTCACCTGCAAATAGGCCACTAAGTACTAATATATCTTTAATGGCAAAATAAGTCCAGACTTTTATTAGTCCTCAGAAAAACACTGTACTTCCACCAGGAAAATATTATTATTGTTGTTGTTGTTGATCTAGTAAAACATCTTGTAAGTTCGTTGAGATTCATTGAACGAATCTGTTTTATGCCATAGGGGTTCAAAGAAAGTCCCAAGAGAAGAGTTGGCACTTAGATTTTGGAGTTAGCCAAAGAAATATAGACGTAACAATCCTTTCTAAGGAAAGAAGCATATAAACCAGATATTACAAAACAAGATTATTTTTAGGTTTCTGGTTTTCAACCACAAGGAAATTCAGGATTGTGATGGAGCATAGGAATAAATCACCTAGACTGAAATCTTTGAAACACTGTTTCCCGTTAAGACATTTAGACTGGTCATCTGTGAATTGGAATTTAGAGTCAAGAACAAGTGGAAAATACCTTTCCATTTGTTTGTGTCATCTTCAACTTCTTTCATCAAAGTTTTACAGTGTTTAGAGGTCTTTCACCTCCTTAGTTAAGTTCTTTCCTGGGCATTTTGTTATTTTTTGTGCAATTGTTACTTTGTTATTAGTTTATAGAAATTTCTGCTACTTTATTATTAGTTTATAGAAATGCTAACAATTTCTAGGAATTCATTTTCTATCCTACACATCACTGAATTCATTGATTACTTCTTTTTTAAATTTTTTTTTAAATTTATTTTTGAGAGACAGAGAGAGACAGTGAGAGCAGGGGAGGGTCAGAGAGAGAGGGAGATACGGAATCTGAAGCAGGCTTCAGACTCTGAGCTGTCAGCACAGAGCCCAATGCGGGGCTCAAACCCACGAACCATGAGATCATGACCTGAGCCAAAGCCGGATGCTTAACTGACTGAACCACCCAGGCGCCCCTCATCTATTACTCCTAAACTGTTTTTTGGCAGAATCTTTAGGGTTTTCTATATATAGTATCATGTTGTCTACATTGATAGATGAGTAGATAAAGAATACAATGGAATATACATATACAATGTACACACACACACACACACACACACACACACACACACAAATGGAATATTACACAGCCACAAAAAGGGATGGAATCTTGCCTTTTGCAACAAGATGGATGGACCCAAAGGGTATTATGCTAAGTGAAATATGTCAGACAGAGAAAGACAAATACCATATGATTTCACTATATGTGAAATCGAAAAACAAAAACAAATGAATAAGCAAAAAAAAGCAGGATCAAACCTAAAAATACAGAGAACAAACTGAAGGTTGCCATGGGGAAGAGGGTGGGGTACGAGCAAAGTGGGTGAAGGGGAGAGATACAGGCCTCCAGTTGTGGAACGAGTAAGTACTGGGATTAAAAGTCACAGTGCAGGGAACATAATCACTGATAAGGGAATCGTGCACGGTGACGGTTGGTAGCTCACACTTGTGGTGAGCATAGCATAGCATAACATATAGAGAAGTTGAATCACTAGGTTGTACACCTGAAAATAATGTAACATTGTGTGTCAACTATATTAGAACTTTAAAAACCTATTGAAAAAAAGTAAGTGGAAAATACATATAACTTGAAAATTTGTGTTCAAGTCTCACATTTGTGGGTGTCAGGGCGTGCTGGGAGCATTAAATTTACTAAATGAGAGAACACAGAGTCTCCTTTCAGTGTTCCTTACTCAGAAATTTGCCCAAGAAATATTTTTTCATCTCTCTAAAATTTTTTTTAATCTTAAAGATCTAGAGAGAGAGAGAGTGTGATTGGGGGAGAGGGGCAGGGGGCAAGAGATGGAATCTAAAGCAGGCTCCATGGTCAGTGTGGAGCCCATCGCGGAGCTTGATCCCACAGCCCTGGGGTCATGACCTAAGTCCAAATCAAGAGTCCAACGCTCAACCAACTGGGCCATGTGGAGTCCCAAGAAATATCTTTTTGACTTAGGAAGAGAAAGTTAGATCATTTCCTAGGGTTAATTCCCCTAGGGAAGGGGCAATCACAACGCTATTGACCTGAACTGTCTTCTGGGAAATCAATGTGCCTGTGCTGCAGGTGACATAGTCCCTCGGGAGAAGTCGGATCAAGGACGGAATGTGTATCCCCATCAGCACATACTCAGGTCTCTCAAGACTCAATGACAAGCCTATTCTGGAGTTGACAGTAATGTTACTGCTGGTGACAGCAGATAGACGTGCAAGATTCAGAGCTGCTCTCTGTATATTAAGCTGTAACTGTAAATCTTTATCCTCCGTCTCTTTATTCATTTCTGGGATATATCAGGACAGTCAGCGATCAAATCAGAAGTCACATTTGGAAAAGTGAAACTGGTTTAGCAGCATCGGTATCATTTTTAGTTTTTTCATCCTCAGTACTAAGGATGTATTTTACCTGTACGTTTCAAAAGATGAGTGAAACATGCCTGAGTTATAGGTTACATAACTACATAGAGAGGTGAACAGTATTCACGGAAAGTAAATTTCATGAACCAGGCACTTCGCCGGGACCTTCATACAAATGATTGTCTTTAATCCTCACAGCAATCCTGTGAGATTGGAATGACTGTCCTCACTTTAACCAAAGAAGCAGGGGGTAACAGATGTTAGTGACTCACCTGACAGAGAGGACACTCAGCTACTAACCTGCAGAAGTGGAATTCAAACCAGATTTGTATGAGTCAAAGTCTGTGCCGACTTTATAATCTGAGCAAAAGATTTTAGGATTTTGGGGCGCCTGGGTGGGTCAGTTAGTTAAGCGTCTGATTTAGGCTCAGGTCATGATCTTGCAGTCTGTGAGTTTGAGCCCCGTATCGGGCTGTGTGCTGACAGCTCAGAGCCTGGAGCCTGCTTTGGATTCTGTGCCTCCCTCTCTCTCTGCCCCTCCCTCACTCATGCTCTGTCTCTCTCTCTCTTTCTCAAAAATAAACTTAAAAAATTTTTTTAAAAAGATTTTAGGATTTTAACTCAAACAATTCAGTAACCCGGTATAATGATTCAGTTGATACTTGGCTTGCTTCTAAAATAACTCTTTAAATTAGTCATCAGCTGACGTTTAAAGATTGTTAATAATGATAAGAACTTTTAGCAACTTTCAAATATATAAGACAGTATTATTAACTATAATCACCATTCTGTACATCATATTCCCATGAGTTAATTATTTTATATTATGGTGATTGCTTCACAATCTATAAAAATATTGAATCCTTATGTTGGACACCAACATAATAATATTATTATTATCTCAATAATAAACAAATAACACATAAATACAAAGTAAATTTGGGACTAAAATTAAGAAAAAAGTTCTAATAATAAGAAACTGAGGCAGGTTATTTTGCTCAAAAATTCATAGAATTGCCCTGTCCAACATCTGAGAAACTAGCTACAGGTGCTCTTTAAATTTTTTAACGTTTATTTATTTTTTGAGAGAGAGAGAGAGACAGAACATAACTGGGGGAGGGGTACAGAGAGAGGGAGACACAGAATCCGAAGCAGGCTCCAGGTTCTGAGCTGTCAGCACAGAGCCCGACATGGGGCTTGAACTCATGAACCACAGGACCATGACCTGAGCCAAAGTCGGATGTGTAACCGACTGAGCCACCCACCCAGGCTTCCTGCCATAGGTGCTATTTAAATTAAAATTAAATGAGGGGCGCCCGGGTGGCCCAGTTGGTTAAACCTCTGACTTCAGCTCAGGTCATGATCTCATGGTTCATGAGTTCGAGCCCCATGTCGGGCTCTGTGCTGACAGCTCAGAGACTGGAGCCTGCTTTGGATTCTGTGTCTCCATCTCTCTTAGTTCCTCCCCTGCTCATGCTCTGTCTCTCTCTGTCTCTCAAAAAATAAATAAACATTGAAAAATTAAAATAAAAATGAAATGAAACTAAAAATTCAGTTCCTCAAGTCTCACTGACCACATTTCAAGCACTCAGCAGCCTCCTGTGGCCGGTGGCTAGCAGACTAGACAGCAGTTAAGTATATAAATGAACTCACACACAGATGCCTAATACATGAAATTCAAGAGGGACTGTTCTCGTAGTATCTGAGCACCTAAACCCAGCCTTAAATGCGGTGCCTTGATTAACAAACGTGATAACTCTTAAGCACCTCCTCATACCCCTATGGCTTGAAGGGCACAGATTGAGGATGGCTATTCTAGAGAAATTGCCAACATCATTATAATTGTTATATATAATTATAGAATGTCAGAGGTGGAATGGATTCCGAGATCATCTCATTCAATCGCCTCATTTTCCCAAAGAGGAGATAGAGGTGCACCAAGGTGAAGCCCTCATTACACTACAAACTTAGCAGCTCACTTGTTTTTCCCCTTTTGCTTTTTCTAAATTCCCATTCACCCCACACAGGGGAGAAAAAATAAACTGGGGGTGCTTAAATGAAGCCCATACACTCTAAAAAAACATAGATCCACTGAAATTGCATATATTATTTTTGTCACTTACTGTACATTATCAAAGAAAACAATCCATAGATCCATACAGATTGCATCAACATCTCAAAGCATTTTTGTGATACTCAAAACTATGAGACTACTGTGACCCTAATAGCAGCCTAACGTTGGTTTCTTTACAGAATTATTGCACTGCAGGCTTTAAAGGACTTTCCTTGCAGTATATATTGAGACCCCAAATACTAAAACATGGGTACGCATCAGAATTAATTCATTAAACAGTTCACCCTTGCAGGAAACTTGTAGCTGAATTGGAAACATCACATTAAATTAAAATAAACATTTGCATATTTGATAAAGAGACTAGATATGTTGTCATAAACACTATAGATAGACGCAGTTGGGAACAACGTTCACAATTTAATACATAAAACAGATTCATTACACTTGTTTAATATAAAAACAATAAGAGGGGCACCTGGGTGGCTCAGTCAGTTAAGCATCCAACTTTGGCTCAGGTCATGATCTCACGGTCGGTGGGTTTGAGCCTCGCGTCAGGCTCTGTGCTGCCAGCTCAGAGCCTGGAGCCTGCTTCAGATTCTGTGTGTCCCTCTCTTTCTGACCCAATTCTGCTTGCACTCTGTCACTCTCTGTCTCTCAAAAGTGAATAAATATTAAAAAAATTAAAAGCAATAAGAGACCTGGAAATCCTAATGCAATTATTGACAAAGATCAGAAATATTCTTAATTTTTCTTCTGATTTTGAGGACATGTAAAGCCCAGACAACAAAGAATGTTGTGTGAAAAATATGTAAAATAGTTTTTTTCATTCCCATTATTGTAGATATACAATAATTCTCTTCATGTTTTTCAAGTTTAATTGTTCATAATTTGCTATTTTGATTTTTGCAATATTTTGAAATATTGATATAACAAAAAATATTATACCAACTATGAAATGTTTCATTATTTCTAATGCCTGTTAGATCTTATGCATCTATTTATTACCAAAAGATTGAAACCTGTTTAATGATTGCTGGATTTTTTTTTTCAGTGCTTTAGATAATTACCGTTTTTGAGCTATTTTCCTACAGGAAATTAAATGCTATTTACAATGCATTTGTGTATTTTTTTTCTTCTTGTAAAGTGCTGCTTGGAAATAAGTTCTTATTATGTGAATGGTCTTGAAAAAAAAATAAAGCAACCGAAGCAGAGAGGGACATCTCTGACCCGATGTCTTCTATAAAACCTTATGTCTGTCTAACAACACAGTGCAGTTGGAAAACCCCTAATAAGCACATCGGTTTTCCAGGATACTTGTCTCACAGTCCAAGCGAAAGATGTTGCCAAATTCTCAGCATCCAAGAGTAGTAATGCACAGCTTCCCTTTGCATGGTGCTGTGAAATGGCTTTCTCCCACCAAAAAAATAAAAAAGTAACACAGTTCTCAAATCTCATTGAGACCTAGATAGGAGAAGATATGGCTACACAGGATGATTATTGCATGTTGAGCTAAGCAGAGGAAGGGCTTTTTTTTATTAGCTTGATGGAATGGGGGACCAATTCTCTGTGTCCAGCAAAGACGCAGAGCAGAGCCCACAGATCAGCAGCACAACAAGAACACATCTATCTTTAAAGAAAATGTGGAACGTGGGTATTTTATCCATCCAAATATCTAACAGGTGATTTACCCAATCTGATCATACAGAAGAGATATGTGCGTGTATATGTACATATATGTGAATATGTGTGTTCAGGCCATCAAAATTCTGCTCATATATTGCAAAGAGAATTGCCATATCCGGCTTTGATATCAGAGCAATGCTGGCCTCATAAAATGAAGTTATTCTCAGAGTTTTCTTTGCTCCATTTCAGTTTGGAAACCTCTCAACTGTATTCTTGGGCTCCCAGTGGTATTCTTGTCCATGAACAGTTGTTAAAATTGATGTTTTTACAGGCAGTGTGAGGACTGGAAGCTTCTATTCCGTCATCTTGCTCTCGATTTATAACTTTTAAAATTTAGATCCATTCGATGTGGTCCTCTATTGTATCCTTCCCCCAGATATTGCAAGTGGTATAGGTATTTGCCTGTGAAGGAAAATGGCCAGACCTTATTGCTATGAGGGCTCCTTGATGGCTCAGTTGGTAGAGCATGTGACTCCTGATCTCAGTGTCGTGAATTAAAGCCCCACTCTGGGCATGGAGCCTACTTTAAAAAAAAAAAAAAAAAGAACTTATCACAATGAAAATAATCACATATCTCTCAAAACTATGTACTTATGATTTATTTCTAAACCAGTCCTAAAAAATAAAAATCTAATATAAAAGGAATGCATACATAAGGATCTATAAAAATATAGTACTGAAATATAGAAAAAATTAATACCTAAAGACAACAGTTATGTATTTTTTGTTGAATTTTCTTCCTAGATTTCCCTATCAGTATTTTAACATTGTTGCAAATCTACTGCATTAAATTATAAAATACACAATTTGGATTCTATTTTAAAATTTTTGTATGGGGCACCTGGATGGCTCAGTTGGTTAAGCGTCTGACTTCAACTCAGGTCATGATCTTGCAGTTTGTGGGTTCAAGCCCCAGGTCAGGCTCTGTGCTGACAGCTCAGAGCCTGGAGTCTGTTTCAGATTCTGTGTCTCCCCCTCTCTCTGCCCCTCCCCCACTCATGCTCTGTTTCTCTCTGTCTCAATAAAAAAACATTTTTAAAAAAAAGCATCTGTGCCTCCCTCTCTCTTTGCCCCTCCCATGCTCCCATACACAATCTCTCTCTCTCTCTCTCAAAAATAAAATAAACATTAAAAATATTTTTAAAAATAAAAATATTTATATCATAGGGGCACCCGGGTGTCTCAGTCAGTTGAGGGTCTGGTTTCGGCTCAGGTCATGATCTCACCATTTGTGGGTTCGAGTCCTGCATCGGGCTTTGTGCTGACAGCTCAGAGCCTGGAATGTGCTTCGGATTCTGTGTCACCCTCTCTATCTACCTCTGCCTTGCTCACACCTTCTCTGTCTCTCTCAAAAATAAATAAATATTAAAAATTTTTTAATAAAATAAAATTTTTATACAATAAATATTATCATGTCAACACATACTCCTCATGAATATTGTTAATATGTTTGCTGTGCCATTCTATACATATCATAATTTAGTCATAATACAGAAGCTGCCTAAAGTTAAGGCATAAATAAATATGGATAAAAATGTGTGTCAAGACCCCCCGCATAGCCCTTAGCCTAATTATTATAGTATTTGTCCCGTACTGGAAGGTTGGACCCCGCATGTTGTTGTCTGAGGCATTCTCCAGGGTCCAGAGCCTACACGACTATCTGGTAAGTTGTCCAAAGTGTCAGCACATTAACCTGCAGTAGGAACAGTACTCACACGATGACTGGTGGGAGTTGGTGATAAATACCACTGCTCCCTTGTCCTTTGTCTACTCTTCCCAGCTCATGGTCTACACCGCCCACAGAGTCCCCAGTGGCAGCTGGTGTAGAACATTGTCTTCACTGGCTCCTTTCTCTTCCCTGAATCTCTTATCTCTCACCAGGGGCCACCTCCCAAATATGTAGTGTGTGATGAAGGACTACATCCTGTTTTAGCCTATCATGAGGGTAACTAGTCTCCTAATCTTTACAGCACTGACCCAAGAATTAGGCCTGTACATTTTTTAAGGGAAATGTTCTCAGGTTCCTTGGTGGCTAAAGACAATGAACAGAATGCTAGGTTTTAGAATTTGTATTGCATGATACTCTCTCAGTGTTTTCAAGTATGAACCAAGGCAATTAAATGAAGTTTTGAATCTATCGTCATTTGAGGATCAGCCAAGCAGAGATATGTGCCATTTAAAATGAGGGGGAAATGGGCGCCTGGATGGCTCAGTTGCTTAAGCACCTGACTCCTGGTTTCAGCTCAGGTCTTGATCTCACAGTTCATGCGTGAGATCAAGCCGCATGTTGGGTTCTGCAGGTCTGTGCTAACAGTGTGGAGCCTGCTTGGGATTCTCTCTCTGCCTCTCTTTCTGCCCCTCCCCTGCTCTCTATCTCTCTCAAAATAAATAATTTTTTTTTTTAATGAGGGAAAGAGGGGCGCCTGGGTGGCTCAGTCGGTTGAGCGTCCGGCTTCGGCTCAGGTCATGATCTCATGGTTCGTGGGTTCGAACCCCGCATCAGGCTCTGTGCTGACAACTCAGAGCCTGGAGCCTGCTTCAGATTCTGTGTCTCCCTCTCTCTCTGCCCCTCCCATGCTCATGCTTTCTCTCTCTCTCTCAAAAATAAATAAAAACATTAAAAAATTTTTTGAATGAGAGAAAGATCTTTATAGTTTGATAAATGAAAATGACATCTGATTTTTAAAACTCTTTCATTAATTAAGAGATTAAGCATCGTACTCCATATATTTGAGGCCTACCTGAATTTCCTCTTTCTTAGCTACTTGTTTGGGTTGCTAGAATTGGGGTAGGCAGAAAGGTGAAAGAGGAAGCATTGAGGTCAGGCCTGGCACTGACTGGGGAGGTCTCTGTCATCTTGTCTTGGGGACTTGGGACAGTTAACCTATATGAATCAGCACATTCATTCTTAAAATTCTAATACCAACATCAAACTAAGCATTAAAATTAGGATAATGGATATAAATCAACGAGCCCAGTGGCCTATGATCAACATTCAGAAAATGGTAGGTATGGTTAATGTATACTCCCTCAGTCATTTAAACTCTTTTTTTGAAAGACTATCTTTCACTAACTACATGATGAGTTTCGTGTAAAACTACTAACCCTCTATCCCCTTTACTATAAATGTTTACAAACATGAACTTTAGTTTTATACCGAATATATATATATATATATATGTAGTTAAATTTGCTTGTTTTATCTTTTCATCTGGTATTTCTAACCTTACAAATTTTTGTATCTCACTCTCTGAGGTCTGCTAAATATTTAATTTTTTTAAATTATAAATGATACATTTTGAACTCATATACTCTCCTAAAGCCTTTATCTCATTTTGGAGGAGAACCAAATAAATCGTCCTGTTATAGCTTCTCTTTATGTATCTTAGGGATTATTTTTATTCACAAATAGTCCTTTTTTGTGCTTGAGAGTTTATAGGAAACATAAGGAAACTTCTCTGCTCTACAAATTCATAGGCCTCCTTATCAACTCGTTCCATCTCGGTTTTGAACTTTACTTTTCCTTAAGCCTTTCTCCAGGCAGACTGGTCTCATCTCAGTTCCTCTGCAGTTTTTCTTCATCCAATTCAATTCTTTGTTTGTTCTATATGCCCTCATGGATTGCTAGCTCCTCCACAACCCAAAGCTGGATTTATTTCAATGTCTTGTATATAATAATTGACCTCCATTGAAAGGTTATTGGCTGGTCCAGCCAAGAGTAGTCCTTTTATTAATGCCTTTGTCACTCAAGAAGAATTGGTTGGCAAAACTCCATGGCAGCCCCAAAGTTGTCATTGACTGCATGATAGAGCCTGTGCAGACAGAGCCTGTGAATCTGACAAGATATCACTCCCTTGATGATGTTATGTTATAGGGCCAAAGAGATTTTGCAGATGGAATTAAGGTCCCTCATCAGTTAACTCTGAGTTAATCAAAAGAGAGACTATCTTGGGTAGGACCTAATCAAATGGGTGCTCTAAAAGCAGAAGACAGAGCAGCAGACACACTCCCGGGCCTGGAAGAAAGCATGGCCTTGTGAACTGTGTCTGCAGGGCTGTATGGGGCCAGCGTCAGGTCCAATCCAGTAGGGCTTCTGCTCACATCCAGTAAGAAAACACAGACCTCAGTTTGACACCACGAGGAACTGAATTCTGTGAACAACATCCTTATATTCTAACTCTTACAAAATTGTACAATC
This sequence comes from Suricata suricatta, assembly GCF_006229205.1. NCBI lineage: Eukaryota > Metazoa > Chordata > Mammalia > Carnivora > Herpestidae > Suricata > Suricata suricatta. The sequence continues at coordinate 14,873,266 of NC_043713.1, forward strand.
ATTTTTGAGGTCTTCAAAGTGCCCTGTTGAACTTACAGAGATGTGTTCAACGTCATGCCCTGTGTAGACTTTATCCACTTTATTCCTCCCCACTGTGAAAGTAAGGCAGCCATTTGGGACATGAATGTACTTTGGAGTTAAAACATGCCCATCAAATTTAAGTGATGTGTGGTCAGCTTACTAGTGTCAAATCGCAGTTTGATAGAACTAGGTAGCTAATAATCATGATGATAATAATAATATTGATCATAGTGATGGCATAATAGCAAACAAATATTTCACATTTAAGGATGCACACATTTTTATTTAAGCCTCACTTCTTTTTATGTAATCTCATTTAACAGATGAGGAAATATCCTTAGAAACATTGAGTGCCTTGGTGAAGTTCATAGTCACTAAGTGGTAGATTCCAGTGTTAGATCAAGTCCATCTAACTCCAGAGACTGGCTTTGGATCAATGCCTCCACAGTTTTGTAATTTCTTTTAAAGGAAGGGTCTTTTTTTTTACAAGGGTAAAACCAGAAAGATTATTCCATTTGGTATGTAGAGATTGAACTTCATCCAAGAACAACCAAATTCACCATTCTTAAATATTTGAGAACATAATGCATTAAAATTCAGCCAAACTCAAATATTTATCAACCAGTTACCTAAGGCCTTTGCAGATACCAAATTACAACCACAAGAAATCCCAGTTCACAATGAAATTTGATTGAACTATTACTATTGTTAAATAGAGGTTCTACAGATCAGTATCTCTCAGAAAATTTAAATCAAGGTCATCATTATACAAATTAGTGAGATGGATCTTAGGAGACGAAGTGACTTGCTCAAGGTTAATTGAGTCTCTTTCCAAATCACACCACACTTGTCTCAAGAAACAAGAAAAATGATAGGAGCTATGGAAATGAAGGCATAATGTTTAAACTTAGCTTGTCCCCGGATCACCTGGGATGCTTTCCTTGAATATGGAATGTATGTTTTTTTCCTACCCTTTGGAAAATTATGGGAAGTTGTAAAAATCATGTTCACAAGGGCATCATACAGCCCATAACCAGGAGAAGTTGTGTAAAACCAAAAGAGTTAACAACAGAAAATGGAGACAAACCAAAAAATATTAGTTTCAAGGCCACAGAATGGAGTACAATAGTGAGACAAGAAAAAAAGGCTAAATCAAAAAGTCTGAGGTCAGGTTGGTATTAAGTGAATATCAAGGCCTAGTTTAAACAGGTATAACTCTCTGAGAGATCATGAGGTGTGGTATCTCTGCTTTCTAGATATGAACTCCCCTGGACATGGGGTAATTTTGGAATTATTGACAATATTATTATCTGTTAAGAAATAGGAAATAGATTATATCACCCCATAAGCTGTTAGATCTACAAATGTTGAATTTCAAACTTAGCCACACTAAGTTTGAAATCCAGAAAATCCCTTATATTCTAATACTCTTAGTGTCTTGGGATTTTCTTATAAATTCTAGATACTTCCATAATAATATTTCAGATACAATAGCTTCTGCTATATGCACTTTACAAGACAACCACATCTATGCACAATTTCCTTCCATTCCCCCTGAAAATCCATCAGAAAATAACCAGCAAGGACATGTGGTCTACAAGCCATTTCTAATATACCCATCCACTGTATCTTTTTGCATGCTTTTTGATGGGTATGCATAAAGTGCAATATTATGAATGTCTATTCAATAAGTCATGTATTGACTATAAGTCAAAGCAAGCAAGTGCTAAATCCATCCCAATATTTTTTCTGCTCAGATCAATGGGCATTGGCCATTTAAAACAGGAATCAATAATAGTGACAGATTTCAATGCTTTTGCTAGGAATTTATATTAATACAAACAGCATCCACATTATACTTGACCCTGTGACATAGAAGACAAAAGATCAATACCCTTATATCCCTGCTTGGATTAAATTCTCTTCTTGGAATATGCTAATTAGAAATCAACCATAGTGCTAATATTTTATGCATAATTAAAATAACTTCATAAAAGGCAAAACAAAGTATAACATACCAAGCACTTTTATTGGAAAATTAGTACCAAATTAAATAACACTCAAAAAAAACCCAATGGCAATAACATCCCTGATCACAAAAATACAAAAATTACTTATTGTAACCCCAAAGAGCCAAAACTTTAGGTCAACTTGTTCTCTGATTTGTATTGCTATTATCTATTAATAACGAAGTGGTATGAGTGTGTGGATGTGTGTGTGTGTGTGTGTGTGTGTGTGTGTGTGTGTTTAAAGCACAAAGCTCAAAATGTGGAAGACTGTGAGGTGTTTTTGTACCTGGATAATGTGTAGGTAGAGAAGCAATTTAAAGCAATAGAATGCATTATTTAATGTCAGTACAGCTTTCAATGTGACTCAAACTTAATGATTTTTTGAGGGGAGAAATAAATGGGTTGAGCTCCATCAGATGTCTACTCAATTTCACACTGCAGATAGTGTTTTAAAAGAAAATTTACTATGAAAGTTGGAAAAGTAATTACTCTTCAACTACAGAGCTATTGTCTTTTAAAAGATGCATGTATAATTTGGCCTTGGCCTCAGAAAAAAAGCGGTCACAATGTTCAGAAAACGATCTACTAGTACAGAAATATCTAGAGCTGGGAGAAATGGGAAAAACAGAGGTGTGAGATATACTGAATGAAGTATAAAATGTCATCATCGAGTGATTTCAGAAAGCCAAGGAATTTATGATGTTACATTAAAAATACACCATCCATCCCCGTCTTTCTTGGATATTCCCAATTGACTGATGCCCTGATGGACCCTTGATTATTAAAAACAATATATGTTCACAGACAAACCAGCCTTTCCCACCCCTTTCACTACCAGACTCCTCCTCTTGCTACTTTGCCAATGAGTTTCAAACTATGGACTCGACCATTTTTGTTCAGGATAGAGTCTCCTATCTCTCGTTAGCATAAGATTTCAAGGATCAGGGCCATCTATTTACAATATATGTGCAACCTCTCCTAATTATCGTCCTGTAAACTCATTATTTCTGTGTAGGCACCACATAATCTGCACTGTTCCAAACACCGGGGAGACAAAAGGAAAACAAACATGCACGTGCCCCTTCTAAAGGAACTAAATGTTCAATTCTTTCAGCAGATCTGAATCTAATTTGAACTCAAATCTTTTATCAAATTTTGCACCCGTTCAGCTGTCCTTATTAGAGCTAACCGTATCTAAGAATCATTCTTTTTTTTACACTGCTGTTTCCAAAGTCTACAGTTTTCACTCTCCAAACACAATTTTTGCATGTAATTTGAAGCTGCGTACATTTTCCTCGTGAGAATTTCCTGGGACTCAACCTTAATTTTTTTTTGCTTCCTTCAAAACAGTAATGTGTAGACAAAAGAAATGATTCTAATGCACTCAATAAAATAAATGTGTTGATGATCTAACAGGGCCATTCACAATTCTGAACAGTGCAGATAAGAAATGAACAGAATAAACAAGCATCCCTGCCTCAAAAAGCCTACATATTATTTATTATGTATATACAATTTTCTCTGTCATTTGAGTAACTACAACTGCAACAAGATGGTGTGCCCGTGTCTAGAAAATCTACCGTGCTCATTAAGAAAGCATCGTCAGTTGCTCTGTTTCTCTCCCTCAAAAATAAATAAACATGAAAAAAAATCTTTTAAAGGTGGGGTGCCTGGGTGGCTCAGTTAGTTAAGCTTCTGAATTCGGCACAGGTCATGATCTCGCGGTTCATGAGATCGAGCCCTGCATCAGGTTCTGTGCAGGCAGCTCAGAGCCTAGAGCCTGCTTCAGGTTCTGTGTCTCCCTCTTTTTGCCTCTCCTCCACTCATGCTCTGTCTCTCTCTCTCAAAAATAAATAAACATTAAAAACAATTAAAGAAAGAAAAGCATCATCAGCATAGACTGGGCCATGCCAGGAAAACACTATCTATGTGATCAAAAGATATCTAAATATAAAAGGAAAAATAAAATCTTAACCAGAACCAATATCTATTACTATAATCATGGTGAACTATTTTAAATGACTTTAAAACTTCAATATTTAATGGCAAATTGGGTGACATGATTAAAAAATGAAGGTGGGAGGGGGGCCTGGGTGGCTCAGTCAGTTAACCTTCTGACTTTGGCTCAGGTCATGATCTCACAGTTCGTGAGCTCAAGCCCCATGTCAGGCTGTGTGCTGACAGCTCAGAGCCTGGAGCTTGCTTCAGATTCTGTGTCTCCCTTTCTTTCTGCCTGCTCACACTGTCTCTCTCTCTCTATCAAAGATAAACATTTTTAAAAAATTTAAATAAAAGTGGGAAAATATTAGAGATAGGGTAGAAATCTACACTTAAAATTAAATATGCAAAAAGATGTCACCATTGGATTCTTCCCTACATATTTCATACATGTTTTTCCTGGAGTTTGGGTACTCCAGTGTGATTATTCTTATGCTTATCTCTTATAAGACAATTATACTTTATTCTCAGTGCAAAGTTTTTACTGTACCCCAAATTACATAACAGAAGCTCTCCTTTTTTGATACTTACAACTACCTATTCTCAGTTTTTCTTTACCAGTGACCATTCTACTCCCTACTAAAAATGGGCTGGGCAGCTCTCCAGGACGCGACACTGAGCAGGGTCCTTTTTTTCAGTGATAATTCAGTGTTGATATTCTATCCACCTCCCATTTCTTTCCCTAGAAAATAAAAATCTGTGTATTCTTTTATTCACTCAGCTCATGTTAATTATCCGTTGTATGCATGCCAGGTAATGTCCTAGGCCTTGGGAAATATAAAATAACAAACATTTTCTTTTTAGGAGTCGGTAGCCTAGTGAAGACCATAGTCACAAAGACATAAATTTATAATTAAATGTAATCCGTTGTAATAGAGGTGAATCAAGGAGTGGAGAGTTGTGGAAAAGTGGCTTGTAGAGTCAAGATGAAGTCTGGGAGGGGTGCTAGCTAACAGTATGAGGGCTTCAGAGCAATTTCAGTTCGCCCTGTCTGAGAGCTGAGAGGGCCGTAAATAGATAGCGGTGAACACAAACCGATACAATTAGCCCCCATCAGTTATTCTACTTGCAAGTCATGAGATGTTTAATTTAGAGAAAATAAATTCCAATCTTATCTTTGTCCCAAATTGGTCAAAAAGGAAAGAATCTGAATGTTATCACAACACTAGAAACGTTGGACATTTTGTATATTTAAGATGTTCCGCATGTTTCTAGTTAACTTGTCCCCTGGAACTGGCCATCCATCCATTCCACTTGGGTTTGTCTTACTGCTTCTGGGCTGCCCTCCTCTTTGTAAGCTGTGATAGTGCTTTCCTAACATCCTAGTGTCTCCCAGAACAACATTATCTTCAAATGAAGCTGACCCCTGAACAAGACGGGTTTGGACTTTCAGATCCACTTATACATGGATTTTTTATATATAAATAGAGTACAGTACTGTGAATGTATTTTCTCTTCTCTATGATTTCCTTAATAACCTTCTCTCCTCTCTAACTTACTGTATTGTAAGAACACAGTAGATAAAACATGTAACATAAAAATGTGTATCGGGAGGGCTTCCATTCAAGAATAGGCTATTAGTAATCCAGTGCTGGAGAAGTCAGAGGTTATACTTGGATTTTAAAACGCATCAGGGGTCGGGCCCCTAACCCCCCACACTGTTCAAAAGTCAACCAGATATTGTTTCTATTCTTTCTTTTCATCTCATGTTGAACAGGCTGGGCCACCAGATTGATACCTTCAGGCAAATCCATGAGCACCGTTCCTGAGAGCTGCCGTAGAAAGGGCTCCTCAGGTCATAATCCCTGAGAGAACTTGCTGGCTGGATTCAAAGGTGGGGACACATTTGAAGGGTCCCCCTCAGCACCCCTAAACCCATGGTGACGGCTGCAGTGGAGCACCATCAGAAAGCGTCTTCTTTCCAGGGCATTCTTTACTTTTGCATGGCAGTAGGAAGTAGTACTTTCTGGGTTTGGGGGTGGTGAGGAAGGTCTGGGGGGTGTTACGGACTTGAACTGCTGCCCTTGGGCTTTCGAGTTTCACATTTTAATACCTGTGCCCCCTTTGCCTGAACTTATGCTTTGGATTTGAATTTTATGCCCTGGCCCCAATTTTTTAATCATTTTGCCACCAGAATCCACAATATTTGCTTTTTAATATTTTTTTATTTGAGAGAGAGAGAGAGTGAATAAGGGAAGGGCAGAGTGAATGAGGGAGGGACCGACAGAGAAATAGAGAGAGAGAAAAGAGAGAGAGGGAGGGAGAAGGAGAATCTTAAGCAGGCTGCATGCCTATCATGGGTTCTAGGTCATGACACTGGGGTCATGACCTGATCCCATGAGCCAAAATCAAGAGTCAGACACTCAACCCACTGACCTTCCCAGGCACCCCAATATTTGCTTTTTATTGTGTAATGCAGGGCTATTTAATTGACTTTTACTACCATAACCCGTCTAGTTTTCTCCACCATTCTTTCAGGCTCTTCTTTAAAGTCCTATGCATCAAACATCATGCCTTTGCTATTTAGTTCAATCTTTTTAACTTTATACACAAGGAATGTAAGACACGCAGGTAAATACTCACATTAAATGGATCCAAAGGCAACCTCAACAAGGAATAGAGACTCCCAGGCTTCCGCCTCCCCTTCTTGTTCTGTTCCGTTCCTGCTCCACAAACATTCTTTGCCAGAATTCCTCAGGAACGTAGGAATAAATGGAAAGAGTCTCAGGTTTTAACAAGATAGAAAGATCCAAATGGCTATCACTCGCATGAAGTATGAACAGACTTGCTACAAAACTTACTGGATACTTATATCACTGTGTGTGTGTGTGTGTGTGTGTGTGTGTGTGTGTGTGTGTGTGTGTGTGATCCTGACCCAGGTTTGAGATCAGCTGAGAGATCAGTCGATTCCCCTTCTTGACTGGTACATTCAGTCCACACCCCAACCAACTCCCTTATGGCCCCAGCCAGCTACCGGCAATCAGGGACAGCCCTCATCCCCTAGAGCCTGTGACGTCATTCAAGTTAGCCCATCCCAAGCATGCTTGCCCTCTCTCCCCTTCCTTTTCTCCAGAAACTACAATAAAAGTGCTTGTTTACAGCTCATCTCCAATCCCTCTATCTGGTGACCAAGTCTGGTGGTGTTTGAGTGGCCCTGCCCTGGTGGTCTGTGTTCTCCCCCGGGGGGCGGGAGGCATCACCGTGTAGCAAGCACTCTTTCCCATCTCTGGTGATTCTCTTGAATTTCCAGCAGCCTCACCATACATCACCACCACAAAGTAGTTAAACCAACTTAACATTTGGGATTTTTCAGTAATGTTTCATTTGAGAATGGTAAACGGAATGCCAACATATGCGGCAACAAGTATGGTTAAAGCACAGGTTTCCTTAACTCAGAACAAATACAGGTCGGTTTTACAAGAACTTTTTCCACAAGACTACTTGACTGCCTGTGGACTGATAGTGCCACCTGGTGGACAAATTGAGTAAATGCAAGCAAGGTTTCTAGGTGCGCGCACGTGTGTGTGTGTGTGTGTGTGTGTGTGTGTGTGTGTGTGTGTGTGTGAATTAGGGATATAGTAAAGGGATTATAGTGAATTTCCTTGTGTGAAGTCACAGTAAAGCATATTCAGTTGAACCTATAAAGAAAAAAATCAGCTCCTAAGAGCCGTGATTTTCAACGTCTTCCCCCATGTATTTAACAAGGTTACTAGTAATTAGTGCCAGATCCCTCATCTGTCATTTATGCAGGGTAAACTTAAGCAAATTGCTAAATTTTTCTGAGTCTCAGATAATTTACATCCATAATGTCAGTTAATTCTCACAAGAGAACACTGCATGGAGTATATTAATATTCTTATTTTTTTAATGAGAAATCAAATTCTGTGGCTTGAAACAAATTAGGCCTTCTTTGTCAGGTAATTCTCCCAGCTTATCAGCCCTTTGAAAATTATTCATGCATTAGAATTTTGATTCCATGGCACACAAAAACCCACAGTCTCCTGTTTCCTCGGAAATTTTTTATCAATAGAAAATGATTTCTATTTCATTTGGTTTTTAATGATTTTACATTTAAAACTTGTGTAAACAAAGACATCGCCAAATCAGAGATGGCGTCCACTGGACATAGACTTAAACAGGAAGCCTGTATTGTGGTCTCTAAAGAAGGGGGGCATCGTGTCAAAAAGAAGAAAGAAAGAAAGAAAAAGAAGGGAGGATGGGCGAGGGCTCTTTGCTCTGCCAGGGCTTTTGAGGCCTGAAGTGAGTCCAAGTGTGTTGTGGATTCCTTCTCCTTCATTCATCCCTCAGCGTGCGCTGTCCGACTTCTTGCTACGCATCATCCCTCAGACCCTACAGGAAGCCACAGCCGTGGGAGAGGGGCAGCTCCCACTCTTCCTCTGCATTTTCCCTTCTTATTGTTTTAATTTGGTTGTGTGTGTGTGTGTGTGTGTGTGTGTGTGTGTGTGTTGCAGTATCATTTACAAAAAGCACAGCTTACTTTGTTAGGTGTATATTTCTATCTGTTTTGACAAATACGTGCGACCACACACCCGCCATCACAGTTGGGAAGTAGAGTATTTCCACGATCTCAAATTTTTCTCGTCCCCCTGATAGTCAGTCTCCTCTACACAACCCTCAGCCCTAACTAAGCCCTGCTATGTTTTTTGTTTCCTATGATTTTGTCTTTTCGAAAATATCATATAAATGGGATCTAACAGCATGTAACCTTGCGGGTCTGGCTTCTTTCACTTACAGTAATGGGTAAGGGCTCGTTAGTATGGGCACATGTATGGTTGGCTTTCATGTTTATTGTTGAATAGTATTCCATTGTATGGAGGCATCACAATTTATTTATCCAGTCATCACTTGGTGAGTAGCTTATTGGGACTATTATTGAAGAAAAGCTGCTATCAACATTTGCAAAGATGCTTTTTGTGGACATACACTTTGATTTGATTTGGGTAGAAATCTGCAGGTGCAGTTGCTAAATCATAGTTAATACGTCAAAGTATAAAAATCTACCAAACTGCTTGCCAAAGTGATCATTCAACTTTGTATCCACATTAGCAATTTCAAGAGTTCCCGTTCCTTGACATTTTCATCTGCATTGGGCAGCGTGAATTTTGTGTGTGTGTCATTCTAATTTGGGGTGTTTTCCCACTATGGTTTGTTTCTCATTTTCCTAATGACTAAAGATACTGGTAAGCTTTCCATGTGTCCATCTTCTTTTGTCGACGAGAGTTCCTCTACTGTCAGTTAGATCAAACTGGTTATGTTGTTTTTAGATTTTCTTTACCCTTATCGATCATCTGTCTACTTGTGGTGTAAAATACCAAGAGAAAAAGTCTTAAACTCTAATTGTACATGGGTTTAATCCTTCTTTAAGTTTTATCATTTTTATTGTATTTTGAAGCTTGACTAGCAGATGAATATACATAGAAGAAAATTATGTTTTCTTAGTGAATTGACCCCTTTTATCATTTCATTACTCCTTCCCTCGTCCCCTTTTAACTTCCAACCTATATGCCTTTGTACGTAACTAGCACACATCTTTAAATCAGTATCAAAATCTGTCTTTTAGTTGAGACATCAAGAATGCTGGCATTTAATGCAATTATTTTTGTAGTCACCTTTAAAGCTGCCATTGTTATAGTCATTTTTCTATTTTCTCCATCCGTTCTATGCCCCCTCCCTTCCCTACTTATTTTTTTTTAACCAGGCTATTTCTTCTTTCTTTTGAATGAAAGATTATGGGAAGTTTAAAAAATTCCAAGTATGTCCATCAATAGTTAATTAGTTATATGTCTATTTTTTTTAGTGGTTATATTAGGGCTAACAGCATAAAATCTTTTTTCAGTGACTACCCACTGACTTTGTACTTCTTTAGTAAATTGTTGGCTATTCTGTCTTGTGTCTTTCCAAACTATGTTAGAATCAGGTTTTATGATATCTGTCAAATAAATTGCTGGAATTTTGGTTGGACTTGCACTGAATATGTAGATCAAATTGGAAAGAACTGACATCTTAGATATTGAATCTTTCTATCCATGAAGATGGAGTATCTCTCCACTGACTTAGATGTTTGATTTCTTTCATCAGAGTTATGTAGCTTTCCTCATATACATGTTACACATATTTTTACATTTATACCTAAGTATTTCCTTTTTTGGTGCTAATATAAATCGTATTGGTTTTTTGTTTGCTTCTTTGTTTTGTTTTGTTTCAAATTCCAAGAGTTCCTTACCGGTACATATGAAAATAGTTGACTTTAGTATCATAAGATTGTATCCTGCGATCTTATTACAATCACCAATTAGTTGCAGAACTTTTTCAGGGTATTTTTCTTGTCAATCATTTAGAATTTTCTACATAGACAATCACGTCAACTGCAAATAAAGACAGTTGTACTTCTTCCTTCCCCATCGTGATACATTTTATTTCCTTTTCTGATCACACTAGCTAGGACTTATGGTCTGACGGTGACTAGGAGTAGTGATGAGAAGCATCCTGGGCTTTCCCCCATCTCAAGAAGAAAGCATTTTTGTTCCTCACAATTAAGTATAATTTCTATACTTAAATAGTTCTCTTCAATTTGATCTACATATTCAGTGCAAGCCCAACCAAAATTCCAGCAATTTATTTTGCAGTACAATTAAGTATAATTAGCATTTATTTGATTTTATTTTATCATTCTAGAGAGCACAAGCAGGGGAGAGGGGTAGAGGGAGGGAAAGAGAATCCCAAGCAGACTCCTTGCTCAGCCTGAACCCTGATGTGGGGCTTAATACCACAATCCCGGGATCATAACCTGAGCTGAAATTAAGAGCTGGATGCTCAACTGACTAAGCCACCCAGGCACCCTTGTTAGCTATCAATATTTAAATAGATTTTTTAACAGTTTTAGGTTCACACAGAAAAATTGAGTAGAAAGCACAGAATTCCCATATATCCAGTTCTTTGACATACGCACACCCTCCCCTACTATCAAAATTTCCCAAAAGAATGGTACATTTGTCACAATCAATGAATCTATATTAACATCAATATCCCCCAAAGTTCATAGTTTATGTCATGATTCACTCTTGATGCTGTACATTCTGTGAGTTTGCACAAATATGTGATGGCATGTAAACATCCTTCTAACATCATACGGAGTATGTTCACTACCCTTAAGAATCAGCGTGCTCTGCTTTTCCTTCATTCCTCCCCATCCAATCCCTGGCAACCGCTGATCTTTTTTACTGTCTTCATAGTTTTGCCTTTTCCAGAACGTCACGTAGTTGGAATGATACAATATATAGCCTTCCAGATTGACTTCTTTCACCTCTTCAATGTACTTAAGGCTCCTTCCTATTTTTAATGGGTTGATAGCTCATTTCTTTTTAGCCCCAAATTACATTCCATTATTTGAATGTACCACAGTTTATTTATCCATTCACCTACTGAACAACATCTTGGTTGCTTCCAAATTTCGATAATGATAAATAAAGCTGCTATAAATATTGATGTGCAGGATATGGAGTGAACATAGGTTTTCAGCTCATTTGGGTAAGTACTAATGAGTGTGATTACTAGATCATATGTTAAGAGTATGTTTACTTACATAAGAAACTACCAAACGCAGTAGCTTTACCATTTTGCATCCCCACTAATGAATTAAAGCTCCTATCAGTTCACATTTTCACTAGCATTTGGTATTGTCAGTGTTTTGGGCATTTTTTTTATTTTTGAATTTTGGATTTTATCCATTCTAATAGATATGTATCTCGTTGTTTTAATTTGCATTTCCCTAATAACATATGATGTCAAGCATCTTTTAATATGCTTAATTGCCTTTGGGTATCCTTCTTGCTAAGGTATTTTGCCCATTTTTTAAATTGGGTTTTTCATTTTCTTATTGTTGAAATTTAAGAGTAGTTCTTTGTATATTTTGGATAAGAGTCCTTTATCAGATATGTCTTCTTCAAATATTTATTTTCCTGTCTGTGGCTTATCTACTCATTCCATTAAGCTGTAGTTTTTTTCTGTAAAAGTTCCTTATGAAGTTGAGAAATTTCCCCCGTATTCATAGTTTGCTAAATGTTTCCATCCTGAATAAATGTTGGCTTTTATTAAATGTTCTTTCTATATCTATTGATATGGTCATATGATTTTTCTCCTTTAGTCTGCTGATATGATGGATTACATTAATTGGTTTTCAGATATTGAATCAGCCAAATGATCTAGAGCTTCAAAAATAAATACATTTTGTGCTTTTGTAGATTAAAGAACAAATTTAATCAGTAAGATGGGAAGACTAAATTTTTTAAAATAAGTATTTTTTAGGTATATAAAGTACATTGTGGATATTGTTAATTAGATTGTATATGGTCAGAAAGTAAATCCAAGGTTAAAAGAATTTTAAAATGAAACACCATAAATACATAAATTTATATATTGCTAATTTTAACTTGATTTGACATTCACATTTTGCCAATTACTTATACTTGAAAGTTAAATTGAGTAATTTAATTAACATAAAATTTCCTTCCTTAGAAAAATGATTGCTTTTACTCAAACATTTCCTTTTGTGTTTAAAGTATTTTCTTTTTGTACTTTTTACATGTAGGAATACACCCTGTATTTTCAACATGCCAATACATTTTCCCAACTTGCTCTTAATAGATAATAGATTTAAAATAAATTATCTCTTTCCTCAAAACAAATACTCTGTTTGTAATTAGGAATCAACCAAAGGAAAAGTTTTACTGAAATTATAATAATCTGTTTCAAAATTTCTGTAAGAACTTTTAAGACGTTTATGTGGGTATATACTACTCCTTAAAATGCTTCTTAATGTGAGTATGATATCTAATAACTACAATATACTCATATAGAAGGATGGACAAACATTGACTTTTAAAATGTGGTCAAAAGTACAGTACAGTTAATGAGAAAATTATGAAAGTTGCATGCTTAGATAAGAATTGGATAAATGTTTTTCAGTCGATCAAAAAGTATCCTTTTATTTCATGTTCTCCCATACCTTTCCCAAATTTCTAATTGTATTTACTCAGAAATATTTTCCTAAATCCCTACAAAATACAATGCTCTTCACACAACTCACTCCTAAGCTGACTGCCTTCTCAGATAGCCATTGGGAGTGACTGCTACAGACATCACAGAAGAGCCTCAATTCTGAAATTCCTTTGTTTGTATAACTTCACGTCTACACTTCTTCCTTTTTAAATTATCATTGAAAACTGTTCCACCTTCAAAATACTAATTCAAGAAACAGCACCTCAGGGGCACTTGAGTGGTCAAGCATTCTACTCTTGATTTCTGCTCAGGTCGTGATCTCACGATTCATAAGTTTGAGCCCTGTATCGGGCTCTGTGCCAGCCTTGCAGAGGCTATTTGGGATTTTCTCTCACTCCCTCTCTCTCTTCCTCCCCGGTTTGTGCTCTCTCTCTCTCTCTTTCAAAATAAATAAATAAACTTTAAAAAAACAGCACTTCAACATAAACTTCTCTCTATTCATTTAGTCCATGGATACCTCTACTTAATGTCATCCTTTGGATGACTCCTCTGATATTTCACAGCCTAAGCATCTGGGATTTAATGCCCCTGGTCTATGAAACTCTTGACAACAGCCTTCCTTGCCTTTCTGTCTTCTTTTGAAGACAGAACTTTTGATGATACAATTTTAATCAGGGATAAGAATTGCCCATTTTAATTTGAATGAAACTAAAAAGCTGCTGATAAAGTAATCATATATCTCAACAGGAATTTTTTGTTCTCCATCTCTGGGGTTTTTCAATTCTGTGCTTGTGTGTAGGAGCACCAGTTGTCCTGACCTTAAGTCATCTTTGTTTCCCGTTCACTTCCATCATGATGTTATTTCCATTTTAAAAAAATTAATTCACTGTATCTCACTTTTTTCTTTTAAATTAGAAATCAAGTTTGAAGGGCGCCTGGGTGGCTCAGTTGGTTAAGCGTCCGTCTTCGGCTCAGGTCAGGATCTCACAATTCATGGGTTCGAGCCCCACATTGGACTCTGTGCTGATAGCTCAGAGACTGGAGCCTGTCTTCAGATTCTGTGTCTCCCTCTCTCTTTGCCCCTCCCTCACTCTCTCTCTCTCTCTCTCTCTCTCTCTCAAAAATAAACATAGAAAAAAGAAAATATTTAAACCTATAGTCAGGAAGAAAGTATAGTATTATGAACACATGACAACCTTACCAAGAATGACCAATTATCCTTTTTCCGTATTTTCTTTGTCTTAACACACACACACACACACACACACACACACACACACATTTTCTGGTAAAGCCATTACTATTACTCCTAAATATTTTAGCATATACATCTCTTAAATGATACAAACATTTTCTTATATAACTACAATACTGTTATCACTTCTAATAAAACTGATGTTAGTTGAGTGACATCATATAATATGGAGGCTTTATTAAAAACACCCTAATTGCCCCCAAAATGTCTTTTTTAGTTGGTTTCTTTTATTTATGTAAAGATCCAATTCAGATTTGCACAATATATTTGGTATTATATTTCTAAGTGTAGGACAGAGAGTTTACAGCACATTGATTTATTGAGTCTTTCATGCCATTGAAATAACGTACATTTTTAAACGATCCTGAACCACCCTGATCTTGTAGAATTTTACCTAGATACCTCAGCTGGAAAATTCTACGTGACCCTACATTAATGCCAGTCACTGAGAAATGACCACTCATTTTTCATGGGGAAACAAGAGGAATCCTTTTTTCTTGCTCATGTCAACCAGATATCTTGTTTTGAAAACGTATAGGTCAGAGTGTCAGGAAATCTGCTCTCGGTCTTGTTCTCAATGTCTCAGTCATTTGCTGCCACAATTGCTCCATTCTCCAAAACTTATAAAATCCTTTGCCAGCACAAGTGCCTCAAAGCAGTGCAGGAGGTGTTCTCCTCCTGTGCAGGAGTAGTAAAAAGAAGTTCCCCATTCCTTCTGATGTCCTTTCCTATTTTAATATTGACTTTTTAAAAGTTTATTTATTTATTTTGAGAGAGGGAGAGAGGAAAAAGTGAGTGGGAGAAGGGCAGAGAGAGAAGGAGAGAGAGAATCCTAAGCAAGCCCCCCACTGTCAGAGTAGAGCTAGACACTGGGGTTGATCCCAAGATCCATGGGATCGTGACCTGAGCCAAAATTAAGAGTCAGACGCTTAACCAGCTGAGCCACCCAGGCACCCCAACAACACTGACTTTTAAAAGAGTCCACACCAGTCATTTTATAGAATATTTGACATTAGATTACTAAGTGGTATTTTCTTGGGAGTCTGCAAACCTCACAATGTGGCGTGTCCCTTCCATGGAATGTCTTACTGAAAAGAAGTTTATCAGTCTCACGGCTGCTCCTGAGAGGAGGCAGAGCGTAAATATCTTGGCCCTTAACTATGGCTCACCGTGCTGCTGCTCTTTTATATGGTACTGTGATTATTTTATCTTCATGTCCCAAATTCTACCAGCCAAAGCTTTTGTTTGTACTAGAGTTTTTACTGAATGTATTTTGGGTCAGAGTGAGTAATTGCATCACAGATGAAGACCATTTTAAATTGCATGTAAAATATCACTACATCCATAAATTTATTGGTTGGTCTCCACCACAAGGAACTTCTCAGTGGATGTGCCCTTCGTGAGGCTCCAGCCTGCTGCTATCTTACCAGTTCCCCCCTTCTCCTGGACACCTTTCTCTTGTCTCTTTTCTCCTCTCTCCCTTTCTTCTCTTTCATCTTCTAGGGGCATAAACACAACACGACTCCAAATACTCTTTTCAAAGGAAAACTTGCTCTTTATCTAAACCTATCTTATCTAAGTTAAATATCATGGGGCTCTACATTCAGTAGTCAAACCAAGTTATTACATTGTTTTCTGAAATGAAGAAGGAATTCTCTTTTCTGCCATCCGTCCAGGTTAATGGTTCAAAGTGAAGTAGCCTTTGATGCATTTTCTTCCTGGTGCACTTATAGGTTAAACATGGTAAAGAAATAAATTGGACTCACAGATACCAACAGCATCCAGAACAATGTGCTCCACCAAATCACCAGCAACAAGAAACACTAATGAGCTCCAGGGAGCAAGGTGTATGGGTTCAGGTTCAAGGCTAGCCTGGAGACCTCTGCAAGCTCTCAGGTACCTTAAGATGTGTTCTCTGCAGGACAATCCTGAAGCCCTCCTCAGCACTGTGCTGCCTTAAATGGATAGCCTCATAGCTACCTTGGGCCATCCTTTCCAACAAAAAAAGTACTTTCTCAATTAAGGAAAGATATAATGAAGCTTGAAGATGAGCTGCAAATGCAAAGTGATGTCATGTACAATGGAAAACGTGTCTCTTTGCTGCTGTGTGATCAACTTTTTGATAATTAAATTTACAGGAACTAAAAAGAAGGAGAAGAGGAGAAGGAAGAAGAGGACAAAGAGGAGAGGAGGATGGGGAGGAAAAGGAGCAGAAGGAGGAGGCACATGAGAAGGAAGAGGAGGAGGAGAAAGCGAAGGGATAGAAAAGGGAGGAAGAAGAGGAAGGGGAAAGGGGAGGTGATGAAGAAGAAGGAGGAGGAGTAGGAGGAGGAGGAAGGAAAGAAGGAAAGAAGAAGGAGGAGGGGAAGGGGAAGAGGAAGAGGAAGAGGAAAAAGGAGGTGGAGAAGAAGAAAGGGATGAAGCGAAGAAGGAGAAGGAAATAGAAACATACCATTAAACAGACTTGCTCTCTTCCCTGCCCCAAAGAGCAAAAGAGTAGGAAAAATAACATGGAAAATTTCCTAAGCATCAAAAGCTGGTGTAGGCTCATCAGTTAAATACACTGCAGTAGATGTTGTCTGTGTCCTATCTACACCCCCTCATACTTCAGATGACCTGGCCTGACCCCGTGTTGCCAGCACCTGCATCTCTTTGCACGTGGGCTTTATCCTGCTCTTGTAGCCTGATTTGCTGTGCATACAGTGAGCCAGGGGTCTGGGGAATGACCACTCTTCAGAGCATCCCACAGCCAATAACTGTTGACTGTCATAGCATCCAAGTGGGATTAAAGTCTGTTCACTCACAGTGGTGGCCAGCTTGGTGTGGCGCCCTTTGTGGGCCGCCTGATCACATCCCTACAGCTTGTTCCCTTTGCCTCCCAGGTAAACTCAGTGCATGCTCAGGGTCTGTTCCTGGACCTGCATAAGTTACATGTTGCACAGCACTGCCCGAATGTCTTGAAAAATATTCATCCCTGTATAGTTCAAACATAGGTCTTCTCAGATCTTTAGATCTTTCCTCAAAACTGTTATAATATAAATTAAATACCCTTGTTATAGTGCCCTTAAGAATGCTAAATAAATCCTAAATAATTGTTACACTTTATTTTCATTTTCTTAGAAGGAAAAGCAACATAAACTAAATTAATGTTTTTGTTATTATAATATTAAAATATAATAAAATGTGTCACACTTCCCACTTTTCCAAGGATAAACAACCATAATACAATTTATGTTTTATGCTATAATTTAATTTACTGTGAAAGAACATAAAGGATTACAATATTAAGCACTGTAATTTAAATAAGGTAAATAGGGTATAAAATAGCATAATATAAAGTAGAAAGCCAGTTGGAAAGAATAGAGAATTCATTATTTAACTATATTAAAGTAAAATATCAAATTTCTTGTTTTACATTTAAAGTCAATAATTAGAGCACTTTATTATTCATGAGCGTCTTCGGGTTTAGCAGAAGAAATGTTCATTCCCCGTTGCAATGACTCTAATAAACTGTTAATCAAATGACATATCCTGATTTTGGTCAAGAAAAGAGATTGGAAACTTACTTCCCCTGGGCCAAATCCATTTTACTACTGTTATACCCAAGTTTCCAATATCATCCTCAAAAACCAGAGACCGCCATGGAGACCCAGTCATGCATGCAAAAGCAAAGGGCTTTATTATTATGGGCTTCTAAGCTCAGGCTCACAGACTTCACCAATGCAATGGATCCATGTGGAGAGCCCCGAATAAAGGTGGGGTAGGGCCTTTATGGGCTTGGGAAGGGGGAGTTACAGGAAATTGTGACACAGGTATAGTGATCCAATCATTATTATACAGTATTATTGACAGCAGGTTTAACCATTCACATTGCCTAGAGTCTTCCTTACTATGGCAGGACCCAATCACTATCGCCTATCATTATTGGCAGTAACTTTAACCATACATTGTTACTTTTGGTGGGAGCCAATCACAACATTTAGAGTATTGACCAATTACAGAGTGGGCCCAGGACCCTCACATAGGGCATGACTAGCCTCAAGCAATAGGAGCAAAAGGTGATTATCTATAGCTTCTATCTCTAGGCCTGCCCTTAGAAATGTCAAGAGTGTTAGCTGGCCTTTCCTGATTGGGTGTTACAAGGGTGGTCCCTCCTTCCTTGGGCTGTGTATGCCCTTCTATTGTCTAATGATTCTGAGAAGCTGAATTCAGACCTAAGTCCTTACTCTACCTGTTTTTGTAAATAAAGATTTATTGGAACATAGCTTTGCCCATTTGTTTACACCTTGTCTATGACTATTTTCACATTACAATGACACAGTGGAGTATCTGTGACAGAGACCACATGGCCCTCAAAGTCTGAAATATCTACCATCTAGCAAAGGTTGACTGACCTTAGGCTTAGAACACTACAGCATAAGATCTTTCTGAATATTCTTTTTTTAATGTTTATTTATTTTTCTTTAGAGAGAGAGAGACAGAGAGCAAGTGGGGGAAGGACAGAGAGAGATGGAAGCACAGAATCTGAATCCAAAGCTGTCAGCGCAGAGCCCGATGCAGGGCTTGAACTCACGAACCATGAGATCATGACCTGAGCCAAAGTTGGATGCTTAACTGACTGAGCCACCCAGACATCCTAGATGTTTCTAAACATAAGCATCAAAACTCTCATGAATAAATTGCTTGATGATACATCCTATGACATTAATATTTTTATTTTTTTATTTAGAAATAGTTTTAGACTTACAGAAAGCTTCCAAAAATGATAGAGTTCTCCTGTTTCCTGAAGCTCCCCCAATGTTAATATCTTACATAGTATAATTAACAAAACCATGAAATTAACATTGGTACAAAACCGTTTACTAACCTACAGACCTTACTAGACTTTTCATTATTTTTTCAGTAATGTCCAGGAAGCCTCAAGGCATTTGAGTGTCATATTTCCTCAGTTTCTTTCAATATCTAGCAGATGTTCAGTCTTTCATCGTTTTTCATTTCTGGGGCACATTTAAAGGGTGTGTGATGTGCCTTTTCAGTGCATCATGGAGTGTTCGTATATCTTATTACTGGGTGATATTCACCTTGATCACATGATTGAGGTGGGACCTGCCAGGTTTCTTCACATTTTTTCTTCGTAATTAATAAGTACATGGGGGAAATACTTCAAGGCTATGGAAATACTCTGTTTTTCCTAATACTTTGGTCCACTAATTTCAGCATCCAACGACGTTGTCTGCAGGAACTATTGTGATGTTTGTTTAATAATGACTTTCTATTTTCTTCATTTTTTCTAACGTAAGTAAAAGTCTTTTTTTTCACCATTTAATTTTCATTCAGTTATCCATTTATAGCAGAAGAGGTTCATGCAGATCTCTTTTATTCTATAGGCTAAAATGTAATACTATCATTATTTATCTTAATATTCAAATTACCTATTTCGGCCACTGAGGGGCCCTTCAAGTGAGTTAATGTGTCTCTGTGCCCTTCCGAAAGACATGCTTTTTTTTCTTGTTAAAATCTATTTGCTTAGTTTCCGGCACCACAACATGTATGGGGTTCCTGTTGTATTTTCTCTGCCCTGACCCCAGAACCGGCCACTTTTCCAAGCATCCCCGCTTCCTCGTATTGCAGAATGGTATTTAGACATCAAGATCTGGGCACTAGGTGTACCCAGTGCTTCTAGGTAATCACTTTCTAGACCTTCTTGGCAGATAGAGCTAGAAATACACATACGTATCTTGCTGTTTCCCCACTGTCAGCTTCGGTTTTTAACCTATTGCCTGAAGAGCAACTGCCCCGAGGGGAAAACCTCCAAGTGTCTGGGGCACAACGTTGTGCCTCCCTTTGCTGCAGAAGCTTGAGTCTTCCAACATGGACATAAGCCATGCCAATCCTGAACACCAGCTTTTGCATGTGGTGAGCTCCGTGTGATGCTCCAAACTCCAATGACTTCTTAACCTCTCCCATCTATTCTGAGAGTCACCAAATATTCCTGGGACAGAAGTGGAATCCTAACTTCATTCTCACGTAAAGAGATTTCCTCAGAGCCAGCTCCGCAGTGCCTTCAAAGAGATGCTTTGTTGTCTTTTACTCATGGTTTTTAATTATTTTTGGTAGGTGTACCGGAATATTAGTCTGGTATAAACTACCACATAGTAACCTAGAGTGGTGGTGTTTTTTCTTGAACTTTTTAAAAATGGAGTTAAACAGACATACAAAAAAATGCACACAGTGTAAGTATACAGTTCAGTGAATTACCACGGACAGAATGCAAGCTTATATCTATCCTCTATCAAGAAACAGATCTTGCAGCACTTTAACGGTTATTGAATACTTTTAAATAAAATGCTCAAGAAGTGTATTCCATTTGTGAAGGGAAAACAAAAGTATATGATTAAAAAGCAACTCATAGCCCCTTGTGGAGACAGGTCAATTGAGGCTGAGATGTCAAAATGCTCTCAGTAAGGACGGTTATCCTGAGTTCCATAGAAAGTCAGAGAAATTTAGGTGAAGTGACATGCAATGAACGAGTATTAGCATGAATCAAACCGGGCCCTTTGTTCAGTGGGCACCCACTTCTATGCCACCAATGAATTTCATAAAGTTTCTCCAAACATCACGGTCATTGCAAGGATAGTCAACAAAACCTTTTAATCAACTTAGAGGCAGAAAAATACTTTGGAGAACAGTTCAATGCACTTTCTTCAGGAGAGAAATCAGCACTGAGAAATTTGAAAATTTGCAGACATTAGGTTGAAATCTATTTAATAAACACAAAAGATTGCAAAACTCAATTTACCTGTACTTGAGTCAAAGGTCGCCATTTTCCTCAGTGCAAAATTTGGAAAGCAGATTGTACCTCATTTAAACTGTGTCCTATGTACTTGCAGATAATTAATGGAAATGTGGGTGTGGACGCTGAAGAATGCCAAAGAAGGAAATGTGCTTCAGATGGAGGAACAGCGAAAGCCTTGAGCGCCCGATAATCTAAAAATCCAAGAAACCAAAGTGAATTTGCTCCCCAAACTGATAAATGAAAATGAATGCGTGAACGCAGAGTAACCAAGACTAAAATATCATGTGGGCTTTGTTCAAACAAGCCAGTGACACTAACCAAGGCAGAGACCAAGATTGCCAAGATACCCAGACTCTCTGGATGCCGATGGGGAGCACTTTGATTAAAACTGGATGTTAAGGTGTGTTAAAAGACAAACTGCGGCTTGGAAAAAAAATTTTAAGAGTTTATTTAAGAATTATTCCATTACAGTCAGGCAGTGCCAAGCCGGAAGTGGTTAGGAGCGCTCCCCCCAGAGGAGATTACTAGAGAGAACTTTCACAGAGAGATTTTATTCAGAAAAGGCAGAATCCAAGTAAGGAAATCATTGATTGCCTATGGCTGAAAGGCTAGTTGGCTATTTGTGATGGTTGCCCTTGGGGTTTGAATTTGTCACCTTGAGGCGTTTACAGGTTAGATTTTGATTTGTTTACACAGACCACCACTGCATTCAGCCCGCTCAGTCTAACGGCCTCCTTGTTTAATTAATTTAACAGATATTTCTAGGTTTCTCTGTCAGTGAGGGCTCTAGCAAGCAAAACAGTGACTATGATTGATCAAAGAGGCTATACAAGAGACTTGATAGAGGAGTAGAGATACTTGATAATCAGCATGTTGGATTATTTGTGAGTCAAACTGAATTCTAAATTTCTTTGAAACTGAAATTAGCATACACACATTTTAAACTCACATGTCACATAACAAAAACAAAATCTGAAATGCACTAATGTGGCATTTGGAGTGTTCCAGACTTTAGTGTTCCATGTAAATTTTAGACATGCTGGTATTCAACAGTCAGATTAAAACCTGTCTGGGTAAATACAAACAGGAAGAGTGGCTGGATATAATGCCCAGCTATGGGGAACAATTAAGCTTGAGGGTTGTTGGTAAACTATTTATTATTTATCACTCCAACTTGAACATAAATCAGAGTTTTCAAAACAACCTAACAGATTATTTTCATAGTTTTATATGAAAGTGTACACTAACAGTAGAAACATCCATGAATCTAAGCTTACATAGCATTCCTTAATTCTTTTTGTTTTTCCTTTCTATATAAATAACAAGCTTACTCTCATATTTAATATTGTACATATTTCATATTTTAGCACATAGTGTAAAATAACTTTTAGAATCAATTAAACCTAGATTTTCAGGGTCGTCTGGGTGTTTCAGTTGGCTAAGCGTCCTACTTCAACTCAGGTCATGATCTCACCATTTGTGAGTTCGATCCCCGTGTTGGGCTTTCTGCTGTCAGCATGGAGTCTGTTTTAGATCCTCTGTCCCCCACGTCTCTCTTCCCCTCTCTTGCTTCCCGTCCCTGCCTCTCACTCTTTCTCTCTCAAAAATAAACATTAACAATAACTCTAGATTTTCAGTGATTATGAAGGAGTTGAATTCTCCCCGTTTGCTGAAAGAGTTACTTATCACATGCTCTTAAAACTTCAATCTCCTGATACAATATCAAAAATTTTTTTAAAAATTTCTCTAATCAAATGCACTTTTGAAATTTTGAAATGCTTTCTAGCTGTTGAAATTTTAAGTAAATGGAGCTTTTAAAAGTTGGTTATGCTGAATTGACTCTTAAAAATTTATATAATAGCCTATATACAAAATCTTTAACTGATAACCCATTACTTGATGTTTTTATTCGCACAAGCATTATTTTGATATATTTACAAAATGGTTTGGTTTATATTACTGGAAGGTCATTTTCATCCAAGTGGAATTTAATGCCATATTTTTGGTTGTAATTATCCACTAACCTGGTTAACAGCTCTTGAGAACAAGCATCTTGTCATTTCGTGACATTTAGAATAGAACTCAGCACTGTAAAAAGAGAACATTTTAGTTGTATTTATTTAAATAGGATGTTAAATGATTTTTAACTAATTAAAAAATGTGTTCAAAATCAAACTCTGGGTACCAGATGAACATGAAGCTTTCTTCATTGATTAAGGAAGCCTTTTTTTTATTGTTATCAGGTATGATTTTATGCATTGCTAAGGTATAGAGAGAAATAAGTTAAAATCTTAAAATCTGAGAGTTTATATTTATTATAGGGCATCCTGTATATAATATAATGACTTTATAGTTATATATTTATATACAATGTCTTTATACTTCAGCATTCTGTAATAAAACATTACTTTAATAATGGTTTTTCAAAAATTTTAAACAGAAAAATTTCTGAAGAACAATTTGGCTTCCTTTATACCTCATGATCATATAACAGACTAATGAATCCACAAAAAGTTTTCAATGACATCTGTATCTAATTTAGCGTATATATCATGGGGTGTAATTTTGTAAATTTGTAATTTAAAAAGATGTCAGGAAAACTGTCTTTACTTATAGTTATAACATATGTATGATATGACTTAAGGTCATAATTTTAGATTATTTAAGAATGCTTTGAAGCTCAAAGTGAAATCAAATCACACAAACAGCATCTTTTGCTCTATGCAGGGTCTAGTGAAGAAACATAGAAAACCAACTATTAAAACTTTGATTCCAAAGTGAAATTTGAAGGAAAAACTTTGTATGTGACATGTCTGCACAGGCTATCCTGTGTAACTTTTATTCTTTTTTCCAGTTTGCTTTTGACAAATATATCCTAGGAAAGAGCTACATTTTGACTTTTATGTACATGGAAGGATCCTATTTCATAAAGTGATTATTGTAAAGTCTTGTGTTATCTAACAAATGATTTCTACCTCTAGATTCACAGTGAGTATTGATATGGCTTTCCTGCATGGAGTCAACAAAATTTACTTAGCTAGCTTTTAGCAAATGCATGTTTTTAAATTATATACTTACAGCAATTACTAAGGGAAATATGATTTGTGTTCAGGTGGATCAGTAGTTCTTGGGAGTTTGATGACCTTTTAGAAAACTGCTCAAAGCTATGATTTTTTTTGATAGGTTTTGAAAACACAGTGTATTTTGGAATGCTTTGTAAGCTGACCTCCTTAGCATGATCAACTTGTACAAGTTTAGTTATTCTCAGATTTCACCATGATCAGTATTTTATGAGTGGCACAATTATGTGAACAATGTTTCTACAGTATATGAAACATCTCAAAGACAAAGGAATTCTTTAGTGTGTGAAAGAGAAACACAAACTGAACTTAACACCTGGAGAATCCTTATTTTGTCTTCCTGTCTTCAATTTAGCTGACAAGTACCATACTCTCTAGAAGTTTCCTACCATTCCTTATTTTTATAACAGCTTTATTTATCTATAATTCAAAGTTCACTCTTTTAAAATGTACAATTCAATGATTCTTAGTATATTCACAGATATTTACAGTCATACGAATTATTTTTGTCAGAACAAAAAAACTCATGCATTCTCACTTATAAGTACTTCACATTAAAAAAAAAACAAAACCCTGCGCCTATATTTGAAGGTCTAATATTTGTATAATAGCAAGTATGCTGAATAACATCCTTTTTAAAAATGCAAAGGATAGCTGAGAGGTTCTTAAATATATTCTGGTTTGGAATGTGAAAGCAAAAATTACACCAGACAAAGATAATCACAGAAGGAAGACATCATTCAAGGTTATTCCAATAATAAAGAGAGGCCATAGTATCTGAGCCTCCTTCCACTGAAACAAAGTTCTTTAAGAATTGGAGTGGGAAGGAGCGCCTGGGTGGCTCAGTCGGTTAAGTGTCTGGCTTTGGCTCAGGTCATGATCTTGTGGTTCATGGGTTCGAGCCCCGCATTGGGCTCTGTGCTGACAGCTAGCTCAGAGCCTGGAGCCTGCTTCGGATTCTGAATCTCCCTAGATTCTGAATCTCCCTGTCTCTCTGACCCTCCCCTGCTTGCGCTGTCTCTCTCTGTCTCTCAGAAATAAAAAAAAAAATAAAAAAGAATTGGAGTGGGAAGATGAAAGGGCTTCTGTGTTTGCTAACTGGCCTTACCTCCAGGAAAAATAAACATTCTCATGTCTTCATGATAGGAAGTCATTTTAAAAGTCGGTGCAAGGAGCCCACCAAAGTTGGCCTTCCTCCCATCCCACAGAAACTTGGAGGTAGGGATACGATTGTACTTGATATCAACATTTCCAAGACATGGCTCCCAAGCCCTTGAGGAAGACATTCTTAGGGTTCTAAAATAGGCAGGATTTACATCTCAAAGGGATAAGAGAAAGCCTTTACATCCAAAGGTTTTCCAAAGTTAGTGTTTTAAGAAAATACAGCCAGGGCCACAAGTCAGGAAGAAACCTGTCCAAAGTTTGGTCAAGCCGAGGGGGACTCTGGTCAGCTATGTGGTGTTAAGGCACTGGCTCCGTCAAGGTGAAAGGTTCCGTGGGGGGAACCTTCTGTGTGTGCCTTCTCAGGGCCACGGGATAGTTCAGAACCGAACGCCTGGCAGACCAACAGCTCCCCTAGAGTCCAGATCCTTCCTTTCTCTGCCACCTACCCACCCACGCCGCTGCCCAACAAATGGAAATTATAGGGGGTGTCCTTATGTTTATAAAATTGAGATGTTGGACTACACCCTGACTTGATTCCTTAAATATCTGACATCCCAATACAAAATTCATATATCACTGCCTTGCCTTTGGCTGACAGCTGCTGGCATTTTCATGAAAATATACTGACTTGGCTCTTTTTATTTTTTTAATTTTTTTGAATGTTTTTATTTATTTTTGAGAGACAGAGAGAGGCAGTGCAAGCAGGGGAGGATCAGAAAGGAAGACACAGAATCTGGAGAGGGCTCCAGGCTCTGAGCTAGCTGTCAGCACAGAGCCCGACATGGGGCTCAAACCCACAAACCATGAGATCATGACCCGAGCTGAAGCTGGACGCTTAACCGACTGAGCCACCCAGGCGCCCCTGACTTAGCTCTTTTTAAAGATCATCCCAGAAAAAAGGCCAGGCGTCTCTACTCTCAGGCCTGATGGAGTAACTGGTGGTGAGCTCATTAGTCACACGTTAACTATAAAATGAGACAGCAACAGTCTGGGGCAGCGGTTCCTGGGCACGGAGGGAAGGCAGCGCCACCCCTGATCCTTGAGAGAAGAGAAGAAGCTGTGACCTTGGCTGCAGGGAGTATGTGCCGGCTCCATGGCCGAGGCAGAGCCCAGTGAACTGAGAGGGTCCACTGACGTTCCGGAGCTGCTGGGAGACATCGGGCAGTGTATCAGGGAAAAGGCCGCCTGCAGAAAGGTCTGGAAGCCTGAGTATGGGTTCTCCTAAGCTCTGGGCTGCTCTGTGGGAGCCTAGAAGGTGCCCAGGGCCTTGGCAGAGGAACCTTCCCGGAACTAACTGGGATCTGAGCCCCAGGCACAGGGAAGGGCCTCGCGGAGGCCCGTGGGTCTTCGAAAGGCCAGACTCCGTAAAAATCTGAAATATTTCATCCCTGATAGAGAGAGAGTAACACCAGGCCTGACAAGACCAAACAAACACAACTCCAATAACCTCAGTGCCTGTCTGGACTGACAGATCGGGTGAAAATTTAAAGCACATTGAAATTCCTGGGAGTTGCATGGGTGGAGGCAGCCAGGGACGTTACCACTTGAGAGTTAAGGGCACAGACCGTGTGACTGGCCTTAAACCACGTTACCTATCCTGGTGGCTTTATAAATGAGAAATCTGATATTTAGACAGGGAACTTATAGAGACAGTTAAAGCCTGAGGAGGGACTGTAAGTCAAGTTTTCTGTCAGCTTAACATTGTCAACTACATCAAAATGGATTTCAAGTTACAAAAGACTTCTCTTTTTTCACAATTTTTAATGTTTATTTATTTTGAGAGAGACAGAGACAGCATGAGTGGGGGAGGGGCAGAGAGAAGGTATGAGAGAATCCCAGGCAGGATCCACATGCTGTCAGTGTGGAGCCTGACCCGGGGCTCAAACCCACGAAACCAAGAGATCATGACCTGAGCCAAAACCAAGAGTCGATGCTTCACTGACTGAGCCACCCAGGTCTCCAGTTATGAAATATTTTCATCGCATAGAAGTTGATATTTCTTGTTCATATTTGCTTAAGAATACTTGAAATGTAACCGTCCTTAGCTTGTTGAATTGCCGTTGGAACTATTTCCCATCTTGCTACTCACTCTCCCCCTCAAGAAGGAAATTATCAATGCTGAAATTGGTGTGCCTCCTCCCTGCCTGCAGTTTTACTTTTTTATTACATTACGCATGGATTCTCACTTTCAGTTCTACTTACCTGGCGATTTATTGATCTACCCCAATCCAGTCCTCCGGTGTCTGGATTACTCCAGTTTTGCAGCAAGTTTTGAGGGCAAGTTCTTCCTTGTACTTCCAACTGACTTCAATCATTCCTGGCTCTTTACTCCTAGAAGGAGTTTGAAATCAGGCTGTGGCGTTTTGAAAACTACACAAAAATCATCTGTCAAGAAGTTGATCAAAATTGCTTTGAATTTAAAGATTATGAGAGAATCAAAGATTAAAATTCTCTGCTATTTTAAGATACAGAATCTTCTTTTTAGATGTATGTACACTGCCAAATATGATTTGAGGGCATTCGGTTTAGGACATACACGTCAGTGTTCAGGAAGAAGTTTGGTGTAAGACGGGATTATTATACTACTCCCATCTAGTTTTACTAAAATAATTAGAATACATGGGTCAAGTGGACTGAGGACCTTCCTCTTTTCTCATTCTGTGATAAAGTAGTTTGTATAAAGTTAGTATTATCTGTTCCCTGAGGGTGTGTAAAACCCACCCATAAAACCATCAGGGACTGATGAATCTCTATTCATATGCAACAGAGCTACTAAATCAATTTCTTATTGTTTTCACTTTCTTCTATTACTCCATTTCTTCTTGGGGAAATTGTGGTAATATAACTTTCACAATTACTAGCATATTTTTTTTTGTTCTTTAAGACTTTGAAAATCTCTGTAGAATCTATATTTGAGGCCCTGTTTCGTGTCCGGTGTTGACTTGTACTTTCATGGTTTTATTGATCGTTTTGCTAGAGGTTTGTTTTACTTATTTATATCTGGAGGATACTTCACTTGACAAGAGAATTTCAGTTTTTAAAATAAATATTAAACATGTTAGCAACATAGAGGTTAAGTCGTTTTGGAAGTCAGGATTCTTATATAAATATTTCCTTTATCAAATTATGGTATTAGAATTTTGGCCTTTCGATGGAGACGGATTATGCATGTTCCAGATTTCTCCCGAAACTCAGTCATTCTTTATGCTTTGGAAATAGAAAGATGTTTTTCTAGCAAGCTCCTCTAACAACATTTAGTTGAAATGAAAGAATGGAATAAAGTAGTTTCTGGCAAATGCTTTCAACGGTCAAAACAGCTCAGAGGAAAGAGACCAACGGTGCAGTTGTCCCACGGAGGACGGAAAGCCCACAGGTACTTACAACTAAGTCAAAAGAGAGATAGAGACACATACAGCTAGAGGAAGTACTGAGGCGAGAATACAGAGAAGTATATCACGTCTAAGACACAAGTCTGGAGAAGATCTATAGATGAAGCTGCTCACACTGTGAACTGCTGGAATTGAATATACAAGAAGCCTTCTAAGTTTTGGAGACATACACTCCTTGCATTGTAGCTGAAATGTGATTACCTGGCAATTAAATTAGCCCTGGGTTGTCAAGCATCTATAGACAGAGAACAGGTTGTGAAAACCACTCATCTGCAAGGAGGTCAGGTTCTGTAATTTGCAGTTCAGGTGCAATAAGGTAGCGAATGGAAAAATTAAAGCCACCAAATGGCAGAGCCAACGAGTCTTGAGAACTGTAGGTGAGGAGTCATGACAATGAATCAAAAGGCGACCTAATTAACGGATATTCCCCGCCCTCATGGTAGAAGGTGCTTCAGACATTTTCACAGTGAGATTTTAGAATTGCTACGTACTAATAACTGCGAAGTGTGTCCATTTCCTCTTTCGGAAAGGGAGTGTGACAGTGGTAATCCTATTTTTATTCCAGCCAATGTGTATTGGCTTTGTTCAGGACAGATGACTGGTCTTTTGATTTTATTAGTTTTTGAATTAAGACATGCCACATCTGGTTCTTGTTTACAGACTTCAGTTTATCAGTGCTTCAAGTAGAAATCACCACACTTTACCCAACAATCCTGAACTTTGATGTTGATCCTGTAACGAAACTAGAGGTTGTGGTGGTGGTGGTGGTTGCTGCTGTTGTTGTTGTTGGAGTTAACTTTCTGGAGATTGGGTGAGCATCTTTTGTCCATAGAAATGGGAGAGTGTCCAATCAGGTAATGAGAAAGTCAGATGTGGTAGCAATTAGTGCTATTGACCAAATATTTGCTTTCCAGATCCATGTTAATTTTTAGTTAATCTGCCCTTTTTGAGATGATGCATAGCTACGTAGCTTGTTTGGGTCCACAAATATGAACAGAACTGATGGACAACTCTTACTGGGAACTTTAAGAGCCCGTGTGTGATTGATTTTTTTTTCTGCTACCATAGTGACAAACAACATTAGAGACAATGGTTGTTCCATCAGCCCAGGGCCTAGAATAAGACATTGGAGACCATGCACCCTGATGATCAGCAATGGACATGTGGTATAAACATGAAATAAAGCTTGGTTATTATAAGCCACTGAGGTTTTGAGGTTGTTTGTTACCGATCCCAAAGGATACAGTGGAAAATTTGGCAAGATATGAACCTCTAAGGATTGAAGACATAAAACTCCAAGAATCAGTACTTTCTGAGACGTAAGTTCAGAAAAGGACAAATTGAAATTCTTAATAACCATGTTAAATTGTTACCTGTTCTTTAGTGTACATCCAAAGTCTCAGCTTTTGAAAATTAAATTACTTGGTTATTAACATACTTATGAAGACATTGCAAAGCCTCCTGCCATAAAAGATGAGAAGAACAGCTTTTAGCTTATATGAAGACAATTTCCAGATTAATGGTAATGACAAATAGTCTAAAACTAGTGAAGTGAAAATATTTATATTAGCATATTAAGTATGTTTCTATTCAAGTCATTTAGAGACTCATATTAACTTATATGGGTCAGAATAAAAATCCACAAAAAATGTGTTCTTTTAAATTATATTGTTGGGGTGTCTGGGTGGCTCAGTTGGTTAAGCATGACTTTAGTTCATGTTATGATCTCGTGGTTCATGAGTTCGAGCCCCACGTCAGACTCTGTGCTGACAGCTCACAGCCTGGAGCCTGTTTCGGATTCCGTGTCTCCCTCTCTCTCTGCCCCACCCCTGCTCACTCTCTTTCTTTCTCTCTCTCTCTCTCTCTTTCAAAAAAAAGAATAAACTTAAAAAAACAAACAAACAAACAAACAAATAAATAATGTTTTCATTCACAGCCAGAACACCAAGCACTATAGGTAGCGATGCCATATTTTCTGTTGGATAATCCCAGGAGATCCCACACCTTCCCTCAGCTCTTCCCAGACTTAGCTGAGCTGCAGTCTAGGAGGCATCATTTTCTTTAATTGTTTGCTCTTTCTCTGGAGGAAGAGAAAAACAACCCTGAGGCACCCTTACCTGGTGAATGGAGTTACACAGAGGAAGAGGAGTGTTGTCATTTTCTTACTCTTTTCCTACACTTAAATAAATCAATCTCTTTTTATTTCTTATTAAGCAGCTGGTTTTAAGTTCTCTCAGTTTACTTGACACACATGAGTGGATAATGGAGGAACAAAACAGGCCATCTGCAATCCCTTTAACTGACCTAAACATCATTTACATGAGACCTTTAAGTATCATTAAAATAACTTTTGCTTGAATTCTATAGTTTTACAAAAGACATGCTTCTCTTTGATTTAGGCAAAAGAGATGAGTGAAATAAGATTCAGCAATTTGCATTCCAGAAGGAATAACTCTCTCTCTCTCAATATCATAAAACTTTCCTGAACAAACATATATTTTTCTGCTTAGAACCTATATCCAAACATCACAAATCATAATGTTAACATATTAAATGCTCTTTTGGTCAACTGGGTACTGTACCTAGGTTCATAGTAAATATCTGATCTCTCTTCAAATGTGGTAGAGCAAGATACTGTATGTGATAAATGTGTAAATTCATTCTCTCAAGCAACTAGCCAATTTCTTGGTGGCTATTCTGGAGATAGAGCTCAGTGAGGTAAAACTTTTCTATATAATTTTATTGGCTCATAAACCAGTGATTCCACTGTAGCTGCATCTTAGAATCATTGTAAATGCTTTAAAAACAAGGACCAATATTCTGATCACAACCTCAGAAATTCTGATTTGTTTTGTCTCAGGTAGATTCATGTATTTTTTAATGATTTTTAAAAACTCCCCTGGAGAATCACTGGATGTGGCCAACAGGCAGGGGTCATGACCCAGAGTAAAAGAACTACCAGAAGTAAAATGAGGTTCGAACACCCAAACCACTGAATTCTAGCCAAGTAATCTTTCTCTAACAACGCACCATAGAAAACTGCTTTATGATTGAGGAGAATGCCATAACAACCTTGGCAAGATAATGTGTAGCAAATAATCAGATAAAGTCATTATATTTGCAAATTCTGATTTTGCTTCCCTAAGATACACCCACCCAAAACCTTGGAATTCAGAACATAACATGACTTGTTTAGGGCTATATCTGATGGTTAATGAAAGAATTAACTCCTGGTTTTATGCAATTTTTATATGTCTATAGTTAATATGTTCATTATGATAAATTATTCTACACTTCTCTACTGTGGACAGGGAATGAGAAATGACACATGTTGTGTAAAAAAAAAAAAATTCCAAATTCCACCATCCTATAGTACCATTAAAATCTTGAAGCATTACCTATGTCCATCTGAGTGCCAGACATGCATTGATATACTAGGCATCAATGTATTCCCATTATTTTCCAGGACTAGAACAGGATAGCACCCCTGACCCAGATGAGGTTGCTGTCCTGTGAGAGAGCCAGTTTGCCAAACATATCATCTCAACAATGTATTCAAGTGTTAGCAGTCAGTAAAGTATATATCAATTATATTCTTGGGCATTCATGTCATTAGCACTGGTTATAAAATGGTATTCGAGAGATAGTCCCTGTCCTTGTGGAGCTAATAGTCAGGCTGAATATAAGAAATATCTATTATTAAATAAGGCATTATTGGGAAAAAAAATCATGAGTCATCAACACCCAAAGTGGGGATGTATCTGTTAAAACAGAGTTAGAAGTCGTAACTCTGTGGACTGTCTCCACAGGCCAATTGGGCAACGGCTTTCTCTTCTGCTGTAGATGAACAAGCTTCAGGAAAGCTATCAAATTAGGAAAATTTGTTCACAGGGCACCAGGGTAGGTTCTTTAGTGAAAGAAACTGCTGGAATTTATGTGGTCTAAAGAAACCATAGACTGTGAGGATCATTGGATCAAGGGCAAGTGATTCACCAGGGTTTGAGATCATAAAAATTGATGGGAAGGTTAGGCAGACAGCTTGCATCCAAAGAGAACCCAGATTGAGCCTATAGAGCAATATGTTGCACTGTCATGTTGTATTAGTTACATCATCCTATCAAACGCGTAATTTCTAAAGAACCATAGTTAGTATTTTCTCTTTTTCCGCATCTCTGCTGTCATGGCAACAGAAGTAAAAGACCCAGTGGAGGATCAGCCATTTGACATTAAGGAGAGAAACTTGATATAAACTTCTCTATTTTCCTTTGCCTGAGTAGAATCACTCAGAAGCCCATTATATGGGATCCTATTCAACACCAATTCCTCCTAAATTATTGTGACTCACTGTTATTTATTTCCATATTCAGATCATCTGTTAAAGCAGATGTTCAGATCTTCTGCCAAATATAGATTCTTTTAAATTTTACTTTTTGTGGCATACAGTTCTATGGGATTTGACAAAGGCATGGAGTAATGTATCCACCACTACAGTTCTGATACAGAGCGGTTTCATCACCCCCAAATTCCCTCGTGCTGCCTCTTTAAAGACAACACCTCCCCAACCTTCTGCTATGGGAACCACTCATCTGACCACTGTCTCTGTAACTTTTTTTTTTTTTTTACACAATTCGTATATAACTTAGCAAAATGGATTTGAGGGTCAACTGTGTTATTAACAGATTCAATAGTTTGTTCCTCTTTCTTGCTGAGAATGTACAATGGAATATGAACCACAGTTAGCCCATCTACTGGCTGAAGGGAATTCTGGTTGTTTCTAGTTTTTGGTGAACTAAAGAAATAAAGCTGTTATAAGGAAACATTTGCATGCAGGATTTATAAGAATATAAGTTTTTATGCCTGTGTGATAAATACCTAGGAGTGCAATTTGCTAGGTCTTATGGTAAGTCTATGCTTCACTTTCTACAAAAAAGTCAAGGTGTTTTCCAATATGCCTGCACTATTTTGCATTCGTGGAACAATGTTTACATTCTTCTCCTGCAGAAATAAGATGGTGAATGCAGAGCAGAAAAATTCCAAACAGGTGGAGGGAAAGGCCAAAAGACAGAAGTGGTGGCACATCTTGTTATGTTTCAGTTCTCCTAGAGGGCCCAGCCTCCCTAACGTGGTGTGGGGAAAGCCCTGGAAATTTCCTGAGTCCCAAGCGGTCTGTGTAAGGGCTGAATGAATACAAGAATACAGGATTATGGCTTTACCACTAAATGAAGTCCTGTCAAGGTGAGGGTATTAACCTTACCTGACAATGCACGACAGAGGAAGCCAGATCTAACAAATGAGCAGAGCCTGGATTACTACATGTCAACCATTCCCCCATTGCAGCCTAATATAATATTTCTTACCCCTAACTAAGACCACCCCCAGAACAAATCAAAGCAGAAGGAAAATGCGCTGAGCCTCGTTTCACAATCCTCAATCAGGAAGTCTCTATCTTTAATGGTCTTGGAGTTAGGAGGCAAAAGGTAAGCATAAAAATGAAAATAAAAAGGATACAAAATTATCCCTCTCACATAAGAGAAAAACCAAACCACGAAAACGTTCTTCACTTTGGAAATCAAGTAAACAGTAGAGACCATGCTTAACAAAACTATAAAACAACTCTATATAGTTAGCATTTTCACATTTTTGCCATCTTATTTCCTGGGGGCATTTACATTTTCAATGCAGTCCTTGTAACAAAAATCCAGAACTGTTGAATTATCATAATAAGTCATCTGTTCCTAGGAAATTTTAATTTATCACACCATTACTGAATGCATTTGCTATAATTATACAAAAATCAATCCATAGGATTGAGAGGGGCTGAGTAATGTTGATTTTCAAAGTTACCCATAAATCACTGAAATAGAGTGCACATGCTAAAGTTAACTGTGTCGAATGAGGTTGTTGCACTGCTAATTATGCCAATTATTTCCTGAGATATGTGATCTGGGCAAAGGGAATTAACATAAACCATGAATTGTGTCACACCTCTAGCTCTTGACTAAGCCAAGGATTATTTGGAGATGACTTCACTCCTATTCCTATTTACCTTTAAACGGCTTGAAAAACAGGAATAAGGGAGCAGAGACTTAGAAATACTGTTTACCATTTGTGAAAGATTAACTGTGGCATGAAATATTCCCCAGGGACTGCAGTGGGAAAATGCTCTCAGACAGGACTACAGAGTTGCCAAGAGAAAATTCGAAATCACGGGTCAGTTCCAAGTACAAGCTGCAAATCCATGCAAGGCCTCTTATATGGTCTGCTGGGGAATAGAGGACCAACCCCAGCCAGTGGAACATTGATTTTTGATCCAAATGCATTGCTTGTTGTCTCAGAAATCCCTGAAGCTTTCATAAGTATCTCACATATTTCTTTATATTGGTCAACAGAGGGAGTAGAATCCTCAAAAATAGCCTTTATTCTTGCTGTTAAACTGTTAGACACTAAGCTCATGATGCATGCTAATGTAAGAGACAGACAGGCAAACTGACCATGCATCAAGGATGGTTCGGGCTGAAATCCATGTGAAATTTCTCCCCCAGATAAGGATATAGCTCTTCCTTCTAGATTAAAGTTACATTTTCTGATAAAGTCAGGTCATTTTATCAGAAAGGTGGTGTTCTTTGTAGCAGAGTACAATGAGAAGTGTTTCCATTTTCAGGGTGTTGTTGAATTATTTGAAATACCTTTCACTTAAGTAACAGATTTATAATCTTTACATCTTTCTTCTTTAGACAGTTCCAGGCCATACCTTTCTTGACACTGCCATCTGTCAAGTTTCCACCTAGCCTTCCAAGCTCAATTGTAGACTATTTGTTCCACATCATGCCTTTAACCCAAGTCTTTGCCAATGGAAAGGCAGAATGGCGAACTAGACAGACTATGAGTAGTGAAACAAAATAGTGAGTTTGAAACCTACCTAAAAGAACAAACAAACAAAAACAATCAATAATATTTGTGGTATCAATAATATTAACATGTATTGAGGGTTTATGACATCTCAGGCACTAGTGAAAGGATGCAACCTATGCAAGCTAATTAATTTAATTCTCATACAGCCTGTGAGGAAGTACTGTATTTAGTATAAAGAAGGGGCAAGGAACAGCAGGGATTTTGCCTGATTTGCCTTGCTCGTAAGGGGCAGAGCAAGGATTTGATCCCAGGAAACCTGGTTCCAACATCCATGCTCTTAGCTTCTTTAGAATATGCGACTGTGCCTTCTTTAGAAAACAGAATCAGTTACAATAAAATAAATTATTCCAGGGTGATTTTTACATGGGAAAATGGCTATCAAAGATTAGGTATTATTATCAGCTCTTATCACATTTTCAGTGAATGTTTACAATGGATTTTTTTAAACTTGCATATAGTTGACACACAATATTACATTCATTTTGGGTGTACAACTTAGTAATTCCATAAGTTCATGTTATGCTTTGTTCACCACAAGTGTAGTTACCATCTGTGCCCATACATCATACATCGCTATTTCAATATCATGACTATATTCTTTGTGCTGTGCCTTTTATTCCCATGATTTATTCATTCCCCAGCGGGAAACCTGTATCTCTCACTCCCTTTCATTAATTTTGCCCAACCCTCAGTCCTTTCTTTCCAGCAACTATCAGTTTATTCTCTGTATTTAGAGGTCTGATTCTGCTTTTTGTCTTATTCATTTGGTGTTCTGTGTATTAGGGAAATCCTATGGTATTTGACTTTCTCAGTCTGACTTAGTTCACTTAGGATAATACTCCCTAGATCAATACATGTTGTCTCAAAAGGCACAATCTCATCTTTTTTTTAAGTGGGGTTCACGCCCAGTGCAGAGCCTGATGTGGGGCTCGAACTCACAATTCTGAAATCAAGACCTGAGCTGAGATCAAGAGTCAGACATTTAACCAACTGAGTTATCCAGGCACCTTACAATCTCATCTTTATTTATGGCTACATAATATTCTGCTGTAATTATACAAACCACATCTTCCTTATCCATTCATCTATTGATGGACTCTTAAGTTGCTTCCATATCTTGGCTATTGTAAATAATGCTACAGTGAATAAAGGGGTGTGTGTATCTTTTTGAATTAATGCTTCCATTTTCCTTAGGTAAGTACACAATAGTGAATTTATAGGATCATATGCTATTTCTAATTTTTTAAAATTTTTAAATGTCTTATTTATTTTTGAGAGAGAGAGAGAGAGAGAGACAGCGTGAGCAGGGGAGGGTCAGAGAGAGAGGGAGACGCAGAATCTGAAGACAGGCTCCAGGCTCTGAGCTAGCTGTCAGCACAGAGCCTGATGCGAGGCTCTAACCCACGAACTGCAAGATCATGACCTGAGCTGAAGTCAGACACTCACCCGACTGAACCACCCAGGTGCCCCTCTGTGTTTAATTTTTTTAAGTAACCTTCATACTGTTTCCCACAGTGGTTATACCAATTTACATTCCCACCCACAGTGCACAAGGGTTCGTTTTTCTCCACATCCTTGTCAACACTTGTTGTTGCCTTTTTTATTTTAGCTATTCTTACAGGTGTAAGGTGCTATTTCATTGTAGTCTTGATTTGCATTTCCCTGATCATGAGTGATGTTGAGCATCTTTGCATGTGTCTGCTGGCCATCTGTATGACTTCTTCTTCAGAAAAATATCTATTCAGGTCCTCTGACCATTTTGTAATCAGATTATTGGTTGGTTGGTTGGTTGGTTGGTTGGTTGGTTGGTTGGTGTTGAGTTGTACAAGTTCTTTATGTGTCTTGAATAGTAACTTCTTATCAGATACATCATTTGCAGATATCTTTTCCCATTCAGTAGGTTGCCTTTATATTTTACTGTTTTCTTTTGCTGAACAAAACCTTTTTATTTTGATGTAGTCCCACAGGACTTTCATAATGTAATTTACCAGTGATTTAAACTTAGGTGATTATACAATTAGATTAAAAATATATAAAATAAATAAAAGCAAAGTAGCAAAAAATATTCATAGCCTTGCAAGGAACTGTAGCCTACAGTTCTGTTAAAGTTTATTGACCAAAGCTAATTTAATTATCTTATAATTAAAAACATGGCCAGGTTTGCAACTAGTTGTACCAAACTTATTTTTTAAAGGAAAGTAAGTTATTTTTAACAAGAAATTTTAGAATACTCGGTGGATGTCAGGAGATCACAAGATTGTGAAATGTCCAATGAGGTGCAGAATTTAAGGCATATCTGTGTTCTTTAGAAATGGTTTACTGATTTGAGAATATATAGGTATGGCTTAATGGGATATGTATTGTTCCTATTTATAATTTAAACAACATTGGCATAGCTGCCAACATCATCATATCAAGGAAGCTTCTTGCAAAATTGTTTTCTAGGTGAGAAGACATGCCACATAGGAGTGAATATCAAAAAGATTTAATGTCCGTTAACTACTGTATTTGTGAAAGGAAAACTGTAATGGGTAGCTAGAGATAAGACTTCACACGTGAGATTAGAGGAATAAGTTCCGATATTCTTGTAAAATATTTGTTGAGTTTGTACTCACATTCCATACTGGGCTTTGAACTAGGAAAAAGACTCAGGAGATTGTACCTTGGGTTAAATCTTACAGGATACGTGCACTTTGGATGAAAAGAGTCAGGCACCATTCAAATGAAAGTGAACAATGAAGGCAACAAGTGAGGCACAGATACTGGTGGGAGCTGGTACTCTGCACTCCTCACTCCACATCATGGGCCAGGGCATAAGGGTCTGCCAACAACCCATAAGGAAAAGCCCATAAGGACAACAGCCCATAAGGAAAAGCAAGGGACTGCTTGGACAGAATGAACATTAAAAGCTCTGACCTAGACGGGGGACTAATGTCAAGTCCGACGTTTGAGGGGGGAGGGGGAAAAACACTCCAAAACCTTGATCCTTCATCCAAGGACATTAAAGGACCAACTCAACTGAAACAAAGGGCAGACAGAAAGCTGAAGCAGGCAAAGATAGAGAGCAATCTGATTCAGCAAAAGACAGATTGTTCGTAATTAATCTAGAGCCTTGGTGCCTTTTCCCTCTCTCCCTGCAGGGCTTCGCTGGAAATATGTAAGAGTTTATCGGACCAGAGTCTTCAAATGTTCCTTCTCAGTTTCCTGGGCCAGATCAGCACTGAGGTAATATAAGAGATTCGACTGTCCAATGAGACTCCATCAAACCAGAGATCTTGTCTAGTATGAAGCTGTACTAAGAATCCTGAGGACAGAAGTAATCATGAAGCACAAAGTAGGAAGAGGTATGGAATTGCCAAATGGTTCCCCGGATCCCTTTGTGCTGGTTCAGGATGCTCTGTGACCTACATTAACTGACAAAGTCTCTAAGTAATGTAAGCTTCTACATTAATTACACAGAAGGGAGCTAATTCAATCAGGAAACATCTCCACTTTATACTCAGATAGTTACACAGTTTATTTGATACTTTCTAGAGAGCTAAGCTCTCTAAGGCTGTAAATTCTGGTTCGTTTACTGTATGCAAGA
The DNA here is from genome assembly GCF_006229205.1 of Suricata suricatta. Classification (NCBI taxonomy): domain Eukaryota; kingdom Metazoa; phylum Chordata; class Mammalia; order Carnivora; family Herpestidae; genus Suricata; species Suricata suricatta. The sequence goes on from NC_043713.1 coordinate 14,912,494, forward strand.
TAAATATACCACTGACACTGCTAATAAGGCCCTCCCTTCTGGATTTCTGTGCTACTAAGATCTAAGCAGTCTCTCAAGCTAGAAACTAAACCACGGGCTCTTTGAACTACTCTATTCCCAATGCATTTTGGCAATTTTACTTTATTCTAAGTAACTTTTAATTCCCTACTGATTGGCACTGCTAGGCCCTTATCCTCCCTTAGATTGTTGCAGCCTTCCTGAGAGTGAGGGTTTTGAGTTCAAGGCTTGCTCCTCCTCTAATACACCCTTGAAACTGCCATTAAAATATATGCCTATATGTTATGCATAATTCTATATCAGCACTTTGAACTAAAAATGCAATGGTAAGAAATACATTAACTTCTTTTTTTGGTCTACCCCACTGTATCCTAAATTCTAGAGAAACAGTCTCTCTGCTAGGCATCTCTGTTGGTTAAATGAATGTCATTTATCATGTTAAAAGTAGAGTATGTTTGGTAAAAGTTCATAAAATCAACTTGGTAATATTCTTTTAAGAATTTCATGTTAGGGGCGCCTAGGCAGCTCAGTCGGTTGAGCATCCGACTTCGACTGACGTCATGATTCTACGGTTCTTGAGTTCAAGCCCTGCATTAGGCTCTGTGCTGACAGCTCAGAGCCTGGAGCCTGCTTTGGATTCTGTGTCTCCCTCTCTCTCTCTGCACCTCCCCTGTTCATATTCTCTCTCTCTCCCTCAAAAATAAACAAATACATAAATAATAAATTAAAAAATGAATTTTATGTTAAACTAAATCACTTAGCAGCAAGAAAAGGACTCTTTCTATAAAATTTCTGTAGGTTATGGAAGGCAAGTGCAGGCATTATTTCATGTAATTCAAAGCTAATGCCAGATGTTTGTTTGAGGGAACACAGATGTGGGAAAAATATTTAAGAGTTCTGTGACTGAAATCATTTTGATTGGCCATAAAATAAAAAATAACCTGAGGTTAAGGAGGTGGGGGTGACATAAGTTAATGAATGTTATCCTTTCTTTAATTTAAATGTCACAAGTTTTCAACATAGTGTAAAATCAATATCCAAATAATCAAAAATGTTGCATACCTCAAAACAATAGATAGAACAATTCTTACTGGGTTAGTTCTTATTAACAGAGCACTACTGAATAAATCAGACTAGATTTCTAGAAACTCTACAAAAACTATTTGCTAGTTTCTAGAAACTCTACAAAAAAGAATTGATATTGGAAGAAAGCACTTTTTTACCATTTTATATAACCCACACACTGTGCATATTATGTTGAAATAGTATTATGATTTACTATGTTCTTATTTCCAAGTGTTTATTAAGAAATCAAACCAGAGACACCGGGGTGGCTCAGTCGGTTGTTTCCAACTTCGGCTCAGGTCATGATCTCACAATTTGTGAGCTCAAGCTTCGCGTCAGGCTCCTTGCTGACAGCTCCCTTGCTCGCTCTTTCTCTCTCTCTCTCAAAAATAAATAACAAACATTAAAAACAATTAAAAAGAAATAAAACCAGTGCCTACAATTGTGAATACAGGGGTAAAGAAACTTGAGGTACACTTTAGATAAGGAAAAGTTGAATCTCTCTTTGATAACCTTTATGTAATGATAGACAATCATGCATAATGCATAGGCAAGAAACAGATTTATGTTTCTAAGCCTGACAAACCAGATCACATTTGGAACAAACCCTCCTGTCTAGAGCAGTAATTCTTATCAAGGGATACATTGCACTTAGATAATTAAACTGCCATTCCCTATATTTCACAAAGACACAGCCTATCAAAGTCTGTAGTATAATCAATTATATCTTTCCTCTGAGAAAAACTTTGGACTGAATTGTCTTATTTATTTGGTAGAAAAACAATTGAAAAGAATCTCTATCCCAATTTGTGTGCTTTTATTTCTCAATATGGAAGTTCTTACACATTTCACTTGAATGAACACTACATGGCTTGGAAACCAGAGGACTCCAATGTCCTATGTCATAAAAAAGTGTGACAGCACTTGATTGAAACCCTGAATGATTAATGAAGATAAAACCAATGTTATGGAACTCTATTTTTACTTAGTATATATTTTTAAATCTCTGGTTCCATTTGATAGAGTAAAAAATAAGATATGCAATGCAAACATTAATTATGCACTGAGCCTATACACAACCAGAGCTATATAGGTCTCTTCTTTGTCTCTTGGAGGAAAGCAAGCTGTTAACAGGTTATAAAAAAGGAGTTACATTTATACTACATTAAGTTTTTTCCCTCTTTATATTTTTCTCCGAATTCAACCCTATATTTCCCTCCACTTTTCCCAGTAAGTGACATTAAGTTTTTAGTTTTCAGCTTCCTTTGAAGTCACAGAATCTTTTGATTTTTCTTTCTATATTGAGAAAACCTCTTTTTCTTTTTTCAAGTTTATAGTGGTATAATTAACAAGTAAAATTGTACACAAATTGATATGTGTGTATACTGTAAAAGAAAAAAACTAACACGATTTTTAAAAGTATTTAACGTAATCATTTTATTCTAATGAAAACCTGTAGCTTGGGCATCCTTATTATTCCTTCAGAGAAGGGCAAAGAGAACTCCTTAAGTCAAGTGACTTGACAAACAGCTCAACCGGCGGTAGTGAATGTTAACTTGCTGCAGCAAGGCATTCGGCACATCCTCCATCATGCACACTTGAGAAGACACCTGCCTAGCGTCAAATTTTGGTTTCATTACTTATCAGCAGCTTGATGTTGAACACATTATTTAAACTCTTTAAATCTCCATCTTCTCATTTGTGAAATGGAGATAATAAATCACTTAAATCATAGCATTAATGGAGAACTAAATGAGAGTGGGCAAGTTGAAATGCGTAGCATACCATCTGATATACAGTAAGTGCTCAATTAATGTTACCTATTATTGTCTCAAAAAATGGAGCTAAAAAACACTAATGATATTATCGATATGGAGCTGCCTGATTCCATTTTATGAAATATGGCTGATATGCTCTTGGAGAACTCTAAAAGATGTTGCTGCAGTTGATCTTTAAAGATATTAAAAATGGTACTGCCAAAGGGTGCCTGGGTGGCTCAGTTGGTTGAGCATTTGACTTCGGCTCAGGTCATGATCTCTCAGTTCATGAGTTTGACACATTAGATCACTGCTGTCAGCCTGTCAAGGCAGAGCCTGCTTCAGATCCTCTGTCGCCCTCTCTCTGCCTCTCCCCTGTTTGTGCTCTCTCAAAAATAAATATTTTTTTAAATGGTGTTGCAGGAAAAAAATGAATTAAATGATTGCATAGAAACATGGTAGACCCGCAGTCCCTTCTAGAGAAAAAGGCAAGGATCTGAAGGGAGACATCTCAGCCTCTGTCATTCCTGACTCTTTTCCAAAACACAGAACATTTGATTCATCTGATTGGTTTGAAAAGGGGAGATGTTATATTTTACTTTTTTACAGGGACAGAATACGACCACATGATAGTGAAAATGATTTCAAATCAGAAAGTCTTTATCCAATGAATTCAAGCATGTAAATATACACTAAGTCACGGATTGTCCACATTGGGGCATCTTTCTTTACAAGAGGAGGGATTTATTTTTTCTTTCTTATTTACTAATGTGCTCTAAACACACCAAGAGGAGTAGCTGACATTTAACAGATTTTCAATAATTTTGATTGGATTAATGAAAACAATACATGAACAAACTTTATCTATCTATCTATCTATCTATCTATCTATCATCTATCTATCTATCTACCTACCTATCTTATTCTGCTTATCTTCAGTGAACTGGCTTCCCTTTCATCATCTTAGGTAGTAGAAGGTAAAAGAGAATCAAAAATTCTAAAAGAGAGGATACTATTTGTGGTGTTCCTTTCTTGTTATCTTCAGCAGCAGATTTTTTTTAAGTTGCTGTTCACACTTGTATTCAAGTTCACACTGAAGACTCAGAGATCCTTTCCAAGTCCTTCAATTTCATCAGTAAGATAGTCAACATCTGCTTCTCTTATAACCCTGCTTGGCAGGGTTAGAAAAGACCATTCGAAAACAATTTACTTTGTGGCCACATGGCTGGAAGCTTATCATGGCTGTGCCTTCCTCTGTCATCTGTGCTTTAATCTTTGGAGCAATTTGTGTGTGAATGTAAATAGTATTAAAAGGTAATTTTACAAGTATATGCTATATGACTATTATTAGTTCAAAGTAAACAGCAGGAAATTTAAACGATCAGGGATAATTTTAAGAAGAGGCTTAGCACAGGAAAAAAATAAATCCCTAGCAGATTCTATATTCGTATTGTAGCTCTCATTAATCCATGATTCACAATGACCAAACTCATAAAATGATGTGAGCTAGAATTCATTAAAAAAGGTGGTGTGACATTTTGCTTATATTTATATGATAATTCAAATAGACATATCTGAGAAAGAGGAAAGATGAAATAGGAAGTGGAAAAATAGCATATTTAGGTATTGTAACTTTCATTATTTAATGATTATACTACCTCTTGAGTTTTTCTACAAGGACACTGTTTGGCAGCAAAGCATGTTTCTTTGTAAATTTTACAGAAGCAAATTCTGTCAGTGGAATTGTCTTGTATGGCTCCTCAGACAACAGCATGAATGTGCATGTGGACCACGTTAGTAGGCTCTTGCGGTATTATCATAGGGCAAAGTGGCACTGACACTTGAGAAAGCCAGAGGAGGGCATTTTCTAACTACTTAGCCTGTTCCTCTACTTGTAACTTAAGCTTCTGCACTCAGTCTACTTTAAAAATGCTACAGATAGCCTCCATGACTTAACTTCCCCATAAGTCTTATGTAACAGCAGCGCAGAGGCAAATATATATATTTGTCTCCCTTATTAATCAGACATTTCATGTAATGCCCTTCTCTGTTTAATATTTTCATTAATCAAGATGATCATAAAATAATAGATAATAGTGATTGCCTACAATATTTTAAAGAATCATCTCATGGTCTTGCCTTCCATCCAGGACCAAGTACAGAGCCCAAGGAAGGTCAACTCTCGGCTACATGAGCGGTGTGTGTACCTCAGAGCCCGCCTGAAAGTGTGTAAATATGTGCTTCACTAGTTCTCAGTCGGTAGTAATTGCCCAAGTGTAAGATCGCACTTACAATGTTTAGAAAAGAATGAAGAGCTTCACTTAATACTTGTCTCAAACTGTAAAATATTTAAACAAGGGGTATATGAGAAGCAAAAAATGAAACCAAAAAAATGTTTATTTTCACTTAAAACTTACAAGCTCAGTGAATTAAAAAAAATTTATTTAAATATTTTTGAGAGAGGGGGAGCAGGAGAGGGGGAGACAGAGAGGGAGACAGAGGGTCTGTAGCAGGTTCTATGCTGACCGCAGAGAGCCCAATGCAGGGTTCAAACCCACAAACAGGGAGAAAATAACCTGAGCCAAAGTTAAATGCCTAACTGGCTGAGGCACCCTGGTACCCCACAAACCCAGGGAAGTTTTGATGAAATGAAAAGTTGAAGTTCTTAGGGTGCCTGGGTGGCTCAGTCTGTTGAACACCAGACTCTTGATTTCAGCTCAGGTCAGGATCTCGTGGTCATGAGATTGAGCCCCACATAGGGCTCCAAGATGAGCCTGTTTAAGATTCTCTCTCTCTCTCAGGACACTTAGGTGGCTCAGTTGGTTAAGTACCCAACTTCAGCTCAGGTCATGATCTTGCAGTTCATGAGTTCAAGCCCCACGCTGGGCTCTGTGCTGACAGCTCAGAGCCTGGAGCCTATTTCGATTCTGTATCTCCCTCTCTCTCTGCCCCACCCCCACTCATGCTCCATCTCTTTCTCAAAAATAAATAAACATTAAAAAAATTTTTTTAAAGATTCTCTTTCTCCCTTTCTCTCTGCCCTTCCCACATTTGTTGCACATTCTTTCTGTCCCAAAAGAAATAAATATTTTTTTAAAAAGTTGAAGCTTTTAAACACTGATACCATAGTTAGTGTTCAGTGTATCCTAAGGTACCTCACACCTCACATTACCCAAGAGAAGTGGCCATGATGTTAATGTCACTCAAAATAAAACATGTTTATGTGACGTCTACTTAAGATGGGTTAAAAGCTTACAACAAATATATGTGAAAAATGACATATAATGGTGATCCTCTTCATTTTAACAAATATCATTATCATAAAGAGCAAAACCCCCCTTGTTATGATATTCCTTTAGATTTGTTTTTTCAGGCATGATTGTTCATTGTACTAAAATCTTACATCCTTGCTCAGATGACCATATGATAAGTATTTCAAATTTTATAATACTTCTCCAACCACCCCCTCTATTGCTGTTAGGAATTGTTATTATTTATACTCTTGTCTTTTCTCCTACTAAGCTTTCTAGCCAATGTAGGACTGGGGTTCTGTCCAATTCATTTTACATCTCTAACTCCTATTAGAACACAAGACATATATTAACTGATGAATGGATTAAGCAGAGTAGGAAACTCAGCATGTTGCATATTAAGAACTTAGTTAATATTTTTCAATCATATAAATGATGATTGGATTAATTTGTAAAATGGCTGATATGCTGAGATTAAGCTCATCTCTATACAAGCATTAAATCAATTGCTTGGGACCACATGACTACTTATCCTAACCAATCAACTAATGACACTGACACATTACCTAAAAGGCATTATTAGAATTAAAAAATACACACACACATACACACACACACACATTTATCTTTTGGAGTTCTTGATCTCTTTCAAAACCTTCTGGGATACGTTTAAGAAGCAGACATTGGTGAACTCAGGCTAAACCAAACATAAAAATTTTACAAGTATCCTTAAAATTTGACTTAATTCCTTAACTATTTCAGAGGTATTTTATTGAATTTCATTGTTAATATATTTAAAAATAGTTTTTAAGGGCCTCATACATGTCGGGCACTGGACACAGGGCAACAGAAATCGTCACTGTCTTCCCAGAATGCCCAGTCTGGCTCAGCTCTTGCTCTCTTTCTTGAAAATTTCTCATGCCACAATTCTAGAAGGTTTTCCTATCCATGTAGATCATCCTCACCTGGTCTATCAGTTCTCTCAGGGATCTTCAGCGAGGCCATCAATTCCATGACCATTCCTCAAAATATTTTAACTAACTAATGATCGTTCCAGTTTCATATTTGAAAAAGATCATTTAGGTTGAAATGTGAACAATGGATTAGAGGAGAGAACAAGTGAAGAGTGAAGAATATTAGATATTTAGAATACTAGACTGTGATCGTGAGTCTGAAGAGAATGGAGAAGACTTCTCTAAAGCAGTGGCTGTGGGGACAGATAGGAGGGTGTTCATTTCTAAAATCTTTAACAGATATAATTAATCTCTGCTAGCCCTTCCAGATGAATTCAAGTTTTCTGGCTTTAGTGGTTGGATGTCTTTCACATAGATTAAAAATATAAGAGTACTTGACTTAAATTTGAGCTCATTCTGTAGAGGAAACATACTACTATAAGATGTGTAGTATTAAAAACAGAGTTATTTATTTCCAGTTTCCACTTAAGACTGCAAGAGACTAAAAAAAATTAAGATAATAGGTTAGTCAGAATAAGACAATTTTGAAGACAGACCAAGCACATTTGTTTTTAAACACTTGCTCTTACTTGCATGGCCTGGTTGACCAAGACTTAGAGAAGAAAACAGACACAATGCTGGCAAAAAAATCTGTTTTTTCATTAATATCCCCTTAATGGCTTCACAATGATCTACCAAAATTATCATAATTTAAAGCCCATCTTCTCTTATATCATCTGTTGTCCAGAAATCCAACTGCATATTGTAGCATACAAGAAAAAAAGCTAGAAACAATGAAATTCCTCTTATTCTGTGCCAAAGAAATCAGAAAAGCAATTATAACCAAGTAGTTTTAATTGTCTTAAAAATAAATATTGAATATAATCATCAAATAAGTCTTTTGGATCCTTGGCTTTTACGATGTAGAACTTAAATGAAAAAGCCTTTTAAAACCTACATGATTTGCATTTACATAAAATAATATATGGTAATTGGTAAGTATACTTTTAAAATGATCTCAGGTAAGATTCAGGTGAGAATACTCAACAAGCAAAGTATAAATCCATTAAACTGTCAAAAAATTTTAAAAAGGTGTCTTTACCTCAGCATCAAACACGAGCTTAAAGTTATCTTTTTCCTTAAACCTTATAGAAATATTTTGCGAGTTCCATGAGTCTGTTGATCTGTGCCTGAAAGCCATACGTTCTCTGTAGTGAAAAAAAAAAATCAAACTAAAGTTTCTAGTCATGTAAATTCCTTCACATTACATTGAAATTGATTAAAAGTAATTAAATGTATTTATTAAAATAAATAATATGACTATTATCTTATTACTAATAGGTGTTCTCCATTATCACTTCCTTTTTATTTCCAGATCTCATTCCACTTTGATGCCCTATTGTCCATGAACTTAAGGTCGGTTACTTAGCTTTCTAACACTTCAGTTGCCTAGATTGACAAGCATTCGCTAAATATTTTGATACATAATTTTCATCAGTCTAGTATATAGAGCAAATAAAAAAAATATAATGTAATGAGGAGTGGGGGAAATACTACAAATAAAGCCCTTGGCATACTTCCAGGCAGAATGTATTTAAAAACTAACAGGGGCGCCTGGGTGGCTCAGTCCGTTAAGCATCCAACTTTGGCTCAGGTCGTGATCTCACGTTGGTAAGACGGAGGCCCTCATCTGGCTCTGTGCTGACAGGGTGGAGCTTGCTGAGGGACTCTCTCTTTTTCCCTCTCTGCCCCTCCCCTGTTCATGCTCTCTCTCTTTCAAAATAAATAAACTTAAAAAAATCAACAGCCATTGAACTTCTGTTCTAACGTAGGCATGTAGTTTAGTGCTTTATACACTTGGTTTAACTTACTCTTATAAGATCCCTATCTGGTGAGCAACTGAGGCACAGAAGCCTTGTCCAGTCTACGCCTCCATCCACCTGCTTTTTGTGGTTATTTCTGCTTTGCTGGTGGCACTAAGCACTGTACAGGGGGGTGAGTCTCATACTTGTTTTCATCTGCGATCTTATCTCTGAATCTCAGACTTAAGTATTCAACTGCTTATCCAAATCTCCACTGAGATGACTAATGAACATCTCAAAATGACACGTCACCTCCTTACCTTCCTATGCAAATTTGTTTCTCCTGCAGTCTTCCCAATCTCAATGATATGTCAATTTGATCTACTAGTTACTAAGGCCCAAAACATTAAGGCTCTCATATCTTTGATCATCCCATTTTCCTCATACCCCACCTCTAATGTTTTGGTACATTTCATTACATTTATCTTCAAAATGTAATTAGAATCTAATAAACCTTAATATAGCCACTGCCATTCTACAGGCCCAGTGATCCTCTCCCACATTATTCAAATTGTTTCCTAACTGATCTCTTTGCTTCGGTCCATATACCTGCTGCTCGAGTGGACTGTACGCACTCAGTTATTCTAGGCTTTGCAGCCATATGAAGTGGTACTTTGGTAGGTTCACAATATGCAAGCCTTTGTGATCAGAGCTGGCTTCATGAGCACACACCCTGTGTAGTCACCCAGGCCCTACATTCCAAAAAGGTTTCATGCTTCATGTCATTCCCCTCGATTGCTGTCCTGAAATCCTTTCACATTTTACCTTAGACTTGTATTTGTAAGTAAAGTTAAGTCAAGTCCTTAAGGAAACAGTGGATCATGCGTGTGAGCTAAGGAGATACAGGGAACTTTGTGTCTGCCATCCTATTCACTGCGGCATTTGCAATGTCCAGTGAGCACAGAGCTCCACTGGCCCTACGCTATGTGGGAGCTCAGGGACTCTCGATGCAAGTACAAGGTCAACACAACCTGTGAGAGGGGATGCTAAGAGGCCCGAAGGCTATACTTTGTGTTGAAACCAAAACTCACTTCCCGCAGAAATTGTTTCCTTCACCCCTTGTCCTTTCCTTTTTTTCTTTTTTAAGTAATCTCTTTTTTTAAATGTTTTTTTATTTTTGAGAGAGAGAGACACAGAGTGTGAGCGGGGGAGGATCAGAGAGAAAGGGAGACACAGAATCAGAAACAGGCTCCAGGCTCCGAGCTGTTAGCACAGAGCCTGACTTGGGGCTTGAACCCATAAACAATGAGATCATGGTCTGAGCTGAAGTCGGCCACTTAACCGACTGAGCCACCCAGGTGCCCCTCTTCTTGTCCTTTTCAATGCCTTCAATGTTTTCCTCTACAGGAAATATAATGTATATTATGTGTGATATGTATATATGCATAATATGTATATTTTATAGATATACATATATATGTATAAAATGTATGAATATGTAGTTAGAACCCAAAACTCTCACAATTTTAAGCAAAAATTCATTTGGAAAAGGCATTGCTAGTACTTGAAATGCTTAAGAAGGGATGCCTGGGTGGCTCAGTCGGTTAAGCCTCAGGCTTCGGCTAAGGTCAGATCTCACGTTCGTGGGTTTGAGCCCCGTGTCAGGCTCTGTGCTGACAGCTCAGAGCCTGGAACCTGCTTCTGGTTCTGTGTCTCCTTCGCTCTCTGCCCCTCCCCCTCTCATGCTCTGTCTCCCTCTGTATCAAAAATAAATAAAACATTTAAAAAAATTTAAAAAAAGAAATGCTTAAGAATAGGAATGATTAAATATCAATGGGCTAATTTCTTGTGATAACCACTCTATCATCTGATATTATACAAGAAATTCTTCTTTGAAGGCAGTTGGTTCAGGGGGGAGCTATAAACTGTTAAAAAGGAAAGAAAAGCTTGCAGAAAAGTTAATAGAAATTATTAATGAAAAATGTTCCTACTTAAAAAATTTTTTATGTTTCTTTATTATTTTTGAGAGAGAGAGAGAGAGAGCAAGAGCAGGAGAGCGGCAGAGAGAGAGGGAGACACAGAATTCAAAGCAGGCTTCAGGTTCTGAGTTATCAGCTCAGAGCCTACTTCGGATCCTCTGTCTCCCTCTCTCTCTCTCTGTCCCTCCCCCACTTGCACTCTGTCTCTGTCTCTGTCTAAGATAAAATAAACATTAAAAAATTTTTAAAAGAAAGAAGCAGATTGGATTTTGGACAATGAGTCTCCCTATAGCATTCTCCTGCCAAAACACATTTTATGAATCCAAAACCAGTCCAACCCATGTAGAAAATCCATGTCAAAGAAGCACTCACATCATATTTGCTTTTGCACATATGGTCAATGTCTGTAGAATCATATTATTATCTGATCTTCTTCTTATTTTTATAACCTATCACAGAATTTATGTAATTAATTGCATTTATATAAAATGTGAATTTCATTAACAATGGCTCCCTATCTCTACCATCAACACAGTATTCCTTGTGTAATTAGAGCAAATGAGGACAAAATAGAATTTTTAAAACTTTCAAGGCAACTGGTCCCTTTCAATCCTGCCATGGATATTTTCTGAATGTGATTTCCAGTGTGAAACATGTTTACTTATGGGAAAAGCATTTCCATCCCAGTGTATACTGAGTTTTATGTAATCATCTGCTCCCATTGAAAGGGTAATAAAATCTTTTTTTCTCCCCAGGAGTCAAATGCTTTCCTTCTGGGGAAGATCGAGGTGGACACTTTCTTTCCAAGACCAAAAGAAGATTCCTTAACATTCAGGAGTAGACATAAGTTCTCTCCTTCCTTTCCTTCCCTTTCTCTCTCTCCCCTGCTTCCTTTCTCTCAGAGTGGATCTGCCAGCTCACATATCAGATTCCAGTTTCCTGATTGCAGGATCCCTCTCCTGGGAAATAAATCTCCTTTGCACATGTAGGGGGATGTGACATGACCTTACCATGTTGCCCTGAGGTGGACACAGAGTGTGGGAAACTAAGATATTCTCTAAGCAAATAGTTGGTCTTCCTCTGACTCAAAAACCTTATGTTTACAGGAAGGATGAAGTAATAAATATGAATATCAAAATTTCATTGGTCACGTCTATTTCAAAGAAGACCAAAGGAAATGGTTCATGTACACAATTCTCTGATGGCCTGGCTTAATCCAGGCCAAACATGTTTATTGGCACCTTTTGAACTGTAGGTCATAGGCCATTCGTGGGTAATAGAGCCAGTTAGGTGGGTTACACCAGCTTTTCTTTCAATGAGATAAAGAAGAATAGAGAACATTAGATGATTTTGTATATTAGAAGGTGTTCTTTCTGAAACGTCTATTTTAAGTATGTGTGTGTGTGTGTGTGTGTGTGTGTGTGTGTGTGTGTGTTATTGGGTCACAGCATGGAATGCATTTCTTACTGTGGATTGTGTTAAAAAGTTTGAATGCCACTTTATTGTATAAAGGAATAGATGACCTATATAATCTTTTGCATAATCCCTGAAATATATCACTTATTTTATTTATTTTTCTTAAATGTTTTTAATGTTTTTATTTATTTTAGAGAGAGAGAGACAGCATAAGCAAGGGAAGGTCAGAGAGAGAGGGAGACAGGATCTGAAGACAGGCTCCAGGCTCTGAGCTGTTAGCACAGAGCCTTATGTGGGGCTCGAACCCACAAACCATGAGATCATGACTTCAGCCAAAGTCGGACACTCAACCGACTGAGCCTCCCAGGTGCCCCAACCATTTATTTTTTTAAAAGTTTTGATACATACTGAGCATTTACAAGTTCCAGGATAAACCTGATGACAAATATTCGGGTGTACATACTCATTGAAACTAAGCCAAGGAATATGCTGTGACTGGCAGCTGGGATTTGGTAGAACTGGTAACCTCTTATAGAGTTCAGGAAGTTCATGAAAATATTTATCTACATAAAATCTATACAGAATCAGATTGAGAGATATTTGGATTATCGATGCCTGAAAGATCTACACAAAATTTGGAGCTTTGTGTTTGTAAAGAGTTGAACTATAAAAAATAAATAAAACTTTTGGTACAAAAATAAAAAAAAAAAGAGTTGAACTTAGAATATTTTTTAAAGCAAGTTTAACAACATTTCCAAATTGGCTAATTAAAAATCTTCAGGAGGGGCACCTGGGAGACTCAGTCGGTTAAGCGCCAGCTTTGGCTCAGGTCATGATCTCACGTTTCGTGGGTTCAAGCCCCGCATCAGGCTCTGTGCTGACAGCTACCTCAGCGCCCAGAGCCTGCTTCAGATTCTGTGTCTCCCTCTCTCTCTGACCCTCACCTGCTCACACTGTTTCTCTCTGTCTCTCAAAATAAATAAAAGACATAAAAAAATAAATCTTCAGGAAAAGAACTTACAAAATGTATATCTTTGAATAATAAAAATTATCAGTGAAATTCCCAAGACGAACTAATGACTGATTGTCTCCTGAGTTACCAGTAATCTTGAATCAGAGTGTTGACTATACATCAGGTCATTGCTGGGTGACTTGCATGAAGAGTGGTTTTATGGTAGTATATTTCTGACCAAAAACAAACAAACAAACAAACCCTTCAAATTAAATAGAAAGGGTTGGTAAGATATTATGGATAATGGCAGTTCATATTGATGCTTTCACCTGCACAGAACCCCATGTCCATCTTTCTTTGGGGGCACTTGGACTGGAGTGATAGAAACAGCTTCTAAAAGCATGCCAATTATTTAAGTGAAAGCTTATAAATAAAGGGCAGGAGAAAGGTACAGAACATGTCATGTTGTTGTTATAATCTTTGGGAGAAACTCTCTGCTGACCTTGACTGCAAGGTAGATTGTACATCCATGGAATACATAAGGGTTCACCTCTGAGAACCTATACTGACTTCAAGTTTACTTGACTGTTAACATTTCCAGTTGGTAGAGGGGAAAAAAAAAGTTGTTGTTTTTCTTTAAGTTGTGGACAACTGAAGATTTTTATTCCTATGGTTTGGCACAGCATATAGGAATGATGAAACACACCAAACTTTTTCCCACCTCTGTTAGAATTTATACCTGAGAAGCCAAGCTTGTCATCTACAGTTAGAAATATAATGCTTTTCTTGAGAGATGTGTAGGAAAATAATGAGGCTAAAATTTCAGAAAAGACATCCAAATAGAACTCTAAAAAATGGGGAATGATTTATACTCTTCATCTAAATGAACTGGACCTAATAAAGGGATGATGACTTCCTACCTTTGATTTCCACATCCACCACAGCTTAAAGACATCAACATGTCGGCCACACTGGATAGTTTTATCTACAGTGTCAAAGTCAGCTTTGTAGGGTTTATCTCACTGGAAAAGATAAGCAGCATGCCTCTGGCTGCATGCTTCCAGAAGACCCTAAAAAAGGAATAATACTTCTCCATGCAGGTTATATACATCTCAGTGAGAACCCACTGTTATATATTTCGAGTCCATGCACTTTTTTTGTTGTCTTCATTTAATTTTATTTTTTAAATGTTACTAAGTTTTTGCATTTTAATTCCAATATAGTTAACATACAGTATTCTATTCATCTTGGTGTACAAGATAGGGATCCAACAATTCTATACATTATTCAGTGTGTGCACTTTTAAACAGAATTTTGTTTATTTGATATTAAAAAATATGTCACTGGTCTAGGATTTTTGTATATCCAGCTGTTCCTTGGGTTTATCTAGAACACGCGGTATAACTGGATTAACATAAGTGTATCTATTTTTCTTTAACTTTTCTCAAAGTCCTCGAAGGTCCGCTGGTTTCCTATTATTATGTGTTAAAGTTAATGAGAATGGAGGGTCTCTTTAGTTCACGTGAACTAAACTATCCCATGAATCAGCCGTTGGATGCAGTTGGCACCCTACCCTGTTGGTCATGGTAGGTAGAGAATAAAGTAATCTGCTCACTTAATTTTGCGCTTTTCACACAAAAGGTGTTGAAAATGTTCCTTCTCAGTGTTGGAGAACGGAGAAACATTTGCTTTGGGTGGTTGAGAAGTAACCACTAGAGCAAAGAAATGTTTCCCGTCACCCAGTTAACGAGAGGTTTTTCTCAAAGAGTGTGTGTTGTCAAGCACAAGCAAGGCTTAATCTGTGTGCACTGATGGGGGGCCATTTAAAGCTATAGCAAATGTAACTTTTGTAGAAGAAGCAAATAACAATACGTCTATTATGTGTTTATTATATACGGGGCACTTCACAAATATTATATCGTTTGAGCCTCACAGGAAACTCATAGCACACGTCTTATTGTTGTATCATTTTTATAGACTGAGGAAACTGATACTTTAACATATTAAGCAATTATAAGGTCATATATCCAAATAGTGATGAATCTGGGATCTGACAAAAGGGCAGTTTGTCTTGAAGTTGGTGGAAATTCAACTTCAAAGGAGAAGTCTCACACATTTTTTTTTTTAAGATTAGGCTTGTGGATCTAGGGAAAGGAGCTCAACGTGATGGTAAGAATTGAAGTATTTGGGGGGAAAGGAATAGAAATGATACCCTAAAAAGGAGTACGTTGTGTGTTTATATTTTAGGGATCCTATTTACACATGTAAATATTTTCTCGCTAGTCTACTTCAGGCTCCCCTTTTAGTGTTATGTTAGGCAAAAGTTGGAGACTATTTCAAGTACTTTAAGATAGTATAATCAATACTTAAGTTTTATCTATTCTGGTGTGATGATTAAGCTACAGTTAGTCAAAAAAAAAAAAGCTACAGTTAGTCATATTTACCTGTGATCTGTCACACGCTGCCAGGGCAGTGGGTGTGAGGTAAGCAAGCATGAAAATGCATTGCCCCATTGTCTTTACAGTCTGGGTTGCAGGAGGTTGGGTGGGTAAGGGCAGAGTTAGACACTAAACAAAATGTGGCGCACGTGAATGTGAAGTTGTACCCTGGATAAATGCTATGGAGGAATTTCAAGGTGTCGTAAGAGAATATTCTAATATTCTAAGGATCAAGGATTTCACTTCGTCTGAAGGTATAGGAAGTCTTCCAGGTAAAAGTCATTTTTGAGTTCAGTAGGAGCTAAACAAGAAAGATCTTGGGCAAGGGTGTGGGAGACAAAAGTAGAGCCAGACCCTGATGGTCAAAAGGAGAGACTCATGCCAAGGTCATATGTGAGAAGCTGCATGACTCCTTTCTGGAAGTACAAGGAAGTCAAGGGATATCAAAGGCAAAAAGCAAAGGGAAGCAGACGATGAATGGGAGAGTAGGAAGGGTCTACCCACCCAGGCCTTGTAGGCCAGGTCAGGAAGTTTAATCCCCATTCGAATAGCACTGAGAAGCCACTGGATGGTTTCCATTTTGCACTGTGAAAATGTCCTTCTGGATGAGAGACTGACTTGATTAGCACTTCATTTCCAAAGCACATGGCATTGCCTTCCCCTTCAACAATTAAATAAGAGACATTTAAAATTAGTTTTAATTGTATTTTATGTACAATTACAACTATATGTATATATATATTATATATATATATATATATACTTATAGTGCCTATCGATGCCTTTTCAGCATCGGAAACGTATTCATTAAATATTGGATATACTTGGTTTACACTGCTGTTTAAGGCATGAGTCAAAATGGTGTAATGTAAAACCTGAGACACTCAAATGGCTTAAAAGATAAAAATCAAGTGTCCCTTTTAAGGCTACACTGAAATAGGCTTATTTTCCAGAGATGACCTTAAATAAAGTAAAAGCTTAGTAGTTTGGGGTTCTGCTCTACCTCCATTGACCATCTATCTATCTTTAGGGAAAGACAAAAAAGTATAAATCAAGAAAATAATGTATTATTTCTTTTTTTTTTAAACAATGTATTATTTCAACATTCCCACTATGGGTGAAGAAATCAGGGGAGACTGAAAAAATATTGGCATTTGAGTCCTAAATATAAAGGGATCAGAAATCTGAGGGTTGAAAATACTTCTGTTAGCAGTAGGAAGGGGGAGCAAACTCAGAAGCTTTTTAAAGAAAACATATGCAGCCAAACTAGAATTTCTGGGTATTGGACACTCAGGAGTGGACAGGAGGGTGTAGCCAGTTAACCTGTAGTCTTTGAACACAAGGTGGCTGCCATTTTATTGATGGGATATTGGAGGAATATTGCTGCCACGTGGCCAGCTGATTAGAATCTAAAGCAGAGCCCGCACTGCTGAGAACGGTCCAGGTAGGAGAGTAATGATTCTCTCAGCAGAGGTAAAGTGGGCACTGAGTACTCAAGGGTGAGTGAGTTTCTTAAATTCCACATACAAGTGAAATCACATGGTATTTGTCTTTCTCCGACTGACTTATTCACTTAGCATAATACGCTCTAGTTCCGTCTATGTTGTTTCAAATGACAAGATTTTTATGGCTGAGAGAGAGAGGCAAACCAAGAAACAGACTCTTAACTATAGAGAAAAACTGATAGTTACCAGAGAGGAGGTGGGGGCGGGAGGAATGGGTTAAAAAGGTGACGGGCCACATTTGGGATAAGCACCGGGTATTGTATGAAGTGTTGAATCACTATATTGTACATTAATTGAAACTAATATTAGTGTATGTTAACTAACTGGAATTTAAATACTCTTTAAAAACAAATAAAAATAAATTAAAAAATTAAAAGTGAGGAGTGCCGGTGAAGGCAGTTTGTATAGGAACACAGACACTTTCTTTTATATAT